>NW_027468620.1:29068396-29185896 GCF_046254945.1 Alosa pseudoharengus | reverse complement strand
TATTTGACTTTTTAAAGTTTAGATGTATTTGATAGTTCATATGGCCCCTGATAATCCTGCTCCCTGTTAGATATCCTACTTAGTCATTCAGTAGTTATGTTAGAAATGTTATTGTTTCTGTATGATAATGTTGTCGCTGTTCTCTTAAAGCAGTTTGCGGTTTCAGGGGACTCCCACCTTCGTGTACCCCTCCCCAAAATTCCAACAAACACAGTGGCAGGAGGATGTGCCATAGGGCGGCCTGAATGATACCACAGCATCGGCAGCCTTCGAGCAACTGGTGCCTAGCATAGGACAGCATAGTATAGCCTCGCACAGTGCAGAACAGAACAGCACAGCACAGCTCAGTGCATTGTAGCTCAGCACAGCACCGCTAAACCGAACCAAGCGAGCCCTTCTCGTGCCGTCGAGTGCACAACCTAGTATAACCCAGCGCAGCACAGCAAACGTGTAAACTCTTAGCTTTCTCAGAACCACAAATCCTAGATCATTCCACATTAATTCAGACCATATCACAGAAGGAGATGACCTCCAGCTGTTTAATGTGTCATAAGGCTTTTCCATTGCCATTTATTATTATTTTTTCCCTCTTTTTTTATGTTTGGAAGGGCCTGGAAGCCTTGAGGTTTAACACAGCCTCGCATTGTCTGCTTTCTATCAGAGGCCCGATTAATGACTTCAGTATGGAAACACTTGAAGCGGCTGCGCTCAGATCAGGCTAACGTCATCACTCATTATTAGGCGTGGAGGTGCTGAAACGCAGGGAGGACCAGGCACTCGGTTCTCACAGGAATGTGTCACGGAGCGGGCGGCGCGTCCGAGGGTGGGGAGGGGAGGGGCGGCCAGGCCAGGCCATGCGCTCTCCTAGGCGTTCTCAGGCAGGAGGTGAAACAGGCCTGTCGTCAGGGCCAGCAGGCTGCGGCAAGCTTTGCAAAACGCATCCAGCTCATTTCCCAGCCATAATGAGTCTTAATGGGTTTTGCAGCTGTGGATCATCAGGCCGGACTATTCAAATCAGCCTGGCACATAGTTAGTGTTTGTTGGACAAAACATGGCACATAGGGTTTTTTTCCCCCCCCCGGTCCTCCTCATCAACATGGTCACGCTGTGACGAGTGGTCAGCTGGACGGTTTTTTCTTTGCATTTCTTCTCATTAAAAAGTAGACTCTATTGTGACCTAACAGTGTTGGGCGATTTTTTGTTAGATAAAAATTTAATATGATTTTCTTCTTTTCCGTTACAATCTATTTTTTTCCGCCTCTGAATTAAAACTCTTAAACTCCAAAGGGGGAGCTTGGAGTCCATCGGTCAATTGATACACTGCTGGAGAGATGTCACTATCAGTCTCAAGTTTTGGATGGCCATTCTGCTGATTTTGTATTTTTCCACTGGCACATACTTGTCAAAATGACCACTTAACAGCATACTTTTCTCAACACTCAGCTTCTGTTCCTCAGATCTCTTTGGACTCTTTGGATTAGCGTCTCCCCCAGACACCCCCGTCTTTGGCCTACCGATTTTAGTCTCTGCTTCTGTCTCCTATCTTCTCCTTAGGCCATGTTTGCCAGCTACGTCCCTGAAATCATAGAGTTAATAGGAAACCGCAAGAAATATGGTGGTTCCTATAGTGCGGTTAATGGGAGAAAGTAAGTATTCCTGGAGGCTCTGCTGCCTTGGCCACAGTAGACCCCTATCTGCATGCCTCTTTGTTTCTCTGTTTCATGCATGTAGGCCATGTTTGCTCGCTACGTGCCAGAAATTGCTGCTCTCATCCTTAATCGGAAGAAATACGGAGGGAGTTATAACTCGACACGAGGCAGAAAGTAAGTCCAAATCCAGCTAAGGTGTGGTTGTGTGACACAAATCCTCCCCTAAAAGTGCTACCATAGGCTCTGTGATCTAGATAACCTAAACAGTCCAACAGAGTTCGCCAGACGAACCCAAAGTGTCACACAGTGACTGGAGACCTTGGCCATAAGAGGCACATGTCCACGCCCTGTGCTCTGTGTGTTTGTGGCTTCTGTTCTTTAACATCCTCTCTGCTGCTTTTTCAGTTCATTCCACACACTAGAGCTTTCATGACTACCAGACCTGACATTTATCTGTGCTGTTTGCATTCCTGCTAGGGACCTTTTGTCTATTGGTTGAGTTTATCCCCTCATGATAACTATTAAATCAGCACTTGTTAAGACTAGGTTCAGTCTATTGGAGATGACTAGTCATGAAAACCCTATCAACTGCTTAGAGGAGTAGATTTTGTGATTTAATAACAATCAAACACATGTGTATTTCCCCATTTGTAACAGTCATAGGGTATCACTTGTCTCTTTTTCGTTCCATTGTACTTTTTTGAGTTTGTAGTCTATTTTATTTGTTTCTATGTTTGCATCATTCTTGCATGCTTTCCTCTGGTTGGCTTGAGCTGCGCTCTTGCTGGCTTTTCCGTGCGCTCCGCATGCGTGGTGGGAAAAGCCGTGGTGGCCGTCTTTCACCGCTCGCCCCATCGCCTCATCTCCGTCTGACATGAATCTGGCCCTGATCTTCAGTCAGCTCCCACACCCTGAGCTGAGCGGAATGCCTGGACGCCTCGCGCTCCCTCATTCGAGGCTCTAGACTGCACTTGGCTTGCTTTTTGCCCGCCTGACGACTCTTTCATGTCCCCCATTTGTTTAGCCGTCGTGCTTTTTTTTTTTTTTTTGATTTGTCTCCGAAGGCCGACCCTTCCTCCCCAACCCCCCCCCCCCCCCCCCCGTTTGAATGTCTATGTGGCCGTCCGTTGAAACGCCCACTCGTTTCTGGCTCAAACTCGGCCTTGTCATCAGCACACCGCTGTCTCCCCTCGTTTACGGTGCAGTTAGAGAGGCAGGACAAAGATATCGCTCTTTATCTCTCTCCCTCTCTGTCTCCCTCTCTTCCTCTCCTCTGCTCATTCTTCCTCAGTCTGTCTCATGCGAAACAGGCCCCCTTTCTCACATCTAGCTTTCATCATCTTAGTCTGAGGGCAACTATCCTGCCGAGAAAAAGCCATTAGAAAGTTCTTTGTCTGATGCCGTTTTCCTGTCAGTGGAACAAGATTGATGAAATGTTATGTTTGGCTGGAAACCCCCGTTTGGATTTGCAGTCTGGTGTTGAGAGAAGGGCCTGTCAAAACCACTGACTCTCTCGCTCTCTCTTTCTCTCTCTCTCTCTCTCTCCCTCTCTTTATATCCCTCGCTCTCTTTTCCCGGCCATACATGCATGTGGTAGCAATTAGAGGTCCACTCACCAAAGCAGAAAGACTGGCACCAAGCTTTGCATTATTATTTAAATATGTACGTGAAGAATGGATAAATCATGACACACGCACATAAATAAAGTGTGTCAGGATAATTATTTCTTCATTGTGACACCATATTTAAATTTAAAATCAGGGTGAAGGAGAAAAAAAGTCCCTTTGGGGTTTATCATAATCACTGCACATATTCAAATCTACAGTAATCTGTATATCAGTGCAGTGATGCAGGAACAGTGACATTGTTACAGGACAAAACTGCAGTAAGTCTGTAAGCCATCCATGGTGCCATCTGTTTGATATACATATTTAAAAACAGTCCATGTACTGATGATTTTGTTGTTATTAATATAATGTTTATATTACCATTTGATCCCCATTGATTTGCATTAGTCCATCTGTTGAGCTGTTGAGAATTCTACAAAGCCTACAGGATCAAAGATGACTAGCACACTCCTCCATAATCTGCTTAATTTAATATTGCTCATGATATCCCCCCCCCCTGTCTCTCCTCTGCACTTGATTAAGGGTAGCACTGAGTGAAAAGGTCAGGACAAACTCCACTCTGTGAGGTCACTGCCAAAACGTCGATCACAGCGAGGCACGGACTCCATTACCGTGACCTGCTGTCTCGGTGTGGTTCTGCATACCAGCTCGCCTAGCGTAGCATAGCCAGCCAGCCAGGCACGGTGACAGCGCTCAAGCTGGCTCTCATTGGCGTCCCGTCATAAAGGCGCGCGCTGCGTGCCACAGCGGTGAGCCGAGCAGAGGCTGTCTGTGGTTTCCATTAGGCCCCTGTGCAGCCCAGGCCGGCTGACTGCGAGACTGACACCCCATAAACCCAGCGTGAACCCTGAGCTCATGCACCTCCGCGCTGCCGCAGCTCCGCGGCTCCTTCGCGCTCCGCTGAGGGCTGCCGTGCCGGAGGTGCGGGGAGTGGCGGCCGGGAGAACCCGACATTAATCAGCAGGAGGCCTCACCTCGATCTGGCACGCATCAGGGGCTCTGCGCAGTGTTTACTAGCCTGCATGGCAGCATGCTAGCCACTACACCTCTGGTCATTTGTTGATTCTTGCTCCCCTACCTCAGTGGGACACATGGGGAGACAATAGGTTCTGGGCTCCTGGTCTTCCATTATGGGGAACATGACGCTCCACAGGCAAACTCCCAGATGTATCCCATGGTTCCCTCACTAAATGTCCCTGCCATATAAAGTTAGGAGCCAAGGAGTGTTGCATTCTTCAGCCTTTAGCCTAGTGTGTGCAATCTGGATCATTTAGTGGCAGAGCCAGTACTTTTGAAACGTTATCACACTCTTGACTGATTGGCACTGGAAAAACTTCACCTGATTTTTATGTTTAGACAACAGATGGTGTGTCTTTTATTCCAAGTCTGTTCGGCAAAATTCACTATTTAAAGAAAATCTATTTTTTTATTTATTCTATTAAATTAATTTTGAATCTCAATCTACACTCTTAAATAGCAATTTTAAACACAAACACTTCAAAGTAAATCACTAAATAATCATTATTTTTACTTCAGTAGTGCCCAGAGGCGTGTCCCCAGACTGCTGTCACATAAAATTAGGGATGAATAAAATACAATCTTGGTTAGGACCATTATTAATGTCTCAGTTCAGAGGTGAAGATAGGATCATCTTGGATACTATTATACACACAATTGATTCAGACATAATTCTCTCTAGTATTGTCTGAAATAATAATAATAATAATAATAATAATAATAAGGCTTATAAAGATATTGACTGCCATCATCACTCTGTAGTTATAATCCTGTGGTATGATACAAGATACCTTGGAAATAGTCATCTGGATATTAACAGTTCTCAACTTTTCCTAACTCACTGGTAGTAAACCTTTTTAATACAACGACTTTCGCACATGTGCTATGTGGGTGGATTTGATATAATCAGCCAAATGAATCTTTTTCAAAAGGAAACCTTTGAAAGCGAAGAGCCCTTGTTTGTTGAAAGGGCAGGGGGACTGTGAAAGGTTTGAGCTGCCTGAGGGCGGCGGATTCTTAGAATAAGGATCAGAGCAGTATGGTTGGTGTAGCTGCTGGTGCTGATGTTGGAGCTTTCTTTTCTTGTCTTCTTTGGTGTTCTTTTCTCTGTGTGTGATGTTTCCTATTTACACATTTACAAAGACACTGTTTGTTTGCCTGCTTGAGAGTGCATGCTTGAACGAGCGCTGCTAAGCCTTTGCTGATGATGCCCGTGCACTTGAATGTGTGCTCATTCTCTCCCCAGAGTGATGTGTGTTCATGTCTTTTGTTTCTGACCCAAATGTACTCTCCACGTTATGCTTTTCACTGTTCTTATCGTTGTCAGTTCATCTGCTCACAGTCATCTGATGGATGACGTTTATGTTCCATTGTGGAACTGAAAAAAAAAGTAATACTCTGAAAAAGGATTAACACTGAAGGGACCTTTGTATTGATTACTATCATGAGATTAATTTAAATGGAAACAGCATTTCTGCTTTTAAATGATGGTGGAAGAGTAGTATATATACAGAACCTGCAGATTGACTAATCAACACTTGAAGTAGTGCTGAAATTGTTCAAGTTAAGTTCTGTGCTGTTTACAGTGGAGCCTTGACATGAGAGTAAAAGCGAATTGTAAGACAGACAAAGCATTTCAGCTCGAACTGCACCATATTAGAATTGCATTTCATCCTTGATTATTAGACATCAGAATCGTTTTTTGCCGAATCCCTCTTGTGGTTTGTGGCGTTGCCTCCTTGGTGCCGTAAACACACAACATTGTCAGCACAGCAGAAACGCTGTCAGTAGCCCAGTCATGCTTGACTGGCTGCTCATCCACACAGGGAGACAAGATGTCTGTGATGGAGGCCGATGGTCAACCGCATGCGTACCAGCTGCCTCTTATGCCCCACACACAATGGGAAGAGAGACAGCGAGGGCCATGTCACAGAAACCCCCCCATCCCACCCCAACACCCCCCCCCTTCCCCTGCTCCCTGCGTTTAGTGGAACGGCTCAAGGAGACATGTTGGAAATGAGGGAAAACATGAATAATGTGGCTCTCATCAAAACTACATGCATCTCCTGCCAGCCACCACTGGCTTCTTTAGTAAGTCATCAAACTGGATGAGAGAAGCGCACACACACACAAGCCTCCATACATCCTTAGGATGGCCAACCATGCAATTACCACTGCTCATTAAATACTTAGGGGCTGGGGGCTTGGGGGGGGGTGGGGGGGGGGGGTGGATCTGCGAAGATCATTATGTTCAATAGCATCCAGACATCGCTGTGTGTGCAGCATGTTTATCCCAGACCCCTCCAGCCAAAATGGGCCTGCTGTTTGGCAGTGGGCAGACACTGCGCAACACTGGCCCTTTTGTGTGCTTTGTCACAAAACACTTCCCCAAGCACCTGACAAATAACAAACAGACTGTTGTGCTTACCATTTCCTACGAAGAGAAGCAAATGTCTGCATGGGCTTTCTCCTGCAGGCCAGGGGTGCGGCGGGGGGAGGTGGGGGCAGTTTGGACAGATTTAGATTGATTACCACCGAGAGCCCTCGTCATCAGGCCTAACCACAGTGTTCTGGGATGGAGTCAGCATGTGGACAGGCAGCCTGTGCCCTTGCCCCCCCCCCACGGCTGATTGACAGCTGTTAATGGCCCTCTGGCTCAGCCCCTCCGCCCAGCTTAGCGAGCATTATGATTATTACTGTATGGGCTGGCATGCCTGGAGTTTGGTAAAACAATGCCTTTTAATGGGCCCTGTGTCCAACTTGATCCCCCGTGAGAGGAGCTTGGCCTGCAGCGCTGGGGGACAGGTCTGGGTCAGTTTCACATTTGATGTTGGCTTTTTCACAAGAGTTCTCTTTTTAAGCTGTGACATCCTCTGTGACATTTTTAATTGGTAGTTTTGGCCCACAACATTACGAGCGGCCCAAACAGTAATAAAAAGCTTTCATCCCCTAGATCACCATAATTCATGTTGACGCAGCAGCACCCCCCCCCACCCCCCCTGACAGAAATGCTGTGTTATGAATATGGAGCCTTGTTGTTGGGCCAGCCTTCGGCTTTATGAGCACTAGCGTTCAGACTGCAGGTCGTGACCAGAGTAAATAGTGCGCGCGGAGAGAGCGCGCGGCGAGGGCCCGCGACGGCCACCTGAAAAGGCTTAAGACTGCTGCTGCTGAGAGAGCGCGGCCGGCTGGCCTCCGGTCAGGCAGTACCGAGCCACTGAGTCCTCACTGGGCACACACTCCTCCGCCGCGCCGCCCTCAGACCTCCAGCTCGGTGCAGAGGAGCCGCATGGGGTCAAGACCCCCCCCCCCCCACACACACACACACACACCCTGTTCCATTCCAGTTGATCTCAGATCCGTCCCTGTAATCACTTGGCTGTGCTGAGACACAGGCCTTAATTGAAAAGCAGCATCTTTCCAGAAAGATGTCAGTCTGCCTTGGAACCCATGAGCAGAATTTGTGGCCCCCACAGACCAGAGGACATTGTGGAAGCTTTTTCAGTAATGCCGGAGATTATTATGTATTTGAGCCTGATGTCCATGTTGTCGTCAACACGCACTCACTTTTATGGAAGTGGTTTGGCTTGACAGACAGTTTGCTGATTGAGAACGTATGACAAACAGATAGAAATATGTCTTATTATATTTTATGCTCCCTTGACTGGTTCAAAGTCTAGCACCATAGTTGAATTGTTCAAGTTAAGTGGTTTAATACGAAGGAAGTAAAATATGTTTTGTGATGGGGAGAAAAGGCCCATGATTTGAAATACAGTAAAGCTATGACCCTTTGTTGTTTGTGAAAGGCATTTGACATTTCTATGGTTTATTATGACTTGTGCTTTCTTTTAGGGACATGCCAGTGTTTGTTTTATTTTATATTGCCGTCTTAAGCTGGATTTTCCCCCTTTCAGGCATATTGTGGTCTGTGGTCATATCACGCTCGAAAGTGTTTCCAACTTCCTTAAAGACTTCCTACACAAGGACAGGGATGATGTCAATGTAGAAATCGTTTTTCTCCATAAGTAAGTCTATCCTTTGTCTGATCATTGAAGCTATAAAAGAACAGCATGGAATTTTCCTCCCCAAATGTTCATGCATGAAGTAAAAGCAATAAATATACAAAGCCAGCAGAAAATAAATGAATCTGTGTAACTGTTTGTCATTCATTCCTGAGGTCTAGTCTGGGACTGCTCTAAGAGATTGCATATGCTCATGATAAATAAGATTTCCTCTCTTGGTTTTTGTCATGACAAGCCTACCTCAGCATCTAACACTAATTATTGCCCTCTCTCCCTCTCAACTTTTCAATAGTATTTCCCCTAATCTTGAGCTGGAAGCCTTATTCAAACGCCACTTTACTCAGGTGGAATTCTACCAGGGATCTGTTCTGAACCCACATGACCTGGCCCGGGTGAAGGTACAGTGTCATCCTCTCCGCTGTTCTCCTCTCCTCTCCTCTCTCTTCACCTCTCCGCTCCTCTCTTCTCCTCTCCTCTCTCCCCTCCTCTCCTCTCCTCTCTTCTCCTCTCCTTTTCTCTCCACTCCTCTGTTCTCCTCTCCTCTCCTCTCCTTTCTTCTCCTCTCCAGGTTTCCCTTGCGTCTGTACTTTTAGTCTCCCTCATTGTCATCTTTTCCTCTCTTGGTTGCGCTGTGCAGATCGAGTCGGCGGACGCCTGCCTGATTCTTGCCAATAAGTACTGCCCTGACCCAGACGCAGAGGATGCCTCCAACATAATGAGGTATGTTCGTTAAGCCCCATTTAGCAGGATTTCCTCCTCCCAAACCAACCACTTACCACGGGTCATTTCTTCCATGACAATTACGGCCCACATATGACAGGTTACAGGCTATCATCATCATTTTGTTACGGAACCAACAACTGTGGCACAGACAGAACGCAGCCTAATTAAAAAGCAAAGCTCGGAGGACAGCGGTGCAGAGTTCAGCCATAGGTCTTGGCTGCATTTGTACACGGGTAAGAATGTGTTAACGGCCGATGCGTTTGGGAGCCTGTCCTGTTTATGAGTGGAGGTGAGAAGCAGGCCTTATGGCCGGCCCGGGGGCAGAGCGCTGATGCTAGGCCAAGAGCAGCCGAGTGTTGTCAGATGTGGTGGCGATGGCAGAGAGCGGAGAGCTGTCGTCTCGCTCAGGTGTGAAAATGAGGTGTGAATGAAAGAACCAAGGCCTCGTCCACCGGGCCCCGCTAAACGCACACAGCCACACACATGTTGGGAGCTGGCAGCCGATGAAAAGGGCCCCTAAAGCGCTGGCTCGCCCCTGAGAGGAAGGAACCCGGAGCTTTTATACAGTTCCCAGAGTGCATGTGGTGCGAGAGCATGTATTTTTAATTCCATTCACGCCATATAATCACCCAGTGTTCGCCCCGTCTGCACAAATCCGCCCTTGAAAGATGGCCGACAGCATTTGGCCCACAGCTGGAGTCGCTCGGCACAGCTGCCCTGCTGAAGCGCTCGCGGGCCGTAAAACGCAGCTTCATATGCAAATAAATTCCACACCTTCCGTTTATGAGACTCGAGAAGACAAGCAGACTGAAGTGTGAAGGGAGCAGCTCGGCCTACTCCCAGCTCACTACGCCACCCGCTGCTAGCCTCCAGTTACCAGAGAGGACTCCTATTCTCTACCTGAGAGAAGCCTGACCCAGTGTGCACCATTATAAGGCTCAGTCATTCTGTTGCTTTTTCCCCTTTAGAGTAATATCAATCAAGAACTACCACCCAAAGATCCGAATCATCACTCAAATGTTGCAGTACCACAACAAGGTAAGAGCACATCAATCCCCCAGTGAACTGACATGACTCTTAGTTGTTTCACAGTCACAAAGCACCTCTCTATCATACTGTAGCTCACGGTCTGATTCTGCACGAAACATTTGAAATGAAAAGATCAAAACCCTTTGAGGCGCCTGCTGTTCATTACTTTCACCACCTCTGCTAAACATCCCACAAGAAAGGCTCTCTCTCTCTCTCTCGCTCTCTCTCACCACCCTCCTTATTCCTGCCCCCCACCACTCCCAGGCCCATCTGCTAAACATTCCAAGCTGGAACTGGAAGGAAGGGGATGATGCAATCTGCCTGGCGGAGCTGAAGGCGGGCTTCATCGCTCAGAGCTGCTTGGCCCAGGGCCTGTCCACCATGCTCGCCAACCTCTTCTCCATGAGGTCATTCATCAAGGTACTGTCAGCCACCTCCTCTCCCCCATCCCCATCCCCATCCCCTCCCCAACACACACACACACACACACACACACACACACACACACACACACACACACACACACACACACACACAAATGCAGGTCCCTGCTGTTCAGGGGGAAGCACGTCTCTGTCTGCGGGTCCTTAGTGGAGAGACAGAGAGCCTGGTGATGCCTCAGACAGTAGATGCAGTCTCACGCTCCCTTCCTGGGTCTCTTTAATCACGCGCGCCATTATGCTATCTTGTAAATCATCATCTCTCTGCCTGCAGTCTCATTTGGGACCCATGCAGGGAGAGCAACACAACGGTTCTGTCACCATTATGAAGTAATTTATATGAGGCAATGGCACCATAGAAGCTAGGATATAAATTAGCGGTTTCCCCCTCAGAAGAATTTACCGTCCCCTCAGCACCCTCATATACGGCTGAAATTTGAACCGCGTGTCTGATTCACAGTCGTAAAGCAGCACCCACGCCCGGCTGTATTTTTAGCCAAGACTGAGGCCCATCACTCCGCTGTAACTGTAGAGAGACGTTCTGTCTCACTGACAGAGAATTACGCCGAGATTTACGAGAAACGATTCAATCAGAATGGCACACTTTGATATTGGAGTTGACGCTTTGGGGATGGATGTCACGAATGGCGCTCGCTTCAATCAGACTTTTTTGAACGGAGAATCGGTACATGCACGCCTTTCACATCCTTATGAGGGGTTTGCATGCACAGGGCTAGGCCTCACTTTTCTGGAACCCAGTCAAGCTCTGAACGTTTAGGTGGAGTGCTTGCCCTTTGAAGGAAAGGTTCTCGTGTCATAAAAATGACGGATAACTTTATAATGGCTATTGCAATGTGGTATGTGAAGCCATCTGTTCTGGACATCACTCTCCTCGTTAAAAAGTGCTCGAAACAGGGCAAAGACCACCAGCACCAGAACGCAGTCCTTCCCCTCAGCAACCCCACAGCCAAATGTGAGAAGCATGTGTCCCACAATAGCACTCCGCAGCACAACCGGTCAGCGCAAACCTCCACCCGTCCACTGACCACTTCTGACAGGCCACGAGTCAGTGAGGATGAGGAGCAGGAGAAGATGAGGAGGACAAATAGGGACAGATTGAGCAACAACCCAAAGAACAGCCCACTCTAAAATGGCCCCTGCGGATCAGGGTCAGACCCATTTGCGAGTGCACCACTTCTCTGGGAAAGGACTGGTAGCACTTGTAACACGTTTGCTATGTGCATTAACCCAGAGAGTGGAATGACTCCAACGCTGTTTTGGCCTGAGTCAATCAGGGTTCCCCCGTAAAGCCCGGCTGACCAAGGCAGCTTGTCCCTAATTCATTGCGGGCACTTTAGCAGTGATGTGATTTACTCCCGCCACTGCACAGAGTCTGTAATTTTAAATAAACACAGCAAGCCCCAAATGTTATATTTGAACCAAACCAGCCCTCCATTGGTTTATGGGATGATGTAGGCACTGAGAAATCTGTTATTTACTTACATTTTTGGCAAGCAAACGCTTGTATCTGTTGCCATAAGGCTGTTATGACATAGAAAAGCACATGAAGAAGTATGCTATAATGAGACATTTCAAGGCTTAGTGTCGCATAGATTTAGGAGTAATTAAAATGTCCTTTAATCAGTGAGTTGCCTTCCTTTTAATTTGTGTTGGCAAAGTCATGGGCCCGTCCTGAATCACGAGGATGAACAGCGCAGGCAGCTCCTCTACTCCTTCAGCAGGGTTTTAGGAAAGAGAGCCTTCAAGACACAGATGCAGACTCGGCCTCCTCTCCGAAGAGATACACACACACACACACACACACACACACACACACACACACACACACACACAAACACACTAATGAGCGAAATGATTTAGATGTCATTATGTCGTGTGTCATTTGTTCTCACGTTTGATACCAGGGTTTCCCGCAGGAAATGTGTTAGTCAAAGTGGTAGGTCGTGGTCGGGGGGTGGGGAGGGGGGTCTGGTATCGGTTGCCGTCCGAGCGGGGTGGGGGGGGGGGTGGGGGTTGGGGGTGGGTTGTGCTTGTATTGGTTGCCGTGTCGGTGGGTGTTGGCGTCTTGTTTGTGCGATACACTACAGACTCACTACAAACTATAGAACCAAGTGCAAAAGAAAGTGCAAAACAACAAAATGTGATCAGTCACTACTTATGGCAGAGCTGACAACTAGCATTGTTACAAGCCATCCTCCTTGGCTTTAAAAAGATAATATCAAGGGCCCTTTGGTAATTGCACTGTTTTACTATTGGACCATTAATGCTTATCTTCATGCAGGCTGTCAGACTGTTGACCTGCAGCCTGTTCCGCAAGTCTGTCCTGATCTATACACCGAGAGTGAATGAAGTTTAGATTATTTTATAGTTTTGTGTAATATGGAAGGATTTGGATGGATCCAAATATGGATGGAATTTGAGCACGGATCGCTTTTTAATTTAGAGGCCGTTGGTCACGGTTTGGAATGAAAGGGAGAAAACAGGACAGACTGCAAAGTGCGGCCGCCTTGACTGCAAAGTGCTGCGGGAAACCCTGCTGTTTAGCAGTGAGAGGCATTGTAAGAGGCAGCAGCATAAGAGAGGCGAGTGCCTTATGATGAAGTACCACCAAGTCCAGAGTACCATTCAGGGGAGCAGAATGACATTCAGAGGAGCAGGTATGTAAGGTTGTGTAGGGAGCTATGAGTAAACTTACTATCAGCCTGCACAACCCCCTACCCACCAAACACACACACACACACACACACGCACACACGCACACACACACACACACACACACACACACACACACACACACACACACACACACACACACACACACACACACACACACACACACACACACACACACACACGCCTCTCTATTACTGCTGCCATCAAACATGCCTGTCCTAAAAGTGTTCTCAGTGAGTGGCTAAGTGAGTGGCTGAGGGAAGCCTTTCAGCCCAGTGGTGTCATAGGGTGGCAGAGATCCATCACAGCACTGCCCACTCTGCCCTGAGAGAGGGGGGGGGGGGTAGTGACCATATTAAGAACCCCTTCAAGATGCCTGTCCACTGTTGGCCTGCCTGGTACAAATTAATGCTATAGTGAAAAACAAGTTCTTATAATGCTTGAGATTATTGCCATGCTTGTGCCAAACGTGGTTGTTTGGTGTGGCGTGGCATGGCGTGGGGTGTCGTGGCGTGGCGTGGCGTGGCGTGGCGTGGGGTGGCGTGGCATGGCGTGGCGTGGCGTGGCGTGGCGTGGTGTGGGACAGATCAGACTGAATGACCAGGTGCTGTATGTATGTGCTTGTCAGATTGAAGAGGACACGTGGCAGAAGTATTACCTGGAGGGCGTGGCCAATGAAATGTACACAGAGTACCTGTCCAGTGCCTTTGTGGGCCTCACGTTCCCCACAGTTTGTGAGTAAGTATGACTCCACCACTCCACCATGGGACATCTGCTGTGCAGACAGAACGTTAGCACATTAGATCTCAATGTATTGTCAGCATAACGGTATGTATATAAAAAGACTCTTGTGCTTGGGGTAGCCAGCTTTGCTTTTGAAATATCTGTAATCACTGTAAGCACCTCTTGTTTGTGTGCAGCATCGATGCATACTTTGCTCTGTTTGTGTTTCAGGCTGTGCTACGTGAAGTTGAAGTTGCTGTTGATTGCAATTGAATACAAGTCTGAACAAAGGGAAAGCAGGTTTGTTGTGGGCACTCTCTGATTTCTTGGGATGTGCAACAGTTATAAAATGTGTTATACACAAATGTGTATGTTTTTGTGAGGTTATACATAGACAGATATGGGTAGAATGCAATGACATATATTTCCACAAGACATAGTGCTGAAAATATATAGCATTCTATATGGCATTTAGGTATCTAAAACACAGACCATGAGGCCTGTACTGTATACTGTATATGTTGGAGTTGGATCTCCTGTCAAGTGCCATGTTGCAGCATGTTGTATGGAACATTATGGTACATGGTTTGTTTGTCGTTGATTGTATCCAACTGCCAAATGAAGGGGTCATAACATCTGCCCAAATTCACTGTGAACTATTGATATGGGCCAAGCACTATGGGTGAAGCGTCCATCATCAATAGCATTCTTGTGACATTTTGTAAAGTCAGTGTAGCCCCATGATCACCACTAATAACATGAAGTACTTAGTCCCAGGAGTGTGCACTTGCCAAAACCCCTCTCTCCTGTTCTCACTTCCTATCACACACTCTGTGCTGTGTATGAGATCTCGTACTAATACATCTGACTGTTCACCTCAACACGCACTAATCATCGTAGACACACAGGGCTCTTTCTAGTGGCCACAACGGGGAATCTGACCTTGTTTCTGTCTAAATAAAAATCAGGCCAAACGGATGCTTTCCAAACGGTTGGGTTCCATTTGTCCCCAATCACTGTTTTTGTAGAGTGTAATTCACTTGAATAAATCAGTTCCTATATTTTTATATGACAGTTTTCAGAGACAAGCAGTGATTAGAGGTGTAGACTGTGCTCTCTGAGAGCTCACATTTCGGACAATATCTGAACCTATGAAGTCTGTTACTCTTGGTTTGGCATTAACAAATATCATTTGAAACCATTTTTGTTGAACCCTAACATGGCGCCATTTGAATTGCTTTAAAGTAGTCATAGTACCCCCTGCTAGTCTCTCTTTTGCTAGTTTGTCTTCAGTTTGTAGTTACTGAGCCCCGCTTCAGTGTTGCATTTAGACATTTAGACATTTTTGTTTGTATGTGGTATTTATCTGCTCACTATCCTTTGCCTATCTTACTTCTGACTGCCCAAACCCAGCGCTATTCTTAACAAATCAGATCTGAAGAGGAGGCCAGTTTTTTTACTTGTGTAATATGTAATAGCCCATTACATACTGTAGGTATTGGACTCATGTCTTTTGATATGAATTAAGATTTTATGATATCTTTCATACTGAAGTTTAAGTATGCCATAAATTGATATAATCTTGTTCTCTCAGTGCCACATAGTGAACTTTAGGTCATAAACACGTTTTTGCCTTAATGGTTGTGGTTCTGTTTTTGGCCTGATTGCCTGATGAGGTATTCAGTATAACTATACTTATAATGTCACTTCCTTTTTTATCTTTATGCCATCATGCAAGTGTTTGATTTGACATGTTTTCTTGTTGTTTACAGAAGCCGAAAGCGGTATGCCCTCTTCCTTATCTTATCTCCAACTACTTTAAATCTTCCAACTCTTGGATTAAATTAAGGACTCTGTATTTTTTTTAAATCTGGCCAAACTCTCACCTCTATATCGTGACTATTGTGCTTTATGCACTAACTTCTTTGCAGGCAGAGAGAGTAGACTTTGTATTTCTTTCTTTTTCATTTGTCTTTTCTGTCGTTTGCATATCCTAACCTTCATGTACATTTTGTTTATGTCTCATGTCTGTCTTCCCCCCCTTCCTGTCACTCAAGTTCTTTTTCAGTGTCATGTGAGCTGTCCCTGTGCTTATACCTGCTCAAACAAATTATGTTTCCTCCCTCTGTTTTTCATGCTATGTTTGCCATCTACAAAGTACTTCATGGTTCATGCCATATGACTCAGCCAAATCTCGAAAACAAGTGTTCCTTTTGCCTTTTCTCTGTTATATTGAGTAGGGTCAGTTTGATAATGAGGGAGGTCATTTGGAACCTAATTGATTATCACTGAAGACTGAACACAGTGCTTCAGAAAAAAGCATGTTTTAAGTAGCTACGTCAGCTTAATTGCCATATCATATCATCTTAACATTCTTTAACATGCTCACAAACACAAAGGCTTCACACTCACACATGCTCTCGTACACACAATGGCATGAGTACAGATTAGTTTGAATCCTTCATTCATATCCAAATTGTTTAGCATGTAGGCCACATACAGTATGTAATCATTTCCATTTCTGCCTCTCATCATCACTCTGATACTGTACTGCGTGCCTCTGTGTGTGTGTGTGTGTGTGTGAGTGTGAGTTTGAGTGTGTGTGAGTGAGAGTGTGAGCTTGCGTGCGTGTGTGCGTGCGTGCGTGTGCATTTGTGTGCGTGTGTATGCGTATATGTTTGTGTGCGCACGCTTGTGTGTGTGTGTGTGTGTGTGTGTGTGTGTGTGTGTGTGTGTGTGTGTGTGTGTGTGTGTGTGTGTGTGTGTGTGTGTGTGTGTGTGAGTGTGTGTGTGTGTGTGTGTGTGTGACACTGTCACTCATCCTGTACCCCCTGGTGCCTGTATGTCTTTGAGTAGATGTTTATGAAGCGAGGTCACTTCCTGTCAGTTTGGTGTTTTAAAATAACAATCCAACTGCACAGAAGTTACTGCAACAGTTTGCATCTACGTACTGCTCTGCAGTGGCTGTCCCTGCTGCTTTTATTTTTGTGTAGAAGTGCCGTTGTCACACTCTTGGTAACAGCATGCCTAAGCACTCATGTGATGTGTCATGTCTGCCTTGCCTCCCAAAATATGAGGTTTTCAGCCCCATCCTGCTGGCTCATTTATGCCAAGAATTTGAAACGGTTTGCAAATAAATGTATGTGATTGGGAGAAAAACGTTGGCGTCTATGATAATTGACCCTTTAAAAATCTCAGATTTGGGGAGTGAAGACATGTGGGTTTGTAGTGAATGAGTTTTTATTTCCTTTCTTTCTGTTTCTTTATTTCTTTCATTCGTTCTCTCTGGAAAGCATGCCCAGTATGCTGCTTGGTACCTACTGTGTGGGGGACATTTAATCGATTCTGAAAATGACAAGTCCAATATTGCTTTCGAACCGACACCTCATTTTCCATCCAAATTCCCCTCAAATAGCCGAAGGTGGAACACTTTTGTGAAAGACCATTTTTCAACAGATTAAATCACCCCCTCATCATCTTTTTTATTTCTATTTTCCTTTTGACTAAAACATACATATTATGTTGAGCCCAGAGGAAAGATTGACGATGCTTCATCATTGACTCTGACCCTTGCATATGATTTTCCATCTATTAATCCAGCAGGGACTACTGATGTTCTCCCAAATGACCATGCTGATTTGAAGCAGTGACATAGACATAAATGACCGTTCAGGCACCTGAATCGATGCAGTGAGCTTTGCATCTCCTCTCACTTTCATCTGGGCTCATAGTGGACACAGATCCATGCCAAGGCCAGGCGTCTGTCCAGTGTTCAAGTCCCAACTAATATCATTGATGATTCCTAACCACAGGCAACCATTAATGACTGTGTTGTCATTCCGTCTTGTCTAATTAATGGGGAATGATACAGTGAACCAGCATTGGCTCTCCTCAGGACAGCACTGTCACATGAACCTTTTAGACATTATCAATGAAATCAGATGAAATGTTGATGTAGCATTAACCATGGGGAGAAAATTGCTCTAGTTTGTTCCCATTATGAAGTGGCATGTTGTGGGCATTGGTAGATTAACAAAATGTAATGTAGTAGTTTGAACAAACTATTATTAAGAAAATGTACAAGTAACCATTAAGTAACCATAAAAGCGTTTGATAAAGTATCTAGCTTATAAAAGTAGACACAAGAAGTGTCCACTGGCAGCAGTCTGCAGGAGGCTGGTGGTCCCACTCAGTGGTGCAGGGCCTCTATGTTGGGACAGTAGCGTGACATAGGGAGCCCATTCCCCAACACATCAGCACTCACTATTCTAATCCACACTGCCAGGTTAGCACCGGCAGTGTCTTACTTAACCTCCAGCCATGTTGCTTGAGCAAGTCTGCAGATCTGAATGCACTGACTTAAACTGCTCCCCACCACTCCAATGGAAAACACCATTTTGATTCTTTTCTCCCCCCCTCTTCTCCTCTGCTAATTAGAAAAAGAAAAAGAATTCAAATTGAGCAGCCATGCTGTTGTGCATGTGTTTACATGTGTGGAACCCAATGGGCAAAATCTGAATATTGATCTGAATATTTTTTTTTTTTGCTTGGGTGCCAACAAGCCACCTTCCATGACTCCCAGATACAAAAGCATCTAAGATCCCCTTCAAATGCTAAATGCCAATGTGTGCCAGAATTTCCACCGCTGCGGCGTACCTTCAAAGTTAACTCTTTTATCACACCTGTGTGTACAGTACCATTCCTCTTGATTAGAGCTTACTGAGTGTGCAGGCGTCTGACCCGTCTGGAGCAATGACTTGTGTGAATCTTCTTCTCTGATCAAAACAGTATTCTCATCAACCCGGGCAACCATGTCAAGATGCAGGAAGGTACATTAGGATTCTTTATTGCCAGTGACGCCAAAGAAGTCAAGAGGTAAAACTTTCTCTTCTGCTGTGGTGAAACTCCAAGTCCAGTCCACTCTTCTGACAGTCCTCTCATTGCTTTTACTTATTACTTTTATTACAATGCTTCTATTGTCACATACCTTTCCAGTCAGAGAGGTCAGAACAGTGCCATTTGCCAGAGGTTTGTGGCTGATGTTACCATGTCTGTCATGAAGTTATACAGAAATTCTAGCTTTATTCATCAGAAAACATCTCTTTTTTTAATGAGTTAGAGCAACTAACATGTGTTCGGGGCAAGTAGAAAGTTAGAAACGTGTAAAGATGAGATTGTTTTATTCTTTTCACAGTATCATCAAAAAGGAGGTTTTAATGTGACTGACTCTCTTGTGTTGCTATGATGTTGATGTTTGTGGGCCACAGCAGTGGGTGTGATTTGATCAGAGTGAATTAAGAAAATGTGATGAAATGTGTTCATGGCAATGCTGTCTTCCTCCCTTCAGAGCATTTTACTACTGCAAAGCTTGTCACGATGACATCACAGATCCCAAACGGATCAAAAAGTGTGGCTGCAAAAGACGTAAGTGATATCACATCCGCCCCTCTCCTCCTTCTGTCTCTCTCCCACCCTCCCCCCATCTCATCTCAGAAGAGCCCCTGTTAACAGATCAGTGAATCAGATCTCCTAAGTTATC
Organism: Alosa pseudoharengus; assembly: GCF_046254945.1. NCBI lineage: Eukaryota > Metazoa > Chordata > Actinopteri > Clupeiformes > Clupeidae > Alosa > Alosa pseudoharengus. The sequence goes on along the minus strand of NW_027468620.1, from coordinate 29,166,432 downwards.
CTCTGTGCTCTTAATTCCCCTGATAGCTGCTCCGAGTTCAGTTAAAAATGTGTGCATTTGTAGTTGCTACTATATTTGTCCTAATGCTAGACTTTGGTCATGATGTGATTAATTGTGAATGTGTTGTATCTTTATTTCTGTATATTACCCATAGTTCTGAGATGGCATTGTGCATAATTAATTTCTACATTTCATAACATTGGGGTTTAGATTGAAACGCACCGAGTGCAGCTTGTAATCATAGGCTTTGCAGCACAACACGCTAGCACATTAAATAGCACATAACTATTGAGAGGAAAGCAAGCAGAGCGAGGAGACACCCACACTGTGATCATTACCTGCACTAAGACACAAATGAGGATTATGGCTTAACAAACACACAACCCCGTGCAGCGCAAACGAGGCGGAGAGCAGCGGAGAGCGAGAGAGACAGGGAGCGTAGTGCACGTCAGCCGGCTAATAAATGTCATGCCAGTTAGATGGAGAGGTGAGATGACGTGATTAGCGAAGCTGAAGAAAGAGTCTGTCAGTTCGCCACCACGTCACCTTCAGAACGGCGCGCAGTAATGACCCCAGTCAGGTGGAAAAACAAAAGGCAAGCTAAAACCCGGCTGTTCATAAGGATGCCTCTCCCACACAGTGCTTAATAGCCAGTAGGCCGACCAGTAGTCTGGCCCACCAGCGCCCGGTTCGGACTTAACAACATATCCCCAGTGCTGCATTTTTAAAAAGAACTATTGCAGTACTTGATGATTGGCTCATCTCCCTATTCTGTGAAGGACTTAATCATAATCATAATTAGCTTTTAAAAGCTCATTTGAAATTTGAAGTGGAAAACATGGGCAAGGAATCAATTGCCCCTCAAATGCCAACAAACATTTAGGTATTTTTATTCAAGTCATTCAAACGAATGCATTTGTTTGTTTGAATATGGCTAGATTAGGCAACTGTAAAATGCGTGTGGAAAGATGGGTTGTTAGCTACCTGACCTATATAAGCATTTGTCCAAACTAGTTAGCCACTGAATAAATAATTCAGCTAAAAATCTCGGCACAGTCAGAAGTGGAGAGCGAGAGAAAGGAGGGGTCACTGACAATGAGTTTAAGCAGCCCTAGGAAAACACACCCGTGCAAATGGACAGCCTCCTTTTCCATGTCATCTCAATTATTTAAGCAAGCCTCTGAATTTAGTGGAGTTTAGTACACCGGCCTAACAGAGTTTAACACAAGACTTCAACGCCTTCAACCTTCAGCGCGTTCACTAATCTACACCATTTTGGTTATTCCCTCCCCAGTGGTGACGTACAGTAGTGGCATAATCACTATACATGCAGAATAGCCTTATGGACAGTGATGCCAATTCCATTACTTTGATGGGAGTTTGTGTTTGTGTGTGTGTTTTCCCCACCATGTTATGACCATTGACACACTTTTGATGTATTTCCTTCCTTTTGCTGCCATTGGAATACGCCTCTTTATTTTAATGCTCTCTGGTAGTGATTTATTGTGAGTAAAAGCAGGGCTCCCTGTTGCCTAGAGTGCAGTCCCACTGTCTCTAATTTCTCTCTCAGCTGACAGTAGAGTGTTCTATGTATGTTGCATGTCCCAGTGTAGACGCTGCATCCTCTCCCACACGCCTCTCATCTCTACACTGTCTCCTGACCAGGCCAGCACAGAGCACAGCTCAGCCAAGTCAACAGGGCCCCGCATTCAACCAGCCTCCACTCTGCCATTCATTTCCAATGACATAGGGGCTGTTTTATCTGCACTTTTGGGGTGGGGGGGGGGGGCACCAGCACTATGGGGTTTAATGAGATCAAGATGAAATCGATTCAGATCCCCACAGCTTAATGTCATGTCCGAGGCCATTCTTCTGTCTTCCAGTAACCCCGCCCCCGTTACAAAGCTGTGGCCCCAAATAAATGCGAGGTGGGGTGGGGGGGGGAGTCGGAAAATAAGAATGTGGTGACAATCTTAAATGTCAAACACATAGACTGATATTGGTAACATTAGTCACGCATTGAAGAGAGCCAAGAAGAATACAAAAAAAAATCAGTTGATCCATTTGAATTCATCTTCTTGCTGTCAGGGGCAATTTCCGCTATTTCCATAGAGCGGAAAGTGTTCTGTGGGAAGGTCTTCAAAATTCTTAGACTTTTAACGAGCATTGTCTCCAAAACACAATCAAAACAATCTGGTCCTTCCTCTTCCCTCGCTTCTAGTCTGTGCCCGCCCCTGGTAGCGCTTCAGCTCCTGTCCAGCTCCCAGGCCCCAGTGCTGCTCCACCACCACCCATCTCAGCTCTCTCTTCTAATGGGCCCTTTCCCACTCTGCCAGCAGCACACGTTAGCTTAGTGCTAAGGGCTTTCCTTAGGTGCTATACAGTCAACAGCCACTAGATGTCCTCGCAGTGCTGTAGGATTCAGAGCCGTAGATACTGTATGCGGCTCTGGTAAGATTAGGGTCGGAATAGAGCAATTGACACTGAGGTCCTCTGAAAAAACGAGTTTTGCAAGAATGCGATCAGCAGTGAAGTGAAGTGGTTGGCGGTGGCAGGGATGCGCCTCAGCTTCGTTTTGTTTTTCGTTTTTTATTTTGTTTTTTTTTGGTTTGTTTGTTATCTTTTTTCTGTTTCTGTTTAAATGTGTCATGGAACCATAGTGGTGGCAGTTTTTTCCATATCCACTGACATGTTGCTGTAGTTTTGAGCCATGGTGTGTCATCGTGCTCCACAGGAGGTGCTGGGGGGAGTCCCTCTCTGAGTGCTGCCTCGTACACCAGGAATGTACCCTGGTCTTCCCAGTCACTGCTCATTCTTTTTCCTCTGAGTTGAACATGGGTTGCCACAGAATCTTCCGTTACCAACCACTGTGTCTGCGTCATTGTGTGTGTTTTTTTTTTTTTTTTTTTTGGATCCGTTTGTTATCAGCATATTTTCGAATATGATTTGTTGTTGTGATATTTATTTTATATTACTCAGTTGAACGTTTTGGATCAGAGGTTGTGGCTGCTGGTAGCATTCTTGCTAAATTGGCTTTGCCTTTCGCAGAAGAGGCCTCAGCATTCAGGTTTATGTGTTGAAGTCATTGAAATCATCTCTGTTCTCATGTCTGTCTGTCTGTCTGTCTGTCTGTTTCGTGTCTCCATCTTCCTCCATGTTTCTTTCACTAACATGTCTTCACATCACTAGCTGATGAATGTCAAACAGTCTCTGAAGTCACTGATTGAAGCATGACATTGAAATGACAGCCTTAATGCTCTTGTGTGCGATGCCTAAAACTGTTTCAGCCCCGTAAACAGTTGGCCGACATTCCCCCCCTTTTTACCTGTTAAGACGTTCAGCTGCCTCCATGTTGCATGCTGAAGATAATGGCTGCGATAAGCGGTTGTGCATGTCTTACTGAAATAACAGTCCCTGAGGTCTAGTTTCAAACAGCACATTCTCTCTCCCTTGTGAGAAACTAAATTTGGCTGGTTTATTTGGACTCTTGTTCCCTGAATTTCAACTCCAAAATGCAAAGTTGTCCCCTGACATTGGGCTGATTTGACAGTGCCAGACTTGATTCTGGTCAGTTAGCACTGTGGCACCAGGAGAATGAAGACCAGGGACTGTTTCTGCAGCCCCTCGATCACAGCAATCAAGAGGTGCTGTGGTATTTCACCAGCACTCCCCTGACACACGCACAAACATACATAAACACAAACAAACACACTCACACGCAAACATTGCATGCCATGGGTATACACTTAGAATCGCCCACAAACAGACACATACATATACATAATACATATATATACATATACATACAGTACACATACACATACACATACACATACACATGCATACAATTCACTCATAGTATTTTTCAGATAGATTCAGCTGCTTCTGTTAATTATCCTGTGAAATGTGCACGTTCTGAAGTTGGAGTTGCAGCCTAACTTCCGCAGCATACTCTCCACTGATTCTCCACAGTGTCACATGGCTCTGGCCTGAACTAACTGACATTCCCTCCATCTGTCTGCACATTTAGCCACAGGAGTTCATGTTAGTGGAACACCTCATACTGATATCCCACTTCATACACTTGACCACACTAGGACCTTGACCAAGTGGCCCCACGATCACCTCAGGGGGGTGCTGTGGTGAAACGGCTTAGATGATGGCTCCCAGTGGAATGCCTAGTCTCTAGAGTAGCGGATTGTTACGCCTTGGTTTGGGCTGGCACATTGCATGATGGGATACAGGTACGTGATCCTCCCCCCAATAGCTTTGGTCCTGGCGAACGTCACCAACGAGGTCAGCTTCCTCCAAACATTACTCATGACTCACCCACCTGTTCCCCTTTGAATGACCCCTTTGATTCCTCTTTTCTCCTCACTGTCCCATTTGACCTCTTGACCTACAATAAACAGCCTTAGAGCACAGCTTGACCCCAGTGAGGTGACCACCCCTTGTAAAAACACTGCATAATTTGACAGCACCTACTCACAAGGCAATGTTGTTCACAGTCCCATGTGCAACTCATCCATTTGGCTCCTGGCATCATTCACTCGGACAAGATGGTGTTCATCTCCTGATTGTGTGGGGTCAAGCCTGTGAAAGGCTTTTTGCACCCTTTTCACTATTTCTGTTCCCTTTTGAAAAGTGAAGTACCAGAGCTCCCCCCCCTCCCCCTGGTCTGAGTATTTCTTTCCTTGGCATTAACCTGCTGCTTTTCCTCTTCCTCTCATCCCCAAAAAACATGACTATAGCCAAGATGTCCGTCTACAAGCGAATGAAACTGGCATGTTGTTTTGATTGCGGCCGCTCTGAGCGTGACTGCTCGTGCATGTCAGGCAGTGTACATAGTAACATGGACACCCTTCAGAGAGCCTTCCCACTTTCTTCTGTCTCTGTTCATGATTGCTCAACCAGTTTACGTGCCTGTAAGTTTGATCGCCAACACATGCTGTTTTCCATGTCCGTGACGTGTGTGTGTGTGTGTGTGTGTGTCCGTGTCTGTGTTGTCCTCATGTGCTGTGTTCCGTTTGTGTGTTGTATTTCCATAGTCAGTCTTCCTGTGGCTTTTTTCCGTTCTCTTGGTGATTCTGTTGCTTTGTTGGTTTGGTGGTTAGTGTGGTGGGATCTAGCTGTAGTGGTTGGTATTGTTGTGGCTTGGTGGTGCTTCTCTAGGTTGTAGGTCTGTGCTGAAGCATGCTCTGTGAATAAGGCCAAGTGTGGTGCTGCTGTTTTCCAGAGTTGGTGTTTGGTGTATGTGTATTATTCATAAATGTTTATGGTTTCTGTACAGGTAAATACTGTGTGGTAAATGAAAAAAATGTTTTCTCTGTTTTAAGGGAATATCATTTTGGTTTTTACTCTTCATGTATTTGGTTGATTATGATGTTTTGTTTTATTCTTTTTTCCCTGAAATTAATTTTTGAAGACCTTCCAGGTGTAGGAGAGTGTCATTACCTGGCTTACCTTACTGCTCCTCTGCCTCAACAGGATGGCCAGGAAAAGGGTTCCGCCCACAGGAGAGCATCACTTACTGATGGATTTGTTAAAACTGGGGAACTATATATGGGGATCATTGAACATTCAGCCCGATTTGTTTTTATTGGGTTGGATTTCTGGGTTGCTGGGTTATTCAAGTAATTATCTGCAGAGGACAAAGATTATTCTGTGTTGGGTTTTTTGTCTTTCTTTTTTATAATGCAGGACATAGCAGAACTGTTTTTTATATATATATTTTTGAAACCAAGAATATAAGAGTGCATAGGGTAATGAAGATGAAGAACAGAGTGGACTCAGCAGGCAGTTCTCCATTGCAACCCTCTGTGGGAAAAAGCCATGTCCAATAAGCGCACACTAGCTCAGCTCCTGCTCTTCCACTCACTAGAAGGAAATCACTTCTCTATCCAGAATGGGTTTGAAATGAAGTGCACAATGTAGTCAGGGAACACACAGTCTCTCTCTCTCTCTCTCTCTCTCTCTCTCTCTCTCTCTCTCTCTCTCTTTCCCTCTCCCTCTCTCCCTCTCTCCCTCTCCCTCTCTCCTTGTCTTCCTCTCTCAGCAGTCTGTTCCCCATCCCATATGATGATTTTCTGTTAGCTCGCAATCAGAAGGAGGGTGTGTGTGTGTGTGTGTGGGGGGTGGGGGGTGGGGGTCAATGTCCTTTATTTAATGCCTTGTATACCACTGTGGGTCTGTCTAGCTCAATCGGAAAGTTAAAGGGAGATCCCTTGGCACGCGCTCGATTGAGATCACTGTGATTTGGGCTGTTGGAGAGGTCAAATGACTGAAGCAGTTAGTGCTGCCGAGGACAGTGCTCAGATAGGCCCTCTCATTAACTTTGAGCAGATGTGAAAAACTAAAGTGTCTGTCAATTAGAGGCGGCAGGAGCCAGGCTGTGGCTATCACGGTCGTATCGGGTCGGTGCGAGCGATCACATTTCCTACAGAACATTCTCAGGATGGCTCGCCAGATCAGCCTGGATTATGGTCAAACACGCTATGATGAGCACGGCTTTGCATCCTGCATTTTCAGCCGGCACTGGCGTCCCTTGATACCAATTACTGCCCATTATGTTGTTACAGATCCCAGTATTCTCATGGTCCCCAGTCATATTTCAAAAAGTCTTTTGCTGTCTTTGCCTGAAGAAAGTGAGTTCAGAGCAGACGGTTGTGGAGTCAGCCATCCATTTCTCCACTCCTTCCCCTATTGGTTGTATTTCAGGGCCAGCACAGTGTCTTTATGACCTTAATGTAGTATCTCCATCTGAGTGATGTTATCCTCTGTGAATAATGGAATTTGTAATGAAGACTTTTCTTTAAATATTTATCTGTGGTGCTTTTTTATGAAAAGAGCATGCACAGAAGGATGAGTGTATTAATTCAGTCATTGGCTGATAAGTTAATAGCCGTTTGTCATGTCCTTCCACACAGTGGAGTTGTTTGCTGTGTGTTTATGGGTTAGGGCAAATGAAGGTCTTCAGTGCGAGGTGAGATGAGCACAGTAAACCCTTGGTTCCTACAGAATATATCACCAGATACATTTACTAACCAGGGCGCAGTGCTCCAGAGTTATGCCTCCACATAATGTGAGCTCCGTTATTGCTGAAATAAATACTAGTCCCTGGGATGCTGTAATTCTGAGGAATGCTTTAAACACGTGGCAGTAAAGGTAGTCTGTCTTCTGACAAGTGGTAACCACCACCCCCCCCCCCCCCCCCTTCCTCCCACCCCTACACACACACACACACACACACACACACACACACACACACACACACACACACACACACACACACACACACACACTCCTTGCTCTGGCGCTTGGGCACGAGGATTCTCATTCTGTGCCGGCTTCAGCCCCCTGGAATGTAATGGTTCCTCACCGCAGTCAGACAGAGAATTATTGGTATGAAAATGAGGTGTGTGAATGCACGAGGCAGCCTGCTCGTCACTCCCACCCCACCCCCCACCCCACCCCAGCTGCCCGTGCCAAAGTCCCCAAAGAGTGTTTGACCAGGAGCAGGATGCGCTGCAGCTCTCTCCTCAGTCATTAGGCCCCAGTAATATTACAGAATATTAAGGAGGCCTTTTGTTGTGCCCCAGCAAGCGCACTCAGGAGACGTGCCAGCAGTTTCTGCTGCAGTTGTCTTCCTCTAATGCGCAGTAGCTTCCTCCACAAAGCGCCCCATTCCCCACACAACACTGGGGACTACAATTGAAGGGACTGCAGGATCATTGAAAGGCTGCTATTTGGAAGACTGCTCTCCCTCTGGCAGTGACAGGGGCCTTCACAGATAGCCCCCGAGTGCTGTTGCTGTTGTTGTTATTGTGGTGTGAGACAAGGTGGGATGGTCGTGGTGGAAAGAGGTCATTCCTCCCCTCTCAGCTCCTCCCATAGCTGCAGGGGGTTCTGGGAGGACGGAGGCAGGGCGGGAGGCGGGGCCAGCGGGGTCTGGCCAGAGCAGTGGCCGTCTTACGGGGTGACATCAGCGCCAGGGAGCGTTATGCAGGGTGACACGGAAATTATGTTTGCATTTTCATTTCTGCAGCGCTGCGGCTGCCGTCACTAAACTCGGCCTGACAGGTCCTTTCCACCAGGCAGCCGCGCTAGCCCTCCTCCGCCCCCACCCCCCAGCCACACGCCGGGACAGATGCTAGCCAGCTAGTGCGTCCCGCTCCGGCCCGCGCTGGCAGATTGCACCCGACACATGCCAGCGCCGGCCACGGCCGCCCGCCTGAGCCGCCCTGTCAGGCCAGCGCCCCCCCGGGCGCACGACGTGACCTTTCCGCTCACCAGGAAGGAGCGGACAGGAAGAGAGGCGGGAGGTTCCGGGATCCATAGCCATCCCCATCCGAACACTCCAGACATGCCTAAACACCCTTGGCTTCTGACCAAGCTGAACTCTGAACCTCAGTCAGGCCTTAGGCTGTAGATGGCCGTGCATGTAACACGAGGAGGCGCATGCTAGTGCTTTAAATATGGATAGAAATGCAGATACATGTAAAGCCTATTTGGTTAAGCAATAAGATGAAAGACCACTCGTGCCTTAACATATAATTGGAAATGAATATTGCGTTCTGAATCATTTCATGATGCTCACTTTAGGAACACTTCCATTACAAATATTGTGATATTCCATATGCTGTTGTCCATTAGCATACATCAATGGGTTCGTCTCAGTTGATGTGGCATTCACTGCTAAATGAGCTTTGTGCTTCATACACAGCCCAATCATGTGTAATTGATATGCTTATGCATAGATGGCCCACTACTGTTTCTCCAATGTGACTAAAAGACGTTAAATAATAACTGTCGTTGAAGTAAAAAAAACACAAAATGGAGTAAACAAATGTTTCAACAACAACAGCAAAAAATCCCATTTTGCAATTATCCCTCCTCGCTGTGGAAACACTGAACAGGCCACTTGATTTGCATCCCAATTTACAGTCATATCTTCATGATTCCAGCTTGCCTTTCCATCCTCCCCTCAGCCCTCCCTCTCTTTCTCTCTCTCTCTGATTTTTCCCTCTCTCTCTCTCCATCCTCAAACTCATTATATTTGCTTCTAGTGTTGTCATATGCATTTGCAATCATCCTTTCAACAACCATCAGCCATCATGTGCCTTTATCTGCAGTTGATTGTGTTTCTGTTTCCATCTGTTCTGCGTATGTGTTGTGCTGTGTGGCGTTGTCCAGTTGTCTCTCATCATTTCTCTCTCTCTCTTTTCCTCCCCCCTTTTTTTCCTGCCCGCCGTAACCTCTCATTTGTCTTTGCACTCTCCCCAGCCAAATATAAATATAATGGATATGTCAGATCAAGTAAGTTTGTTCCTCTGTTTTCCACACTGTGCTTCAGCCCTGCTCATGCAGTAACATTACGGGCTTCCTTGTGTAACCTGTGTGTGTGTGTGTGTGTGTGTGTGTGTGTGTGTGTGTGTGTGTGTGTGTGTGTGTGTGTGTGTGTGTGTGTGTGTGTGTGTGTGTGTGTGTGTGTGTGTTTGTGAGCATTTGGTGTGTGTGTGTGTGTTTCCTCGCTAATACCACAGTTCTGCCATCATAGCTAGCTCTGGGTAAATGATGGGTATTAGTAAAGAGGCCTGATGACAGAGTGTATCAGCACTATTCCAACGCCAAGTTAATCTCAGACATTCTCCTCCTAAAGCCTGAATCTCTGTGCAGTAAAGGTCATGCACTGGTATGATTGTACTATATGAAAGCCAGATGCTTCCTCAAGTGTAAACTGTCTTTGTAAGAGTTGATTTAAGGGACTCCAATGCCATGAAGTGAATAAGAAGTACATTTGTTGAGCTTTTCAGAAAGGACAATTGTGTTTGTGTTGTGCTGCCTCTAGCAGCAGATGGCGCTACAACTCCAGAGAAAGCAGGAAGTCAAAAAGAGGGCGGTGTTCGGTTCAAAACAGATATCAATTTAGGTAAATCTTTCCATGTGCAATAGAGCTCTAGAGTGTAATCTCCTATACTGTCCTACATGCTTTTATGTAAGTTTAAGTTTCATATATGCATTTATGCTAAATGTCCCTTATTGTTTTATCTTGTGTTGATAGAAGCGTTTAACAAATGCGTATGTGCTTGAATTCTTTGCATGGTGAAGAAGTATTTGTCTGGTGTCTGGGGTTATAATAATAATAATGATAAAAAATAATAATAATATTAATAATAATATTATTAATAATTGAAATAATAATTATAATGATAATATAAGGGTTAAGACATATATTTAGGAGTAAGATACAATTGTAAGGTTTAGTAAAATAAATTTATCTCAAAATAGATTTTCTATGAAGAATACGTTTAATTCTGGGTGTTGTCCTTTGCATTTTTAAATTTTCAACAGGGCTTGATAAGAGTTGCAAAAGCTGGGCTCGTCACAGGATTTGCATTTCAGGAAGGGACAGTTGCCGTCTGGATCATTGTAAATCCACAGTGAAACTGCCATGGCGCATGTCCTCACAGTAAAGCTGCGCGTGTTTGACAAGGGCCAGATGAATCCAGGAGTTATCGGTGGCGGCCTTTAAATCTATGCGGCAGCTGACGGCCGAAATAACCGTCTATTTATCGCTCAGAGCTAGTTTGGGCAAGCGGGCGGAAGCTGTTTTTCCACTTAGACCAGATATTGGTGAAGACTCCACCTCTCATGCAGATGCCATTAGGGCAGGAATCTCAGGGGCACTGGTGGGACTCGGCACGCTCGCGCACGATTACCCATCAGGCCGAGGGAGACTTCAGGTGTCTTTAAAAGTGAGCCTGGACTCTTCGGCTAGCTTTAGGTTGTCAGAAATGTTATATAGCCATTTGATATTTACTCTGAGGGGATTTGGTTGCAGTTCAAATAAGGATGTGTGCTCAGGGAGGATATATTTCTTTGTCCTCTTCAGCAGCTGATATCTCTCTTGATATTCCCAGACTCTGTTTTTATAAACCCTGCATCTGCGATTACAATTTATCCCATGTCGTGGGGGAGGAAGGACGGGGGCTGGTTAATACGACTAGCTCTCCGAGTTAACAAAAAAGGGCCAGCAAAGAAGCTGCTGCCATGTAATGCTGTCCAGATAGATTTAGTTGATATCCTCTGACTGTCTCCAGCACTCCTGCATACAGCCTTTGTTCTATTATGTAGTCGGAGAAGGGAAGGAAAAAAAGAGTGCTTTTAATTAATTCATGTTTATTAGGGACGGCAAAACCAAATGTCATATTGAACATTTCACTTAAAGTGTGTGCCAAGTGGTTAAGTGGTGTTTAATAAAACCAAGGTGTCATCGTCAATTATTTAAAAAAGCGATGGCAGCTTTTATGGCACAACTACGTGACTCTCAAATCCTTATCCCACAAGTGAAGGGGAACTAAGTGGCCTGATAGTGACAGTGAACATCACATTAACTTTTATTTTCATGCTTAAATATTTATTCTTTTCATTCTTATTCAGTCTATGGTTAAATATTAATACTGTAACTTGTGTCACTATTACTATAAGGTCATGGCATGTTTACAGATGTAATCTTTACAATAACCTTCAAATTAATTCATTTCTTTAACTCATTCTTAAATCCTACTAAGGACAGCACTTGCAGTGTTGGACTGTGTGAAAAGCGCACTTCACTGTCCTGTGAAAAGTTGCCACTATTCTCATTGTTCTCGTTCTCCATTGTTTGACAGTAAAGGATGAAGTTAGACCCACCGTTCCAAACCGCTCGGTTAAACTGGCCAACTGCACGGCCGTAGCCAACACGCTTCCTAAAGGCCCACTCCGTACGGAGTCCAGCTCGGCCCCCGGGGCCACCGCCGTGCCCCTCGTTAATAACCGTAAAGGGAGCCTCCTGCCGGGATTTCAGAGTGCCAAGCAGCGCCTCAGCCTAGCTGGCCTCAACCGCGCCCGCAGTCTACCTGGGAAATACCGCTACCACCCCGGCATGGCCTCCATTCGCAATCACGGGCCTTGTAGGTTACCCCCCACACGCACACACACACGCACACACTCCCCCACACACACACACACACTCCCCCACACACACACACACACACACACACACACACACACACACACACACACACACACACACACACACACACTCCCCTCCGCCAGACACATGGGCCCATCCCTCAACACCCTCCTCCCAAACACTCACGCACCTGCATGGAGTGACCATAGCATGCTCGATGCTAACACCCCCCGACACCCCCCCCCCCCCCCCCCCACCTGGCCGAGCCCTAAGATGTGTGTCTGTGAGTAAGTGGCATGGTCATGCAGAACCAGACACATGCTCCAGCTCCCCTCCTCAGTGCAGGCCATCAGCTTAGCAGCTCCTGCAACACTAGCGTGTTGCTACTGATCCATTGAACAGCAGTAGTCAATGTTACACTTCAGTGTCCTTACCCAGGGAGAGGTTCCACTGTGCGCGGCGACAGTGGAAATCAATGTCCTGCAAAAACAGTTTTGACCACTGGCACAAAAGAGCTTGGTCACTGCCCCGTGGCATGGAAGAGCGCCAGCAATTTGCTTGACTGATCCCACTTTGATTGGGGCTGTAAAAAGTGCTGTAATGTCATTTCTAACAATCAAAGACTCGCCGAAGTTCCCGCAGGCTGCAGGGGAACTTATTTTATTGTTGATAGTCTCCCTGAAGGGCACTGCTGCCGTGCATAAATCACACTAACCTCGTCTGGATGCGGCCGGGCCAGGAGATGGTCTGGGTTGCAGCTTGAGTAGGAGGAGCGTCACCAGCACAAAAGGGCTACCGGGGGAGGATCGCATTTTTGTCATGATATTTTGGAGTTGATTACTCGCCTCGGAATGTCTGCGCCACAGTGCAGGAAATGTCACAGAATGGCATTTTCAGAGCATGCCGTTCTTAAGTCGCTGTATTGGTGCAATTAGGCACCCGTTTAAAACAGGCCTGGCTTGATGGTCGTAGCCCACTTGCAGCACACATGGGTTTGCACTAATATTTGTGTGTGTGCCGTGGTGGTGGTGAGCTCTAACGGACAGCACTAATGGGGGTGTCAGTGGGCCTCCTGGCCCTTCCTGCTCTGCTCTGCTCTGTGTTTAACTCTGCTCAGTGTGTGGGGGGTCCTGGATATGTGCAAGCTTTGAGGAGGGTCCTGGCTCATTGATCTCTGCAAGTCCTTGTACCCCTTTATGACACAGTAGTAGTTCTAGTTATTAGAAAAGGCAGTACAGAAAATTATTTTTCTTATATGTGTGTGTATGTGTATATATATATATATATATAGAGAGAGATAGATATATATATATAGATATAGATATATATTTCTATTCTAATTATAGTTGTTATGAATTTAGGGGAAAAAGTAATGGTTCATTTGATTACTTTTTTGAAAAATCAACTAATGGAAAAAATATTCTGTTAGACAAATAACTTATTCAATCCTTTTGGAGCTGTAGTGTGGTTTGGCTCTCCACAAGAGTAGTGCATTGTTAGTGGCCAAGCCGGAGCTTCCCCAGAGACTGCAGAAGTGGATATTAACCTTCAGCCGCACCACTTGTGTCTGCCGTGTGTACTGGCACAGTCGGGATATTTAGCTCCGCCTCAGTCATCTCCCTTCTGGAGTGTTCTTTTGCGACATGAGATGACCCCCCCCCCCCCCGCGCCCCACACCCCCACCCCTCTCACCCTGCCTGCTCGCGGGGCTAAGAGTGCTTATGGCCCACAGATAGACTTTTAGATAAGCCCACACTCAGCCGCTAGAGCAGGGCTGAAAGATGGCGCTCGCTCCAGGGCCTCTTGTTGAGAGCATCCAGTGAATGATTACCCTCATGGTCTTTTTGTCTCTCGTGGCAGCAGCCCATCTCCCAATGGTAATGACAGCCTGCCTTTTGTAGATGACTCTCTAAGATACCTGAAAGCAGGGGTACAGTGACATGGGCTCTGATAGGCCCCTCACATTCAATTAACCGGGATGGACGGAGTTTTGAGTCAAGCAGTGAAATGCAAACAAAGCAAAAAAAAGTTTCAAGTTCAAATGCTGGGGTTCTTCTGTCTGCACTTAACAACTGTCCTTTGTGTGGGGTTATCTGTCCTCTTCAAAAGTCTCAGTGTCCCTACTAACAGTGTTCTCTTTCTATATTTGGAGGTCCTCTAAGTTTTTATTTGGTTTTTTATTTAAGTTTTTTTTTTTTGTTGCAATGATTGATTGAGTGTTGGCTTTTGTGTTCTTTAATATGTCATCTCCTGCACACATTACAATCCCAGCTGTCCGTAAGCTGACACTCTTTGCATGTGTTTGCAGTCGAAGATGAGCACCCGTCAACGCTGTCGCCCAAAAAGAAGCAGCGCAATGGAGGCATGCGAAATTCACCCAGCTGCTCGCCCAAAATGATGAGGTAAGACATTGATTTTTTTAGACGCTCCCTCCAGCCCTCAAAAGGAGGTAAGAGTGAGAGAGAAAGTGTATATGTGTGTGTGAGAGTGAGAAAGAGAGAGAGAGAGAGACAAGGGTATGATGATGGGATGGTCGGGGTGGAGGGGAGATGAGGCGGGGAGTGGTGGAGAAAGAGAGAGTGAGAGAGAGAAAGTGAGAGTGAGGAGAAGAGCCCTTTAAGGCTGCGGCGTTTAGGCTGTCAGCCTGTCAGCCGTTAATGATAGAGCTGAAATATTTCTGTCATGAAAGAGGCTATGAAAAGCTGTTTGAAAAATACTTGCGCTTTAAAGTCTCAGCTGTCACCCCACCCCCCCACACCACACCACCCCCCATCACCACCACCACCCCGCCAACTCCCCCAACCCCACAAGCCCCCCCACCCCACCCCACCCTCAGCACCCCCAGTCCCGTCCACATGTACTTCTTAAACAGCGGTGGCACTAATGACAGCCTCAGCCAATCAGAGACGCCGGGTGGTTACTTTGCCCTGGGCCATTCATCTATTGTTGGAGCCCCTGCGTAGAGTGCTCCCGCTACTTAAGGCCATATGTGAGACGGATCATCACAATCAGAAATGAATTCGAATATTACCTTCCTTTTATCTTGTCCCGTGGAATTACAATGCCGTTAATTGATTTTGACTGATAAAAGGGCTCACATTCCGTCCGTGTTGTCAGGAGAGACGGAACGGCGCTTTTAAAAAATGCAGAGCAGGAGTGGGCTATGGAAGACGGGCGAGCGTAAAGTGGAGCGCTCGCCATCACCACCGCGGCACAGACACTCCTCACAGAGTTCCTTCCTGCTCATTTCAAGACACTTGTACTTTGGAGGATGAGTTACCCGAGATACTTGAAATAATTGATGTTATTCACCAAGTGTGCAGTGTATTGATGTGATGCAAGCTGGGAAGAGAGCTCGTTGATTTTAAATTAGTGGGACATGTAGCACTGTAGTCTGACAGTTACTTCAACTTCTCAAACTAATTCAGAACTCGGAAAAATAGTGTCCAAGACAACATTGTAAAAGTAGTATATCTTTCAGTTTTGTATTCTCTGTGTTAAAAAACTGAAAGAACTGTTTTAGAGTGTGCTAATTCAGACCTTGCAAAAAAGAAAATGTCCAAGTCAACATAATCAAAGTAGTATATCTTTCAATTTTGTATTCTCTTTGTTGGAAACTGAAGAAACCGTTTTAGAGAGTACTGACTGCTGTGTTTGCTGTAAGGGAAAAAAAAAACTCCAAGGCTCGATTAGGGTCTATAGAAGTCCAGTAGCCCTGTTCCCCCACGGGTGTGGAGCTGAGGCAGCTGTAAACACATCCCCTCGGATGCCCACTGATCATACACAGTGCCCCACAACTCTCCCCAAAACAGCCAATTAAATCTCCTCTCCTCCTCACCCTCGCGCCAGTCTTGCCCGGCGCTGGCGGAGCCGCGGTTCATACCCTTCTGTCTAGTTTGCAAGAGAGGACTGCTCAAAATGCCCTTGGTTATGAGGAGAAAACTGTTTTGAGAGAGCAGGGGGGAAAAAACGGGCACACTTCCAGCAATGTGGTTGTTTTAGAAGGGTGTTTAGTTTTTCATTTCTCAACTTAAAGCACAAAACATTTTTTTTTTGTGCCGAGTTAGAAGGTCTCCGGTTTGCCGTGTAATGTATGCATCTTGTCTTTGATCTGCGAGTGATAATAATTCTTGGGAGTTATTTACACTGTTTTGAAACGCTTCAAAGCGGTGTCAAAGTTTTCTCTGCTTTAGGGTGCTTCTGTATTCTGCTGGCTCTTGGGTACTGGGATGACAGGTCCTCAGTGCTAGGTGTAGGCTTTTTCAAGTCATCGCCCTCAGCACAACATCAAATTACCAGACACAGACCCGCAGACTTCAACACTGTTGCCCTCCCTGTCAATATATTATCCCATATATTAAATACTTGCGCTTTACAAGGTGCATTTTATGTGCAATGAGAAGTGATTGTTTGAGGTAGCCTTAGGGATACTTTATTCTACAAGCAAGGAAGAAGGGGGTGGGGGAGACAGCAAGAGTATACCATATCAAGTATGGTTTCTACAGGACTCAGTGCCTCCAGGCCTTTGTAAATAAATAATGATCAACAGATTGGCTGTGGGTTTTTGAAAAGCATGCCTTTGTCAGTTTGCATGATGGGGGAAATTTTCAAAGCAAGAGGGCTGCTTTCATTGCCTGCTGAAGAGGGATTGGGGGAGCGAGCACATCCACAGCTCGCGACGGCACACTGATACAGTGGAAGAGCTAAGCACTGTTTGAAGAACAGCCAGCCCAACTTAAAGGGTGCATTTCTGCTCTCATTTTAGCAACCTCTCCAGCCGCTCTGGATGAATATGTAGGCCAAAGCAATTACTGATCATTGCTCTACTCTGTACACATTGTGGGACATCCTGCCACAGAGAGGAGAAGAAAGAAATATTTATTTGGAGTCCAGTTTAAATAGACCTTTTGTGTCATATATATATATATATATATATATATATATATATATATATATATATATATATATATATATATATATGACACACAAGGTCTATTTAAAAGTGACTCCAAATAAATATTTCTTTCTTCTAATTTGATGTTGTATATACAATTTTATATTATTGCAGGAAAGCAGTGTCATTTAGTTTTAGTCATGTAGTTCTTTAGTTTGGTGAAGAAAACAAGCTGAAAAGCTAAATAGTGTAAACACAGTGCAGTAAATAGGTGTCAGAACTACTGTCTGTCACATATATAAAGCCATCTCCCAATCGCCAATCAAACGTGTCATTGAGCTAACGAGTGCTCGACCAGCACCTCTGCCGTGCTTCCCCTCCCCGCTGCCAAATTAACACCATTCGCAGCCACTCCTTTGATGGGTCACGAGACGCATCTAATTGCGGGGAGTCACAATGCATTTGCCGGCGACATGCACACACTCGGCGGAGGCCCGGCATGTCATGTGCACTACCCCCGCCGCGGCAGGGCAGGGCTGGGCTGGGCTGACTGGCAGTGCCGGATGACAGTCTGTGAAAGATAGCTATCCTGGCAGAGGGGCCCAGCGTTAGTCACGCCGGGAGATGGGAGATGGAAGTGACAGGGGTCTACTGAGTGAGTGGTGGAACACGCAGCAGATAATGAAATATTCAGCCGGGGTGTAAAAGCACTAAACGCTCTCACTGTTATTAGCACCTGCGCAGGCCTGATTTCAGCTGCGCATACAGAGCACACTAATTGACACTTTTTGGATGTGGTATTTCTGCTATCAAATGCAAGCATGATGCATAATGACAGGAGAGAGAGAGAGAGAGAGAGTCTGAGCCTGAGCCTGCTAGTCTTTTCATAGGCATGCTGAAGGGGAAAAACATTTCAACAACAATCCCTTTTTCATTTATTTCTTACATTATTTATGTAAAGGACATTTTTTGTGAGTGTTTTAATGATCTTGGTTTGTCATTGACTAAATTAATGTTAGTGTTTATTTTTAAATTATACTTGTGCAATGTATGCTTCACAAAATAAAGTCATTATTGCCAGTGTAAATTACATTCTCGGGGTCTTCAACTCTACTCAGATAAACATTATTCTAAGTTCCATCATTCATTAGAGTCATAATTATTTGGGAAAGCAGGGCAATTGAAAAAGCTAATTTAATGTAATATTAATCATAGGGTGTAATAAAACATGGCATGACAAGCATTACATTTTTATATCCATTGTTTTATTTTGTATGCATAAAATTACCATATGCACAATTCTGTGAAAACATAAATGAGACATTAATTACAGTTGTAAATTCTGGTTGGGTAATTTAGTAAATACTCCTCTCTGTTTAGAGTGAATGAGGGTGCTGTGTATGTTTTGTGTCATTTTTTTTTTTTTTTTTTGCAATTTTGTGGAAGCATCTAAAAGCTACTCCATATCACCCCTGCCTAAATTCAACGCATACATCTCATATACAACACACACATTTTTGCCAAACCCATGTGTTTGACTTTTCTTACGAAACAAATAGGAAACTTGTAAGTTATTTTGTGGAGATGTATGCGTTGATCTGAGGCAGGGGGTGATATGGACAGTAGCCTCTGGATCATGGCAGGTTAGCGAGGCATCGGACATGAAAAGGAAAAGGGATGTTTCCCTGCAGCCACGTCACTTTGTAGTTCAGCCTCAGGCTATTGCGCTCAAAGGCTGCCTTTCTGACCTGCTCAGAGATCCTATAGCCTCAGAGGTGTGCTGTTTTTATCATACAGTACAGTACATATAAAACAACATGCTGCTGAGTTGTCTCAGGAAGTGAACAACTACAGATACTGGAAGTAGTCTTAAAATGTAATTATTATGATCATTGTTATTATTATAAGTAGTAATACTAGTAGTAGTAGTAGTAGTAGTACTATTAGTATTAGTATTAGTATTATCATTATAAGTGGAGTTGTTGGTGCTTTTGTTTTTTGTATTTCTTTGGCTTCACTGTCAGGTTTTCTTACATGTCAGATTATTTCCAACAGAGAACAGTAATCACATTATTAAAAGATGATACGCCCAGTGTTGCGATGTGAAGTTACACAACTCATTCCCGCCACCCTCCATGCGTGACCTGCACCGTATATCCGAGCGCTTGTTATTGCGCGCTGTTCCATTAGACACCCCTCAGCCTCCTCTCCCCACCCTGCCTCGTCTCGGATCCGTGGGAGGACGGAGCACACGGCAGCCTGCCCAGGCTGAGGCTTAGCCGCCGCGTCCTGACGAGGGCTTTCACTGGAGCTCAGAGATCATGTCTCCTGGAATGACTGCTAGCACAGCAGCGGCGGCGTTACCCAAGCGGCAGCAGCAGCAGCCCCCTTTTCATGGTCAGCGCGGTTGCGGATCAGACCGGCCTGCCTGCGCCGCCCGTATGGATTAGCCCCACTGGCTGGTGACACTCTGCTGAAACATTAATGTCCTTCAGTTGGGAAAGCAAAATGTGATTGGGCAAACGCCTGAAATATTTAAAGTGTGGGCCTGTTAAAGCCTTTTTACTGTGGCAAAGACTCACGTCAGGAGCAGCGCGGGGTAAAAGCCCTGGTAATTGTCCCCTCCTGCTCCCGTGCCACTCAGTTGCCATGCCACTGCCACTCCATTTCCACCCTTCCTCGCCCCCCTAAACACACACACACACACACACACACACACACACACACACACACACACCAATGCTCTCATATGCACACTTCAGTGCTTGTCAGCCAGTGTCTCCACTTTGATGACTCTGCAGTGGTGGCAGCTGAGAGGGTTTGATGGAAGCCCTTTAGCCCAAAGCCGGTGTGATGGGGACTGATGATATGGGCGAGGACACGGACCTCTCTCTCCTCTCTCTCTCCTCTCTTCTCTCTTCTCTCTCTCCTCTCTCTCTCCTCTCTCTCTCCCCTCTCTCTCCTCTCTTCTCTCTCTCTCCTCTCTCCTCTCCCACGGCATGAGTGTTATTAGAGTGATGTGATGGCACAGGAGGGAAAACACAAGATGTGTTGAAGTTTGCTTTTCTTCCCCCCCCCCCCTCCCTTTCTTCGGAAATTTAGCAATCTTGAGGTGTTATCCACTCTGTCTCTCCATGCGTGTGTCGCCTTTCACAAGCAAGTGCAACATTGTTTGCAAATTGAGGTCAAACGCTTTGACAATCGCAGACTAGAAGCATCAGTCATGGCATAAACTCACAGGCTTTTCTTTTCTCCCTCTCTCTCTCTCTGTCCCATTCCCCTCCACCCCACTGCTCCATCCCCTTTGTGCTCTGGATAGGCACGACCCGCTCCTCGTTCCAGGGAACGAACAGATCGAGAACATGGACGTTAACGTGAAGAGATACGACTCCACGGGGATGTTTCACTGGTGCCCATCTAAAGACATTGAGAAGGTCATCCTGGTGGGTATTAGATGGGCCCCGGGCGCACAGGCCCATGTGAGCTGACATTGTGTTCAGGGCAGATAGGCATCACCACCCAGCCAAAGCTGGCGCTCACACGGGCCAGCCAGACCCAGCAGCCTTATCAACTCACATGACGCCAGGCTCAGTTTCCCCTGCCCCCTCCGCCCCAGCTCTCATGTATTTACCACCGTGTCTCCCCCACCCTCGCTTCCCAACTGTACCTCAGATATGCCACGAATGAAGACACAAGCCAGTTTATCATGTTTCAAATGGGGTCAGCTATTTGTGCTTGTTCGCCAGTTAAAACAGGCGACCCCCATTCTGTCAAGCACTGTAGACATGTCAGAGAGATAACTTGTACAACATAAGCAGTGTCTCTGGTGATGAAAGATACACACATTACATTCCAGAGCAAGGTTGCCCTGCAATGTTTGTAATGCTACATGCTAATGCTATATTTGAATTTTTCTCTCTGCCTCTCTGTTGAACAAAGGTGAGTTTCCAGTCTTAATTCGGCAAGCTAAAGGGTGCTTTAAAACCAGAGGCTATGTTGAAATATGAAGTGCGACCCGTGAATCTGATATTTGGATTCCTTCACTTTTCTTCTTATAAGAAATTAACTGTTTTTGAAGTTTGCAAATATCAAGTGATGATTCGTAATCAAGTTTCATATTTCAAGTAGTAATTGGGCTAAATATCAGGTTGCTTCCTCCTGCCTATCTCTGTTTTGTTAAGATGTCTCTGTGTGTGTGTGTGTGTGTCTTTAATGTTTTAATCTCATACCCCTACAGATGGTTGCCACTGGTAGGCTTTCTTCAGACCGTCTCATGTCACTGACTGTCCTCTTTTGTGGGTTCTCTCCACAGACCCGGAGCGAGGCATCGATGACGGTTCTGAGCGGACATGTAGTGGTCTGTATATTTGGAGATGTCACGTCCGCTTTAGTGGGGCTGCGAAACTTGGTGATGCCTTTAAGAGCGAGCAACTTTCATTATCACGAACTAAAACCGATTGTGTTTGTTGGCTCGTTGGACTATCTGAGAAGGGAGTGGGAAACCTTGCACAACTTTCCCAAGGTTTCCATACTGCCTGTGAGTACCCTATGGCCAGCACCATACCATTTTGAGATTTGTATTGTGACTGTATACAACATATATAATATATATCATCATTTCCCATACTATATTAGTTGTAGTTTGTGAAGTGTAATGTTTGATGTTGGTCTGCTTATTTGCCTTTATGCTGCTTTAAAGATATTGTAGACTTGCCACTAGACCTCAAGGGAATAAGGCTGAGGCTGTTGAATAAAATGCCCTTTGTTTTTGAATGATATATAAATATATATAAATTGCACTGCCTTAGTTCACCACAAATGTAGTTACTGCTAGGTGACTTCACTGGGCTCAGAAACATTAGACAGCACTTGAAATATTACTGAAACACACGTCTTTGAAACGCAAAGGCAAATGTAAGCTGTAAGAGTCTGGAGCGCTAGTGTCCCTGAGAGTGTGGGCTTTGTGTGGACTTCACTCTGAGGCCTCTCATTCACTGGAGCTCTAATGGGCATGGGGCTCTCTATTCACTGCTGCTGTCACAGTGGCCTGCCCTAGTGCTTGTTAGTGCTGGCTCGAGTGCGTATTAAAAAGGCCCAGTCAAAACGCTGCCGTCAGCGCCAGCTACCCTTTAGATTAGCGCACATCTCCCCTCTCCCCAGTGCATAGTTAGATCAGTTGAATGTCACCGCCTTGAAAAAAAGTATACTTGTGAACTAATTTCCCAGAGCCCCCACTGTTCAGGCTTTAATTTGTTTTTCTCTCTCTCTCCCCCCCCCATCTTTCTCTCTCTCTCTCCTTCTCTTTTTTTTTCCTTGACCGCCAAAGGGTACGCCATTAAGTCGAGCTGATTTAAGGGCCGTCAACATCAACCTCTGCGACATGTGCGTTATCCTGTCAGCCAATCAGAACAATATTGACGACGCCTCACTGCAGGACAAGGAATGCATTTTGGCGTCACTCAACATCAAATCTATGCAGTTCGATGACAGTATTGGGGTGTTACAGGCTAATTCCCAAGGTAAGGACAAGCCTATGATGCCACAGTGTGCTGCCTACAGGCGACAGGGGCTGGCAGGTGCAATAACCCTCACTGTCTGATTTCTTATTTGAAAAACAAATCCATGCATTGAAAGCTTGTTAAGTCAAATTCTGGGTGTTTGCAAACAAACGTGGCCTACCTGTGTTACCTTCTAATTGTGAGTCGGTTATTCAAGACACATTTTCAGCAATTTATTCACCTGAATTTGAATGTGTGTTTACTTCAAAAAAATGGACATTAGTGTACTGACCATGTAATACAATGCTGCGTGACATCCCAAAACAGCGGACGGTCCAGCGGCACGTCCTGCTCCACTGTTCCACTCCATTAGCGTGTGCTGTGGCAGAGCCCTCTCAGCCTGATTGAGCCCAACAGATTGTTTATGCGCTCAGATAAATACACGAGCCGTCCTGCACCCATCAGGATTTATCATCATTACCAGACACAGCACATCAGCAGCTCCTTCAATCAGCCGGCCTTCATCACGCCAATCACATGTCCCTCCCCATCTCCCCCCTCAGCATCAGATGCCTGTGATTACTGCAGAGCGCCTTCTCAACACAGATGCGCTCAAAGTTTTAAATGACAGCTTGTGAAGAAGACAAGTGCCTGAAAGCTGGAATTAAATATTGCCATTTATGCAGTACACACACTTCTGACAGCTAACCAATTGTGTTGAAAAGTGTAATGTATGCAAGAGCAGAAGTTGTGCATTGAGCTCAAGTCCATCTATATATAGGATCTTATTTTGGGCTGCCTCCCTTGTCTCTTGTTCAGAAGATGATGGGAGTGCAATTTGAAAATGAAGGTGCAAATGAATAAATAAAGAGCTCATCGCCAGGGGAAAGGATCACACGACTACAGCACAGACAAGTGCTAAGCTATGGAGTGCCTCAGGGGCTTTGAGAAGGGCACCACACGCCATAACACTAAACTTTCTTCATGTGTGTTTACAGTAGTTAATACAGCATCTCACCTACAAACAAAGTAATAGTCCAGTTTGTGTATCTTCAGAATAAAATGGTCAATTATTATTATTATTATTATTATTATTATTATTATTGTAGTAATAATAATAATAATAATAATAATAATAATAACAATAATAGTAACAACAATAATAATAATAATATATTTTGAAATGGCTACCTGATAGTAATTCAAGTTCATGTACCGACCAAAGCCCATTTTTTGGTTCTATTAGTTAGCAGTTGTATTCCTGGTTATGCAGACATTTGCAGCGGCTCCTCGTAAGCCCTGGTTGCCGTTCAGTAGAGCGCTCGTGTGTCTCCCGAGACTCTGCCTGAGCTTCAACACGGACAGAGTGTGCAGCGTGTTCCCTCTGTGGAGCCGGGCTCATCTCCGAGCGCTGCCTCTGGTGTTTGCATTTGCTCAGCGGCGGGGCTGAGCCGCGGCTCCTCTTCACTGTGATGTAGTAAAACTGAGACATTGGAGCGGGGCGCTTCACAACTCTCTGTCACCCTCTGGAGAAATAAATGTCATATTTTATGGACATTAACAAAATGATACATGTACCGTCAGGGCGCTAAGCCTGTGGCTGCCTGCAATTGTCACCCTCTTTACCATCACAAGTTTTAATCATTGGAGGAACCCGCGTTGGGGTGACTCCGTTCACATTGTGATTTTGGGAGGAAGTGAGCCGTGCGTGTCGTTTCCCTCTGTTCCACCGAGCTATTCTAGTATTTTCTGCCCAGGTCTCTTCAATGTCTTGGCAGGAAAATGGCATCCCCCACCCCCCATGTATGGAATTTGCAATCCTTTTAAAAACTTTGTGACCCGAATATATTCCTGGCATTATGTTTGTCACTGAGAAACTATACGCTGGCATTTTTCTTTAGTCAGCACTAAGTGATGGATGTCAAAACACAAGCAATGCATTATGCATATAGCATTACTGATTTAAGGTGTTTACTTGTCAGCTTGAGGAAATGCAAAAATGTCAAGTCATGTGAATTCATACGACCTGTCACCAGCACTTGTATTTCATGGTGCAGAATCGCACTATTTCCGATAAAAGGTTTTCAGGATCCACTTCGCCAATTTTATGGTAACAAAATGAACAACATATAAAATTTATACCCGCAGGGTTGATGGAAGGCAGCAAAATGCTAAATATGTCTCAGCTGACCCCTAAAAGGGGAGGATCTGTGCTGCAGGTTTTAGACTGGTGTCAGAGCCATTTTAGCCCTTCCTTTCATGACAGAAGATCCTATTTTCACATCAAAAACATATCCTTCTTGACAGTGAAAAAAAGCTATTACAAAATGATGGTTATAAATGACAGTGTGTGGACATATCTTTCATGGTTATGCATATACACACATCAAAATGGGATGGTAATTGACCGTTTCTCCTGCGTTTTATTCATAGGTTTCACGCCTCCTGGAATGGACAGGTCATCCCCAGACAACAGTCCAGTACATGGCTTAGTTCGGCAAGCGTCCGTCACAACTGGAGCCAACATCCCGATCATAACAGAACTAGGTAAGACATGCTCAGAAAACACGGCTTTTAAATTCACTGCTGCAAAAGTCCCCAGTTATAACCAAGTCAAAAAATCAGTTAATACTGTACGTCAAAATTGTTTAGTTTTGGTATATGTTGCTCATGACTATAAGGTCCATTTCTAAAAATAAAAAAATATATGTCTTTTGCCTGGTTGGCAATAGCAATATGTTTTATAGTAAGACACTCCTGGCAGACAGACGAGGGGAAAAATCATCAGAATGGGTCCATTTATTAATAACAATGGCTATGTATTCCCAATGGCACTCGGACTCATGAAAGTTTTAGATCTCAGAGGGCACTAAAAACACCAGAGACCGGCCACTCTTAGTCCCCACTCCCCCTTTTAGGAGGCAGTGGACTGGAAGAGCATCTGCCGACGTGGCCAGAGAGATGGGTGCACTATCAGGCATTACTGCCAGGCCGGGACCGAAGCACTCTGGGCCCTCACCTCCTAGTCTCTTTGTCTTTGATGCTGTCGGCCCGTGGCAGGTTTAGTCAGTCACACTCCGGCAGAGCCAGCACTGGCAAAGCGAAGGAAACGCTTTTTAAAGAGGTGATTCTCAATATACAGGTTGAGATCTGTATCCCGAGGAGTGTTTTTGTGGCGGTTTTGCGACTCGGGGCCAATTCTGTGAAATCCCTATCAAGTGTGATGGAGAAGAAGGCGTCCGCCGCTGTCAGAGCTGGCACCAGCCTCGCCCCTGCGCAGCCATATGGCCGAGCGCTCAGGAAGGAGATACTGTACCTTCAGATTTACAATCCTTGCGTTGACATGGTGCTCTCTCACATGTGCTTTCTCTTTGAGCCTGTTTCAGTGACAGTGATCTCCCCCTCCCCTTCTCGTACTGTTTTATCGCCATTAGCTAAGCCTGGCAAACTGCAGCCTTTGGTTTCATTCAGTCAGGAAAAAAACAGTGGAACCAACATACAAATGATAACTGAACTGGGTAAGCTGTGCCTTTGTCCTCCTTTTTTTCGCCGCAGTGATGTTCTCTCGCCCTCTTTCTTCTTCATCAGCTCGTCTTGATTTATCTGGCTGCAGTAGAGGCCTGTTCCCATGGCATCACTTTGAACACATTTTTTTTTTTATTCTCGGTTCTGGTTGAAATTGACTGTCTTGTTTTTGGCCTTCTTTTTTTTTAATGATTTTTTTCCCTCCTCTTTTCTCAGAGCATCGCTAGGCCTTTGATCACGCTATAGTCTGTCCTTGTGGCTGTTTCCATAGCATCTCCCCACAGTTCACATTCTCTGGCCCGGGCTCTTTTTCATCAGCCTGTTGTCTGTATGACTGACATTTCTTTTTCCACCGCTCACAGGAAGTCTGGGAAGAAATCAAATTCGAAAAAAAAGACCCTCAAGATCAAACTTTCCTTTAAGCTGTTTATTTTTATTTTTTTTATTTTTTTTTCCTCACTCGGCTAGCCCTAATCTCGGAAGCATACATCTTTTGAGAGGGGGCTGAAACAAAGACTTGACACAAAGACTGTGTGTGTGTGTGTGTGTGTATGTGTGTGTGTGTTGTGTGTGTGTTGTGTGTGAAGTGCTGTTCAGATAGACTATGGGTTTCAGGGCTCTCTCTAAGCACTGTCCACTAGAACAAGAGGAGATAACCTTTGCAATGGAAGACAAACAGTTTTGCTAGTAAAATCTCTCCTTAAGGGTATTTCTCTTGTTTTTGGCTTACAGTGGTCATTAATGCTTGTATTTGTGTCTATATTACCTTCTCCTTTGTCCTTTTGAGACATAATAATGGATTTCTTTCTTCTTTTTTATATCAGAAAATGTTTTCTGTTTCATACTGAGGTGGGAAGTATGCCAAAAAGCATACTGTAAATATCTCCTTTTTCTGTGCTAATTTAAAGCACTTTTGTTAGAAACTGTACGTTCTTACAGTATAAAATCCAGTGTGTACAGAACTATATTGAATACGTTTTTTTTTTTTACACTGTGTACATTCTGTATATGCGCATATATACAGGTGCATATGCTTGTGTGTACAGTATATACTTAAGTTTTTATGTCAGACAGACATTCAGGACTGAAGTAGTAAAAGGGCATGCTATGCATGTGTTCTATTTTCTTTTCATTCTTTTTTATCTGAGTCTGCAGATAATAATTGCAACACTTTTATTCGTTTTATAATTTGCTAAGTTTCATTTGTGTGTGTGTGTGTATGTCCCCAGACCATTTTCTCCCCCATCTAATGCCCGTGTAAACACCCCAGCGAGAGACTTGAGCCTTATGGACTGCCTAGTGTCTAAATGATTATGTTATCTCCTGTGATAGTTTTATGCTCAAAGGATGTGTGGCCAAAAGTCTCATCTAATGTACAGAAAGACAGGAAGTGCCTGTGGAGAGAGTATCTCGCTGGGAGTGTCAGCTAGAGGGCTGTGTGTTCTCTCCACATGACCTCTGACTGCATGTTCCTCCATGTGCTCCAGTCAACGACTCCAACGTTCAGTTCCTCGACCAAGATGATGACGATGACCCGGACACCGAGCTGTACCTGACGCAGCCCTTCGCTTGTGGGACAGCATTTGCCGTCAGCGTACTGGACTCCCTTATGAGTGCAGTGAGTGTTGTAGGGATATCTGGGACAGGGCATAGCTGTTTGTAATATGGTGTTGTCTTCTCAATTAATATGGAGTGCAGTCGGTCCTGTTGTCAGACCAAATGCTTCATGTATTTTCATGATCATGAGGTTGCAGTGAGAAACAGAAAGAGGGATAGGAGTCCCGTGGGGACCGTGTGACTACTGCCCTGCTTTCATTATTACCCTCTTTTTACACACCTTTTCTATACCAAGGGTTAGGGCAACTCTAATATGCCTTATACAATCTGTAAAATGTAAAGAAATTATATCATGCACTCACACGTAGAATCCAAGCATTACTGGTAGGCTGAAGTTAGTAAATGAAATGCCACATTGATCAGACAACACTGTCATCCGCACTGACATCAAAAGGAATGTTGTTGCCATGGATTCTCATATAACTTTCAAAAGGCTTATTAGATCTCTTAACAAGGTAAAACACCCAGACTTCCCAATGACACACATGACATGCTCAGGTGAGCCATTAGGTCCAAAAGCTTTAATCTCGAAACAATGTCATCTTCTGTTAAAGCAAAGAAAGAAGGAGTTCTCTCTCTCTCTCTCTCTCTCTCTCTCTCTCACTCTCTCCCTTCTTTGCTTTCATTCTCTCTCTCTGACCACTCTGTTATCCCCCTCACCCATATGATGGCTTAATTCCAGGAGCCCTCAGTTTGAGTGAAGTTAGAACAAAGCAGCCTTCAAGTGCGTTTCGCTCTGGACAGAGGTGAAGCCGCCTAATAGACAGCTCTCATCCATCATCCTGTTCAATGTAGCTGTCAGAGGCCCAAAGAGATGTTCCCGCACTCAGCCTCACAGTGACACCCAGACAGACCCTCGCTACACCACAGAAAAGAACACTATCTGATGTATGGCTGAAAAGAATAGCGCTTCATAAACACTACATTGTTTCAATAGGCGCAGACCATTTTAAGCCCAGAGTACGTAAACATATGCAGACAAAAGGATACCCTAGAGCTGAGATATAAAAGCATAAGGAAGGAGTTAGGGGGCTAAAAGCATAAGGAAGGAGTCAGGGGGCTTAACGCTTTGGTGGTGGCTGCACAGATATGTCACCTAATTGTTTGGGTTGTATTTCATGACAAGCTTAAACAACATGTTTTATAACATATGACATATTTAATGAAACTATCATGGCCGCTTTCCATAACAAAATAATGTAAGTATTATTTGCTAGTATTGAAAGTTATACTAGGTTATTGTGTGAAATCATGCAATTATATAATTACGTTTATACTGTATACATTTCTAGTTACATCATTAACAAAAGAGACAAGTAATACAAAAAAGTAATGAAACAATTCAAACACTACCGGTCAAAAGTTTGGGGTCACTTAGAAATTTCCATTCCACTCCAAGACAGAATACCAGCTGAGATAATTTGCATTGGTTTTTAATCAGGGCAGCAGTTTTCAGATTACATTATGTGCTTACATAATTGCAAAAGGGTTCTCCAATGTTTTCTCAGTTAGCCTTTTAAAATGATATCAGATTAATAAACAGAAAGTACCTTTGGAACATTGAATGAATGGTTGCTGATAAGGGGCAATGTAAACATATCTGTTCTGTAAATTCTACAATGGAGCCCAAATTACCCAAAATGTTTGACCGGTAGTGTACTATGTACTTCCTAAACACAGGATTTTGTAGTCACATACAGTAAAGAGCCCTTTTTTCTTGGATATGAAAAGTATATCTTAAGGCCTCATGATCATATTTCAGAGTACTTGTTGAAACTTCAGGGTTCAGCTTAAATTTCTGACAATCAGGTATATATTGTTTTCACGTAAGTCAGGTTACTGGCAATTAAAGGCATTAAATAAAATCCAAAAAGGAAATATGCAGCAGTTAAATGGAGTAATGTTTGTGATTACTGTAAAAGTAACTATTATCTCTACTCCTATGTCATCATAATGGAATTATCCTTTTACATTTAATTTTCAAATTTAGAGACAACTAGCCATAATCATAGTCATCTTTACCATTTGTATGTATCATAAATAATTTAACCTTATCTTCAGTGGTTCTCAGATGCACTAGTTAATTTTATTAACATTGGACCTAGTATCGAGCCTTGCTGCACACCACTCAATCAGTGCCACCAATATAGAAGTAAATGATGTTGAATTTATGCAAAGTATTCTGAGTTTTGTTCTATTTGATGCGTAAAAGTACATATGTTGCACATGCATTACACAAACAAGGGATTCCTTTAATCTCCCATCTTGGCTTGTTACTGGCATCATTTAGTACCGGTACTTATGGATGCACCACCCCTTCTCTCGCCAGACGTACTTCAACGACAACATCCTGACGCTTATTCGAACCCTGGTGACTGGAGGAGCCACGCCGGAGCTGGAGGCACTGCTGGCTGAGGAGAATGCACTGAGAGGCGGCTACAGCACACCACAGACGCTGGCCAACCGCGACAGGTGTCGGGTCGCGCAGCTGGCCCTCTATGACGGGCCCTTCGCAGACTTGGGGGTAAGTGGATGTTTAAGAGGAGCCGACAGGTTCTGTCACGTCCCCGGGCAGTACACGTTTCACACCACTGGCCTCTGCCACATAATAATCTGAACTGAATAAGAAGGCATACAACAAAAAGGGGTTGTTATCTGCGCAGAGGCCTGAATAATAATGTCTGCCTCTAAAGGTTCAATTTGTCGTTTTATTTGTTTACAGTGTTTAGGGTGTTATCACCACAATGTTTGCCTGATAGTCGATGAGTATTTTTAGGCAGTGTCACTAAGCTACATGAAAGCACATGTGAAGAGGAAAATAAAGGATACCAGTTGTCATGCTCATTATATCATTGGATGGGAGATCCATTCCTATGATGTCATTATGTCTGCTCTTATTCAGTCTTAAATAGATCACATTATTTTGCTCTCTAAAATTGTTAGCCTTCTTGACTGAAATACTGTTTATACAACCAGGTCTTCTTATCTCTTGCTTTCAGGACGGCGGATGCTATGGGGACTTGTTTTGTAAAGCGTTAAAAACATACAACATGCTATGTTTCGGAATCTACAGACTACGAGATGCACATTTAAGTTCACCGAGCGCATGCACCAAACGGTGAGCTCATCAAGACTATTTTTCTTTCATTTTTATATCACTACTCCCAGTGGGGTCTTTACAATGCTGATAGTCTGTCCCCTGTGGTGGGCTATTGACCTCATGACTTCTAAAACAAATCAAAAGCTGGCCAGAGAAATGCCAGGTCCCTTGGTACCTTAACTAAATGGCCACTAAGACCCTAAAATATTATTATCCTCTAAATAAGTACAGTCTAAATCAGAGGACCATGAAACATTCATTCTCCCTGCATTTCTGGGTTGTCAGGTACGTCATCACCAACCCGCCCTATGAGTTTGAGCTGGTGCCATCAGACCTGATCTTCTGCCTGATGCAGTTTGACCACAACGCGGGCCAGTCCCGGACCAGCCTCTCCCACTCCTCCCACTCCTCCCATTCCTCCAGCAAGAAGAGCTCCTCCGTCCACTCCATCCCCACCGCCAACCGTCAGAGTCGCAGCAAGGCCCGAGAGGCCCGCGACAAGCAGAAGTAAGAGCCCACCAGGCACCACTGCGTTGCGTGCGTGCGTGTAGTTGTGGGGGTGTACATGTATGTGTTTGTGACTGTGGGTGTGTCTATTCCAGGTCTGTGTGTATTTGAATGTAATCTGTGTCTAACTTCTGTTCAACAGAAGTGTCCTGAGTAACATGTTGTTTTTTGTGCTTGGAGTTGTTGTCTTGGGTCGTGCGTTTGCACCTAGTGTCATCTGCATGCATCCCCCGATGCTCTGATGTGACATCTAACATAACAGCCATTGCTAAGCACACCCACACTGATTCCTGTCAGCTTTCTATTGCACATTTTGTTTAGGTGTCACAGCCCTATGCTCTCATACAGACAGCTGTACAAGCACCTACACATACTGTATGTAGGTCAGATAACCCTTTCATTGTTGGATATACATGTTAAGAGACATGCCAAATATGACACAGAGAATTGGGAAACCAAACAAAAAAATGTTGCTTGTACAAGTATTTGTGTTTCTATGACTGTCACTGAGGGTGTATATCCTTTGTGTTTGTGTCTAACATACTAATATTTGTATATTGGTTATATACAAATATGCTGTGTATATATGTTAGTGTATTTGATATTTAATCTCTCAGATTATTGTCTTTGAATACAAGTTAATACAGTATGTCCACTAACAGAACTGACGTGACTGCAGGTGTAAATATGTAGCCCAATCATCACCTGAGCAGAACTGACGTGACTGCAGGTGTAAATATCTAGCCCAATCATCACCGGACATCCGCTTCTTCTGTGTTCATTCATCCACATCTGTTTAGTCTTGTGTGCGTTTGCAGAAGTTTGCATGTTCATGTTTTTATTAATTACACTGCTTAATTTTAGTTCTGTTTTACTTTTCTAACAAAACATATAGTATAGTAAATAGCCTACAGTACAGTAACCTTAGCATTCCTTTCAAAATACTGCTAGTTTGCCAAAAAAGACATTTTAACCCAAACAGTGATATGGATTTTAAATGCTCTTTAGGATATCTGTAGAACTTGTTTACAGTAGCCTATAGGAAAAATACGTTTTTCTGCATGAAATGTTTGTTTTCATGCACAATATACCTGTAACCTTTAGGCTTTTGGATTCAGGCCTTCCCACAAAGTGCCTT
This sequence comes from Alosa pseudoharengus, assembly GCF_046254945.1. Taxonomy (NCBI): domain Eukaryota; kingdom Metazoa; phylum Chordata; class Actinopteri; order Clupeiformes; family Clupeidae; genus Alosa; species Alosa pseudoharengus. Next base: position 29,134,200 of record NW_027468620.1, on the reverse strand, counting down.
CAGACAATGCTCACTATTATTGCCAATATAAAACATTGAATTTGAATTGAGTTGAATTGGAATGATTCTACAGCTAAAACTGTAGAGGTTTTTAGGAATATGAGGTCTTTTAAAGACAAAAGAGAAACAGCTGATCATTTAGTATATTTTTAAATTCTAAACATGTACATGCAGCCAGGCCATAAAATAATATTACTGCATAATTTGTCTTACTCATAAATGTCACTTTCAGTTATGCAGAAACAGGTTAATAATTTATCAGACGTGTAATGGTAGGCAAGTGGTGTCTTACTCTTCTTGCTAAAGGCTTTCTGATACATAGTATTTGTAATCGTAGAGTATAGTTTTCTATAGTACTTCTGTGTAGTAATAATGCACATTTTATCACATATAGAATACATTGGTCATTTCAGTGATTGTGTTTTGGAGATGTCGTTTGCCTTAAAACTTATGTAGCTCACTTTTTTTTCTGAAGTGCAACAAGGATGAATAGAATGGGCCAAGGTATGCAAGTTAATGATTCTGCATGACACCGCACCTGTTGTGGGGTTTACTTTTAAAGCATAACTTTGTCCTTTGTGGAGCACTGTTATGAAGGGAATACCTTTTATTTTTCTTTAGAAAACTAAGTCATGCCTCTTTTTAATTTTTGCTTTCACATGGAAAGCAAAATGGCTGCCTCTCCTGCTGCCCTCTTGTCATGCCCAGGATCACCCCAGCATTGCATGTGGATGACCATGTTTCCTCTCTTTAGTTCCTCCTCAACCCCTCTATCAGTTCATATGATATTCATGCTGTCTATGAAAAGACGGCTCTCTTTTTGGCTTCATTTCCCCTGTTTTATTTAAGGTATAAGGAAAATTGCATTGTGTGAGAGGTCTGTGTGTTTGTTATGCTATCCTATGAAAAGTTCATTTATATTCAATATTTAACAATTATATGTTAAGAGTTCATTTATATTCAAATGCTGTGAATATTCTGTCACATTTATATTAGTATAGGATAATGAGGTCATATCCCTGAAAGTCCTAAAAATTCATGTTCATATAGAATGCCAGAATTTTCTGCCAACATGAAGCTCAAGTAGTAAAATATGAAGCCTGTCACTACCACCCCCAACCAAAAGTGGATGAGTTAGAGGGGAAAAATCACCCTCTCGCTAGCAATCTCTAAATAAAAAAAAAGAAGGCCAAGCGTGAGATTCTAAATTGCCGAGTTTGGAGGGCCTTCTCCAAATCCCCCTCCTTAAGCCCTGGGTGTGATCCATCAGCAGCAGTACCGCGGCTGAACTCAGGGGAGCGGGGGGTGGCAACTGACACCTCACACCACCCCAGGCAGCGGCTCGCTCACATCAAACGCCTGCACTGTGACACGCAGCCCTGCAGTCAGCGGCTGCCTGACACGCTGAGGTGTGCGCCACATCTCAAGTTCAAATTACATGTTCCAGTGTGAGGGAAACGACATTAGAAATCAAACTGTGGACAGTGCTGCGAGAAAACACCTGCGCCATATGGCTCCAGCCCTCACCCCCCAACCCCCCCCCATGTTGGCATTCCCTCTTCCAAAGACAAAACCTACTAGGTCATTAACCACACATATCTGATATTACATAAAGGGGAACTGTGAGTCCAAATTCATGAGATGAGCTTTTTTTAAATCCTCTATATGTAAACAAAGGTATTTTTGAAGGTGTCTGTTACTGGTCAAAACTCATGTGACCTTTGGTCAGCCTGGGTGTGTGGATTCTAACTTTGTGCTCTCTTGTCCACTCTGCTCTGTGTTCTCCTCGCCTGCCGGCGGCTCCCCCCCCCCCCCCCCTCCCTCTGCAGAAAAGAAATGGTTTACAGATGAACCAGAAAATGCCTACCCAAGGAACATTCAAATCAAGCCTATGAGCACTCACATGGCCAATCAAGTCAATCAGTACAAATCCACTAGCAGCCTGATCCCACCAATCAGAGAAGTTGAAGACGAATGCTGAGTTCCAGAGCCCCTGACAGTGCGTGGGGGAGGTGGACATACTTTTTTGTTCAAGCTGAGAGGCAACTATGGTGGCGACGAGTGGTGTTGCAATGCTTCTGTCACAGTTCTTCTTAATTGAGGACAACTGGAAGGGACCTCCTATGTGTATACCTTTAACGTTACTTCCATGCTTTTTGGGAAATTATTTTGTTTATAAATGTATACATAGAGATGTATATAATTGACAATCAAGTAAGGATTGTACAGCCCCCTAGCACTTTTTGAATTTACTTTGAGAGTTCAAAAAAAGTCTTTCCTGCTATTCTTTTGCAATAGTTCACCATGTAGTGTGTGTGACCAGACTCTACGACTGCACAGTTGTAGGGGATGAAGGCCATGTCGGTAACACTCATCCATCGCCCCAGACATCTCCTGACAAGCTTTCAATTGGCCAACGCAGTTCTTTTTTTTTTTTGGTTACCTGTCCCATGTCTCCTTCTGTTGTATTTGCACTAATAGCGATCAAGTTGTTTTATGAATGACTTGAAACATCAAAGCGTTACCCAAGCCATCTATATCATGGGAGAAAAAAAAAAAATACTAAGTGTCAACTTCATTTGAATTCACAGAAGTGGAGGGGCAGAGTGAGCTTTGCTAGAGAGGTGGTAGCGCAGAGGATTGCTCTGGCACTGCTAAAGGAGAGTCTCCCTCTGACACTTCCCCCTGACAGCTTGTGCATCTGCTGCTGTCTTATCTCATGGGGCTGATGCTGTGTCTGACCCAGCTTTGTACTGCATGGTGTGTGCTGGGGCCATTAGCGTGACAGTTCAGTGGAACTGCACGACTCAGCCTGGACATATAGAGGGTGAACGCGCAAAAGCCATCTTCACCCTGATAGACAGTCCAGGCACTCATGCACTCCAATGTACATGTGCAATGAGGAGTGGGTTGTCTCTAAACATAGGTATATCCATATTTGGCAATATGTTCTGCATTACTGCACTAATTCTGTTGATGTCTTTCCATTGCCTGTGTCTGTGTGGAAGCCTACTGTGTGGCGTGCGGTTGGGCTAAAGGCTCATGACGTGTTCAGCTGAACAGAGACAGGTCAGCCATGCTGGTGTGGAGACAGGACAGAAACATGAGAACACACTGTTGGCTTTGCAACATAGTTGTGTCCCACTTGTGATTGAGCTCTGTAGTCCAAAACTAGGCCCAAATGAAGAGGAATCAGTATGTCTCAGAAAACATACTAAATGTAAGAGGAATGAATTGGACTGAAGAGAGAATGCCACATATCGCGTGAAGTGGGTATCAATGGGTCCTCCTTTGGCTGTAGGCACTGCCTGGCACAGGGTTGGCAGGGAGGCAGCAAAGAGCTTGGATGTTCTCCCTGACCAACCCTCATGCCAACGTAACCATGCCACATGAATTCCTCTGGGCAAATATGAGAATGGGCTCAATCACAGGTGGTCAACACTACGGATACTGAGGAGGGACATGCCACTCATGTCCTTATGCTTGCACACAAGCCTAACACAAGTCATTAAGAGCTGAACCTGAGCCGTCATGAAGCCTTGATGATGTGATGCTCGTACTGTTAAAAGAGGATTCTCAGAAATTTGAACGTTGTTTCAAGTCTTCTGGCAGATTTATACATACGTACATACTTATTTTGTATCCATATGAGCATAACCATTTTGTACTTATTTTTATACACATCAGATAACTTTATTTCTAAATTTAGCATTTTTTTTTAATACAGCTGTACCAGATCATGACATATCGATACAGTTACACATCTTAGCCCTGGATAGGGTGCACAGACAAACCACACTGCTTTGAATTGGACTTGAAGTCCGTATCAGACACACCTGGAACCAGCTGAAAGCCTCCAGTCTAAGCCGTCACCTGGTCTGAGCCGTCACCTGGTCTCCTTTCAGTGTTGTTTTAAAACCCACCTGGGTTGCTTTGAGGGATCTCTAAAGCTCTATGACTAATAATGATATGAAACTGTAAAATACATCTCATTTGCCTGGGCAAACTGGGATGGACATACTGTACTAATGAATGACAGTTACTTTTATGTTAACAATAGTGTAATTCCACGTTTGAAACCTTGTTAATACTATACAGGCAGGCACGGACTAGGGTGGTGCATGAGGACAGTGGGGGATTGCTGTCAGGCCCACCTCTACACTTTCTCTGCTGTAAGGGTGGAGTGGAAGTGATGATGTTTGGCCTAAATTAGGCCTGGGGACATGGAAGGACTTGCTGAAATATCGTCATGTGCATATGCATATACTGTAATTCTCTGGAACAACTGTGTTTCACAATGGTGTGAGAGATTCACCTATGAGTCATAAACAGTGAATTAATAGCCATAAGATTGTAGACAAAAAAAAATGCGTCACTATAGTTCAAATTATTTTGAGGAGAAAAAAAATGTACATGGTGTCTAAATCTGGTGTCTAAATGTAAATTCTGCCCATTCTAGACCATTCTTTTTGTCTGAAGCGAAATGATCTCAGCTTTACTGTGTGTCTGTGTGGTACAGCATGTCACTGCTGGTGCTTACCAGACTTTGTCCTGAAGTGAATATTTGAATTGTGATTACATTGGTGTTACACTTTGTAGCAAGTAGATTTCTTTAACGAATAATGTGAGTAATGTGAGTATAATTGGATTTGTCGATGACATACTTGCTAGGCAAAAAAAAACATTAAGAATTAAGACATTATACAAATTGACATATTCATTATACATTGGAGCAAAACAAATTTATCTTATCATATTATCATTTCTTATGGAGCATCCTTTCACTGTAAACACCCAACATGCTTCATTAGGATAAAGTGAGAGAGATATGAACCAGGCTGGCATACTGTCTTCAGATGTATGATCAGAATCAGTGGTGATTAAATAAATAAATAAATAGGGTAGCACCAGTTTCAGCATATCTGGGAGAACATTCTTAATTTTAATGTTCTTGTGAACTTTTATATCTGGGTTTACATTCCATTTTGTCACTTTGTTACCATCACAATGTTCATTGTTTGTTTGTCACTGTTACACAAGCTTATAATTTGTTTACAGATAAAAAAAAAATAAGATCCTCAAATTTAAAACAATACGTTTATGTTGAATGCAAAGCAGGCAAATACTTTTGGTGACACATCTTTGAAATGATTTTTTCCCCGCCCCCCCTCCCCCAGCTCCCAGATTGTGTTAGGGAAACCATAAACCCAGACCCCCTTTTTCCCTAATGGCTTTTCAAAATGGAGGTGACATGACACGAATTTGTATTTTCACAAAACCATCCGATGTCTGAAGTGCCATGGGAAGTGCTCAGAGGTCAGCATGGTCCAGCCGTTTGCAGCTGAAGTGCAGTAGTGGCGTGTGAGCGTGCAGAACTGGCACAGAGAACATCCAAGCCCTCAGTGCCTCTGTGCCAGTGGAGAGCCAGGCAGTGCAGTTAGGCCAAAGGAGGAGTCCACCAGACCCACAGACGCGAAAAGTGGCATTCACACTCTAGATTTAAAAATGCAGGAGGATTACTGCATTTCAACTTTCACTCCCACACAAATGTAGGTAATTTCTTGCAAAATGGCTGGATCATGCAGGCTGAGCACTGAACACTGAACTGAGCTTTTTTTTTTTTTGTACAGTATATTCGCCCGTCCATTTGCTTAACGATTGCATCTACTCTCCAACAAGGCATATCCAGAGTGAAGAGGAATATATTTCATATTTTTGTCATGTTGCATATCTGTCACTTCCTCTGCTGTAAAAGATGAACACACTAACTTGGTGGAAATTGTAATATAAATAATAATAAAAAAAATAATATAATGTTGGGGGGTTTTAAGTCTTAAGGTAAATTTGCATCTGGCTATTACATGTTGAGTAAAAGTAACTTCTTTTTTCTGTTACAAGTAAATTCAGGACATTCATTCTCTGAGCAGTTCCAAACCTCTGGCACATCCTCATCACAGAGTGGCGGTGGCAGTGGCAGGGAAGGGATGGGTTTGAGTTTTGAGCTAACGGGAAAATGGAGAACATGATGGTGCTGAGTTGATCTACCTGACTCTGTCAAAAAAAATAACCTGCTGATAAATATACTGTCTTGTACAAAAAGTTGTACATAAATTGTACATGGTTTCTTTTTGTATTTTCTCAGATTAAAATGGATGTATTTGTGTTCTAACGTCTGTGCCACTGTTCTCTTCTTTGCTATTTTCAGTGTTAGATGAAGTCAAAGGCTAAGGCTAGTCAGCTGTCTGTCTGCTATTTAGAATGTTCTCAATGAAACAGTTTATTTATATCAATATCTTTATAACATACTACAGTAAGACACCAGATAGTCAGAATTATTCCATGAATGGAAATGGTCTGCCAGTAATAATAATGAAATGATGTAAAAATGATGTAAACCACACATTTGGACCATAAGTAAGACTCAAAGTGAAAGCACTCTTAAGCACTCTTGTTTTAAATAGATTTCATTAAACCTTTGAAAGGTATAAACATCGCTATATTAGTTTGTGTCCTTGGAGTATTTTCATGTGATCAGATTACTATTAAAAGCACACTTAACAAGATGCTCTCGGGGTTGAGAAGCACAGCAATAAACAACAATATGCAACAACAATAAAGTTTGCTATATACAACGGCAGAGTAAAATATATATATATTGCATCTCTAGAGGGAGCTCTACAGTTGCCAGAAATACCCGAACCTAGTGTACCTTTAAGGTCAAAAAACTGTTAAGGGTGCCTTTAAAAGCTTTTCATAATTGGATGGTAAATTACATTCTAATGTTCTTACAAAACCGATCCCATCTTTTTGAAGTATGCAAAGTAAACATACCCGTGCTGTGAAATGTGAGGATTGCTGTCTGTAATGTTACACTTGCTCTGAATGGAGAGTGCTGGAGGCCTGTGCGCATAGCAGCCAGTGAGGCACAAGCCAGGCGTGGAAATGGAGCAGATGTTGGCTGCTGTGCTGATTGGGGGCCTGGTAATGGTGGCACATGGGGCAGCTGAAATTGATGGCTTGTTAGTAGGGCCTGGCCCCTTTGTGAGATGTTTTCAAAATGATTGATTTACAATAAAGTGGCTTCTGGTGTGCGCATGCAGGCAGAACGCTCTCAGATCGATCCTGCTGAAATTGATTGATCAGCCATTTAACTTGGCAGCATGTTTACCAAAAGAAACGATGCAAGACCCATTCTTTCAGTGAGATCAAAACATACAGATTTTCTCAAACACACTGTAAGAATCTGGTTTTGGCCAAGTTTGTGAATTGCATGCTCTGTCATTTCTTAAAATATAGACTTGAAATATGTTCCCAATTTAAGAAAAAAATAAGATGCCTTTTGTGTCTGCTGTTTTATAGTTGATGAAGACAGATTATCACAACAGTTTTAATTTTACATTCAGGGGTTAAACTTTGACTCAATGGTATTCCCAGTCAGTACCACCAGTGTTTTAGTGTGTATCCAGTAAAATCCAGCCTCCCACCACTATTAAATGTAGGTGGATGGTGGATTTGATCATTTACACATTTATTCATCAACTGATAAAATACAATAATATCGCCACCATAGGTCATATTGGAGTCATCTTATCAGAGACAGCACAGTAATTCTAAAACATGATGGTACACTAGGCTCGCTAACCTTCCAAATGACAATGGAAAGCCATTATCTGTGTCCATGTGGTGACATCTTCTGTGAGGTGTGGTGCAGTGGAGCTTTTCCTGCCATCGCCTCAACAAAGCCGGCCCTTCAGCCCTCAGCCCTGCAAATCATCTCACAATGGACCCTCGAGTCTGTCCTTTGGATAATTGTAGATGAAACCAGCACTGCACACTCTCACCTTGGGCCGCCGTGGCCCCATCATGCGGCTTATTAATGATTTTACACAGCCACTCATGGCTGCAGACTGTCAGGATGCCAATAATATTTACTGGGTGACAGGCGGCGTGTGGGGCTGGGCGGGGCGGTGGGAGGCCAGAGGCTGGGCTGATTACACCGCCGCGCCTCACAGCTCCCCAGCCCAACCGCCCGCTCCACAAATAAACCCCCGCCAAAGCCTGCGGGAGAGACGCCATGCAGTAACCAGCCAGACCCACTCTCTGAACAACATGGAGCAGGTACTCATGTTTAAACACACCTGGGAAATTTACTTGCATGCTAATACTTTACCTGAGGAAAATCTGAAGAACTGCATAAGAAAGGGCTTGGCATGACACTATTGGCAACGCTGCTTTTAGAAAGGTGCTGAGAGTCCTGTCATGTGTGACTAAAGAAAAGCTTATTTGTGTAGTCGTTATGCACCATTTGCCACATCAATAGGTTGCACAAATCAAAAACAATTTTCCGTGTGGATTGTCAGCAAGGTAAATGAAACAGAGAACTTTCAACTATTGAACCCCATGCGATCAATGAATGGCAATTACAAGCAAGGATCTGTTATCAATTTGACATGAGCTCAAATTAATTTCAGCAAGTTTGTCTGACCCAGATTAAATAGCAGGGGTGTAAACATGCTTATTCTGACAGCAAGGAAAACTGATTCCCTCTCCTCTCACATACCAAGAAAAAAAGAAATCCTAAAAGATGAGTCTTTTTTCAAGGTAATTTATTTTGGACTTGCAAGCTCGTCTGCTCATGATGACAAGACAACAAGGACACAGACATCATGTATACTTGTGTTGACCTCACTTCACACACACACACACACACACACACACACACACAGAGACAGTCCCCTACCCCCCTATGACGGGGTCCTCACCCAGCCCCTCAGGCATGATAATAGTTACCATGACGATGCGGCATGCTGGGTGCTGCGAATAAACAGAGATCCTTTACGAAAACAAGAAGGTCATTACGGCCTCTTGTCAAATCAATGGTCAGAGTGTCCCGCCTGATTAAGCCATCTCCTCTCAGCACTGACACCATGTCAATAGTGCCAGGGCGGCAGCGGAGGCAGCGCTCCCATGATTGGAGTGAAATGCCCATCAGTCAGGGGAGCTGAGGGGGCCTAATGATTCTCTGTGCTGCCTATTAGAAGTACATGACAACTCAATCGCACTCTCACAGACAGACAGAGACAGGGACGGGGGGGGGGCTTGGGGAGAGAGAGAGACAGAGCGAGTGAGAAAGGTAGAAACCGTGACCTTGTAGCATCATCTGAGGCTGAATTGAATTGGAGTGAGCAGGTGATCTTCACATGAGGTGATTAACAGAATAGACATTGATCAGCAGAAGGGTTCTAGGTGCTATTGTTTCTCTTTGCCCCTGGCATCCTGTGCAATGTGTTGTCCCCTATATATATATATATATATATATATATATATATATATATATATATATATATATATATATATATATATATATATATATATATATATATATATATATATATATATGGTTGTCTGTGTATACTCTTCAAATAATACAATGATATATTATAAAGTGTATCAGGAGTTCAGAGAATAGCTTCCATCCCAGACCCACCCATGCAAACGGTAGTGAGATAAACAATTAATCCTCTGTTGTAGCACAACACAATCGAGCGCTGCCTGGTGCCTGGTGGAGGAGCTCTGGGTAAGTGGCCTCCAGCTGACTGACTGATCCATTCTGTCAGAGGGAGCTCTTCCCTCCATGCTCAGCTGCCAGCTGCAATGTTAAGCCAGAGAGCCCTGCTGGTGGTCCATGTAATGGAGACAAAATCTATGTTATCAAAGGGCTACAACAGCCCAGCGTCGGGCTCTTCCACTGGGAAGCCTCTTAATTGAGGAGCATTAACAGACCACTTATAAATTCGCCAGTGGAGATTCTGCTCTTCTAACGAGGGGAGAAAATAGAGGAAACTGATCATAGTGTTTGAGAACAAAGAATGCACAACACAGAAATGTCTTTCCTTTTGTGTGAAACAGGATTTTTTACTCTTGCATCTGCTTAAGTTTTGTTTAGTAAAAAACAATAACATACATTTTGCCTGTGCTTATAAATAGTAGGCCTGTTCAATGTAAAAATAGTTATATGTATTATAGCTATATATATATAATAGTGTTGTGTCCTCATTATCTGTGGATGATTGTACAGTCTTTCATAAGAATGTGCTCAGGGGAAGAAGAGAGAGAGGCATCTGTCTTTACTGAGCTGCAATCACCTCTCCCGCACTTTTAGCTGTAGGGATTTTCTATTCTCACTCCTCCAATCAATATGTTTTGAACATGGTTTTGTTAGGATTATCAGCCCACAGAACCAGTAATACCCAAATGTTACAGTTCATGGTGAAAGTTTATCCACTCCAAACTCCGAGACAACAGGAGATGGTGAGAAGAGATTCTGCTGCGAGCAGTATATCGACAGCTTCTGTCTGTGTCAAGCTTAACAGCAAACACCAGCTTCTGCTCAAGTTATCAAATTATAACGCAGCCATATAACAATCCAGTTAAAACTAGTCTGTTAAAATGAGAAAGAATACATGCATTTCATATATTTCCATTGTACTTTACCTTTTATATACACAAACATTTATACTGTGAGTGACAATGAAAATGCCCTTGCTGTGCTTCCTCTAGCAAAATCATGACTAATTTAAAGGCACAGAAAATTGCCTGTCCTCAGAGAAAACCTTTTGTTGTCAGTGGTCAATCACCACACCACACGTAGGAGCTTCGCTGTCCTCATTCAAGGCAAAAAACAGAAATTCTCCTGGGCATAATATAATTTTGTCTCAGAGCGTGCTTTATTGAAACAGAAAAGGCAATTTGTAGGGGAGCAGTGTGAGACGTGTGTGTTCTCTTGATGTGCTGTTCTTCCTCATTAATAATAACCATGCTGACAAAACACAATTTTCAGCACTAATGTGACATAGAGGGGATCCCTAATATCTCCCTCACACTACACCATCCCCTTGCATTTCACACACTTACAAACACCCAAATTGTCATTGCAGACATTAAGGAAGGAGAGATGAAAAGTTAACACGGTATCAGACAGTGTTGTCAAGTAGAGACAGGAAGAAAGAAAATAACAGAGAGAGAGAGAGAGAGAGAGAGAGAGAGAGAGAGAGATTAAGAAGGTCTATCATGACCATCAGAATTATAGCTATGAATGCATGGGCAGAGAAAGCTGTAGAAAGCTATTCATTTTCACCGCGTTTGTGATTCAAGGACTTCATTTCTGGGGTAAAGCATCTTCTCTTGGGGATCATTCGGGACAGTCTCAACGATCTGTGCATCCTTAAAGGTGGCAGTGCGAAAGAACCCCCCCCCCCCCACACACACACACACAAACACACACACACACACACAGACACAGGCAGACATGCACGCACGGACGCACACAGACACACACACACCGACACACACACACATGCACGCACGCACGCACGCACGCACACACAGACACACACACACACACACACACACACACACACACACACACACACACACACACATACACACACACACAGACAGACACAGACACACACACACACACACACACATACACACACACACACACACAGACAGACACAGACACACACACCTTTTCTACGCCATTAGCTTCTGCTGTGTGTCAGCTTGGAGATGCTTGGAGATATGTCAGTGTCATAAGGCAAGGCCAGGCCCTCCCCATTTGGAGCGCTGCCCTAAGCAAATCCGGCAGATCCGACCACACAGGGTCATGGTAAATACCACAGCCCCGAGATGAAGCCACATGACAACCCATCTCACCCTCCAATCAGGGTCACCGTTAGCAGACACTCCCCACAACATGTGGAACATCTTAGTTAAAGACTACAGATATCTATGTGAGAAACTCTTAACCTCAATACAGCGACCATATAGAAATAAAGGGATCTGGGAGCTTTATGGTAGAAAAACCGACCCGTTTCCAAGTTGCATGCTGCAGACGCCAGAAAGGCCAGGCCATGTGTGATGGAGAGTGCAGCGTTTGGTAGATTACACCTCCATAGGGCACATTTGTGATGTTTAGTGGCTATGCCAAAGTCACTTCGCAAATGTGAGTAAATGCCAATCTTTCCACCATTGTCTTCTGGTCCAGTGTCTTCCTGTTGTGAAGTCAAGCGTGGCAGATGAAGGCTTTAGGCCCAGTCCATGCAGCGCCAAGATCTGTGGGAGGACATCGGGTGAGTGCACATGCACATTCAGCCACATGAGCATGAGCTGCAAGCACACCATGTCACAGAAAAGAAGAGACAAAGGCAAAAGATCACAATTATCCGTCACCTTCACGTCATCAGATGAATCAGACAAAGCATGTCTGTGTTTCTGGATCAGTCGCTACAACTATTCAGGGCCAGATGCACATGCTTTACATCCCTGTAAACAGACATCAGATGCAGTGAGCTGATTTAGGGACCTGGTAAAGTCAAACATGTACCAAGCTAGTCCAGTGTAGATGCTCATTCCAAATGAAGCCCATGTGGAGGCCATAAGCAGCATCAGAATGACTTGAGCAGTGCTGTAGGAGCCCAATGGGAATAACATCCAATGCTTTATGGCCATAATAACACTTTCCAAATATTCTGTTTTATACAGTAAGGAGACAAATAAGCGCTGACCGGCTGACTGCTAGGCCCAGATGAGTCGCTCCTCACCTCCAGTCGTAAACTCTGATTTACGGCCGCGTGCCATAATTTAGCATTATTCATTTGGTCTGTCAGTGGCACATTGGAGCTTAATAGAAATGCCAGCAAGCTCGCTGATTTACTTAGTAAAATGTTCATCCCAAGGTTGGCCAGCACATGATTGGAGCTGGGAAGAGCAAGAGGAATTCATGCATTATGTAGCAGAAACTGACATGACCTTGAGCCGTCAGGGCCTTCACCTCCACGCTATATTACAGCTGCCACGGAGGCCTCGGCCGCAGCAGATACATATGACGTGTTTAACAGTGTTTTACACAACATTACTGATGCTTTGCATTGGATGAGCTGCTTTTATCTGGTCGTCCATTTCCGAGACACTGTAATGACATTGGAAGTAGGACCATTTATGACACCCAGAGTCCCATCAGATTGCTCTGGCACACGCTATTAATAATCATAAACTAACAGCGGGAAAATAAGCTGCCGTTACTACCGGGGTGAGAGGTACCAGAGCATGGGCCGTAGAGGAGCTCTATTTCAGCCAGATGATCATTTAGCTGTTAGAGATACTATGATTACAACTACACAAGTATTTCAATTTAAGTGAAAAACTATGTGTTACAAATAAGTCGTTTGAACTTTGAACACATACAGAGAATATTGTTGAAGTAAATGCATTTCAATGCAGCAAGCATTAAAGCATGACCATAAATAGTTAAAATGGTATAAGTATAAATGGCTGATATTGTGAAAGTCTACGCACGCGCCCTGTGTGCAGGCCAAAGGCTCTGCTGCGTTGTCTGCGTGACTGCGGTAATCATCGTGTTATATTTACAGCACGGGCTGTGTGCATGCTAAGCCTGGCTTGAGCCACAGGAATGCATGAGAAACACTATTTTCCCACACTGGAGAATGGGGATGGAGAAATCAATAGTTTCAGTGTTAGTGGAGCTTTGGCAACCTTTAAGATTCAACCCTAATTGATTAACCTAATCATGTCTATATTTCCAAATGACACAGTTTCATGGTCTTCGCTCTAAGTTGACCATGACATTTGAAGATACATTGAAACTAATCAGAAGTGCATAGGGTTGAGAGCTAAAGCTATCAGCATAAATTACCATAGATTTTTTTCTCCCGCTACCATGGCCTGAAAAATATATGTGGGCTGAAAAGGGCCCTTTTGTGTCACAATATAAAGAGGGACATAATTACAGGGAGAAATGATGGTTGTACCTGCTGTTCAAGGAAATGATCAGGGAGCACTATTCTTTTTTTAAGGCCCAGAGTCCATTCTGATATAATTGGTAGTGGAATTATTTATGACATTAATTGCCACATTATCGACTGCCTGTCAAGTGCGATGGCAGTCTGTCCATCTTTCTTAGGCGAGAAAGCTAGCTCAGCCTAAAGCAGACTGACAAGCTAATTACAACATCTTCCCCTTTGGTGACAAATGTTACTCATCTGAAACCGTGGCGGAAATAAGACCGCCACACTACACACACACACACACACCACACACACACACATACACACACACTACCACATTCACATACACACTGGACAGACTGAGGCAATGTCCTTAGGTGCTAACCTAGGGCGGCACTCAGCTTCGGACTCTGCCCTCCTCCTCCCCTGCCCAGGCCAATCAGCTTGCTGCTGTCAATCACTGATTCATGCTGACGGTTGTCACTCATCTTGTGGGTGAGGGCTGATGGGTGAGGACATGCGATGACTGAGAGCCAGATCCCCAGGGACACACACAACCACACGGCTGCCTCGCCTCCGCTTGGTGCCGTGCCCCTGTCCAGTGGGGGGGTCGAGGGACTGACCACACACAGTCCACTCTCACCATAGAGCCGCACAGATCAAAGATCACACATGAGGTGCCCCTGTTCTTGCCCTTTGGATCCCAGTGGTCATTTCTCATTCTCTCAGTGGGGGATAGTAGGCTACCTGGACATCAATATGCACCTTTTACTGATGGAAGACAGAACTGGTTTTACATCTGCAATGATTCTAAAACATACAAAAACGTGTCCAAGCATTGCCACAAGGATTATGCTTTTTCATTACACTTTTCATCATACATTTTGTCTGCATTTGATTATTTTTCTTTATATGCATTAATCTTCAGGAAAAATATAAGTGTTAAAATTCCTTTAACTCCAAAACTCTTCATTCCACTAAGACCAGTGTGGGCTTCTTAAAGCATAAGCAAAAGCGGTACAGCATACATTTGCAGAGGCTGATCATGATGCCATGTAAACGTACAGTACACTCATTTGAAGTACAGAAATGTCATCCATACCACAGGGTAATGGCCACAGTGGAAAACTCTAATAAAAATCTAATTGCTTTCTATTACGCTTGCCAAGCCTTCAGTGCCAGCCACTGTAGCTCCTCTCCAGTCTGTGTGTGTGTGTGTGTGTGTGTGTGTGTGTGTGTGAGTGTGTGAGTGTGTGTGTGTGTGTGTGTGTGTGAGTGTGTTTGTGAGAGAGAGAGAGAATGGTGTGTGTGTGTATGTGTGTGTGAGTGTGTGTGTGTGTGTGTGTGTGAGTGTGTGTGTGTGTGTGTGAGTGTGAGTGTGTGTGTGTGTGTGAGTGTGTGTGTGTGTGTGTGTGAGTGTGTGTGACCTGCGCAGCTGGCCTGGGGGCTGGCAGCATGCCACTGATCCATCCTGATGAGGTGCCGCGCCACGTCTGGCCAAACAGGAGCCGTCCCAGGCACCACCGTGCCTCACCAGTCACACAGGTCAGTGCCCACCGCTTGCTCAGTAGCTCATCCTTTAATTAGACTACATCCACAATCTCTCTCTCCTTCTCTCTCTCTCTCTCTCCCTCCATCCCTCCTCCTCCTCCGCCTCACGCGGGCGTATGTCAGCATATGTCTCCCCAGCTTGCACTTCCTCCTTCCCCTAATGCTGTTTATATTTGTGAAAAGCCCGCGCGAGAGCAGAGGAGAGGAGAGCAGTGGAGGCCGTGACGAGGATGGGAAGTGACACACACCAAACTCGGTATGTCCCCTAGCCAGCGACGCCAGCTCGGGTGCTGTCAATTCAGGCTACATCAGCAGCACTGGCTCAATGGCAGCGTCTGTGACACATGTCACAAAGTTTTAAATGTCTGTTCTTTTCATCAGAATGGCTGTGGCGAAGGCAGCCAGGGGAGAGATGACATTTTGTGTGTGTGTGTGTGTGTGTGTGTGCGTGTGTGTGTGTGTGTGCTAGGGAGGTGGGTTGAGGAGGGCTGCAGAGGGGAGACTTGTTGTGGCTTCCTCCTCCTGCCTCCTCCAGCTGTCAGTCTGCGTTTCCTCTGAGCATATCACAACACGCACAAACAAACCTTGTCATTTTGAAACGCTGGCACTAGTGACCACGCTAAGGAACAGTGTGCCAGTAGGAATTCTGGGCACATAGTCTCATAGGAGGAAAGGACAGACATCCCCATAATGGGAGGGACAGTTAGAGGGAGAAAGACATAGATGTATATGCATTCATGCACACCCACGCACACACAGACACACACATACAGAAAAACATGGGTCCCAACAGATAGACCCACACACAATGTCACCCACACTGGTGTACCGTGTACACACACATATACACACACACAAACATCAGATAAATCCACAATGTAAAGCACCCACACACAGACACACACACACACACATACACATACATATGCTCAAATATTTTGCCAGGCTATCCCTGACCGTTCTATCCTCCCAGCCCTGAAAGATTGATGAGCAAAGCTTCACACACACATGGTTTCCTTCAAGTCCAGTGGCATCTATAAAATGTGTTTGGGCTCTCTTGGCTGGCATACACACACACATACACACACACACACAAACGGGCAAGAGGAGAGGAGTGCACTTAATTACACCCAGTAATTAAGCAAGATGGGACGCAGCCGAGAAAGTGTCACTCTGACAGACCACATGCACAGAGAGTATAGACGAGAGGAGAGGAGTGAGAAGGAGAAAAGAGAGGAGGAAAAAAGAGGAGAGAAGAGTAGAAATGAGGAGAGGAGTGAAGAGAGGAGTGAGGAGGAGAAAAGAGGAGGAGTGAAGAGAAAAGAGGATAGGAGTGAGGAAGGGAGAAGTGAGGAGGAGAAAAGAGGAGTGAGGAGGAGTGAAGAGGAGAAAAGAGAAGAGGAGTGAGGAGGAGAAAAGAGGAGAGAAGTGAGGAGGAGAAAAGAGGAGAGAAGTGAGGAGGAGAGAAGAGGAGAAAAGTGGAGTGAAGAGGAGAAAAGAGGAGAGGAGTATTGAGCGCCTCTACAACTCACTGATGGGGGCTCTGAGAGCATCCTGCTGCCTGAGTTAGCGCAAACCTGATTCATTGGGGAAAAAAAACCCTCTAGTTTCCAAAGTTTAGTTAACAGACCAGAGATGTTCTTGCTTCTTTTTATTCATTTGTTTTATTTTATTTATTTGTTTGTTTTATGAAGGTAGATGTGCACCATATAAACAACTGAATGTTTCAATAACTGAGAAAAGACACCATAAATTCCGAGGATTTTTAAATGACTGAATAAATTGACAGAAATTGACATCAAATTTATTTTTGTCACTTCACAGCACAGATACAAAAAATCCACATAATTTCGACAATGACACAAACATGTATGACACCAGGAATGGGAGTGAGTGCATACAATGACAAACTAAATGTTCAAATGTGTCATAGTTAATGCATAAGAAAAGTCAACAGTGGCTTGCCCCATTACTGGACTGAATGTGTAAAATGTGCATATTAAAATGTTACTCTATTTACATTGTAAGCGCAGAGGTAGACAGACATCATGATAAATTATTAAACGGAGCAATTTATAGGCTATTGTTCTTTGGTTTATAATCCAGGTTTATTTCAGCAATCAACAGCACAGAAGATTCTTCTAACTGGTATGTAAAGAAACACATATTTTAGGAATCGATTTAGCCAAAGCCAAGGAACACATTTCGATGGGAAGTTTATGGAAAAGTAAATTGGCTGAAGTTATGGAATGATGCATTAAAAAAAAACAGAAAAGAAGAGAAATGTTAAAAGTCATCCACATCCCTGGTCCTCTCAGTCCTCCCCCATGCTACTCTTCCTCCTCCTCCTCTTCCTCCACCTCCATTGAAAGCGGCTGATGTGGCTGCTCTGCCTCACCTTCCTGCTCCGTGCTGTGGAAGTCCTCCTCATTAAGTCTTTCCTCCAGGCTCTGTGGAGGACGGCTCTTCCCCCGCACCAGCTCTGTGGATCGGGCCGCCCTGCCAGGCTGCGGCCTCTCACCTCCACAACCACTTCCCAGCAGCCTCTCACCTCCACAACCACTTCCCAGCAGCCTGGCCACCAGCACCCAGCCACACAGCCCAGATCCTCCACAAGCTGCCTCTCATGTCGAGCAGTGTTTACCCTCACACATACAACACACACACACGCTCACACTCACACTCACACTCACACTCACACTCACACTCACACTCACACTCACACTCACACTCACACTCACACTCACACACACACACACACACACACACTCACACACACATCAATGCTGCTGTTTACAAAAGAACCGGAATGGTTACTACAATTATGAAAAAGAAAGATAAGATTACTTAAGATAATATTTTTTACATATGTCCTAACAATAATCATTATCAGTAACATCTTGGTTTGCTCATGGTTTCAATTCATTATAGATATTCAATAGCAATGTAGAAATCATATATCCCCATCTCACAATAGTAACAATTAGAGCTCAATCAAAAGTTGAAACCTGATCCATATATTTACAAATGTCTTTTCAAAACATATGCCACACAATCCATCAAAAGCCTAGAACTAGTGCCTGCATAACCTGCTTCAATATCTTTCATTGTGAAAGTGCATAGATTGCATACAGCAGTTACAGATGTAAGCAAACAGTAAGGAAACCATAAACATTTTACAAAAACAGAAAACAGAAACTTGGCAAAATCCAGCACACTGGCATCAGAAGCCCAGATTGATTATGCATACAGGAACTGGAATGTGTGAAGCAGAGGCACTCCCCACCACCACCACTGCTGCCTGTGTGTGTGTGTGTGTGTGTGTGTGTGTGTGTGTGTGTGTGTGTGTGTGTGTGTGTGTGTGTGTACGGTGTGGAGTGGTTTAACTTTAGCTTTGACTTTGACAGTGGCCTCTCTCTGTGGCGCTGCCTGTCTGGCGCATGCCCAATGAAGCCTCAGGTGTGACCTCTGACCCACGGCGAGCAGCGGTTGGGTCAGGCAATCCATCATGGCGCTCATCCTGTCAGCGCAGGCACTTGGCCGGAGCTGTCTGTCAGTCTGGCCAGTGGAGGGGGGGACGGGGGGGGGGGGGGGGTTAGGGGGGCAGTAGTGGTGCTGGGGACTCTGCTTAAAGGCAATCATGTCAATCTGGCGGGGACTGCTCAGACGAAGACGTGGCAGCGGAGCTGACAGGGCCGGTGCGGTCAGCAGAAAGCACTGGAGGACTGCGTGGTGTGGGGCTGCTGGCGTGCTCCACTGCGACTGGCAATCTGGGTATTTAGAAGGAGAGTTGTGGGAATGTATGTATGGCTATTTAAAACAAGGTGTCGGAGCTGGCCTCGCCGTCAGAGCTGGTCATTGCGGATGAATCGATTGCCTTCTGAGTGCTTCCCGTAGTAGACATAACGGCACTTGGCAAACACTCCTGCAAACAAACAAAGAAGAATTATATGAATACTAAAACCCAGAACAAAAAAGATGCCTGATTCTGAACTTCATTTATGACAACAAACCTGTAAAATACATGCATTGTTTAGGCACTTAAATAAAGCAGATATTTATTACTATCTGCTTTTATTAATTAATTATTATACCACTATATGTTGACATTAGGTTGTTTGCCACACAAAATATGGGGTTCAATATTTCCCCATAAACCAATATCAAGATAATGTTTGTATAAAATACAACAAATAAGACACACAGTGTTGCTACTAATGTGCATTGTGCAGACAATAATGTGCACATTATTTGTACTTAAACTTAGCATGGAGACACAGCGCAGGAGATGACAGTACTCAAAATAGAGATGGGCACAATCTTTCAGTTTGCCTTGTTTAACACAGATGCAGCTCCCCATTGTGAATATTTATATAAATATTTTTCCAAGAAACAAAACGCAGACTCCCAAATGTCAGCCCATCATTCAAATGTGGCATAAAAGGTACGTCAGAGGAGACAGAGCATCCTTCTCAAGTTGAAGAACACCACAGAGACAACATTTGGCCTGAGGGCAATGTCTAGACAGTAACAAGCAGAGAGCCTGCCTTCCACAGAGACAAAAAGAGAGTGAGAGAGAGAGAGAGAGAGAGAGAGAAAGAGAGAAACAAAAAAAAAAAACACACCAGCCTGATCCACGAGGAGGCAATTATTACAGCGATCAATGGTCAGAGGGACAGAGGGGATCACTGTGGTCAGTACACACACACACACACACACACACACACACACACACACACACACACACACACACACACACACACACACACACACACACACTCACACACTCACACACTCACACACACACACACACACACACACACACACACACACACAAAGACACACATACATATAAAGAGAAAGAGAGAGTTGTGTGGTTTGGTGTAGTGTGGTTGACAGGAGCTGTTGAGTGGCCTGCTGCATTTGATGAGATAACCATCAGCACCATCCTGTGTCACCCATCCTACACCATCAGCACCATCCTGTGTCACCCATCCTACACCATCAGCACCATCCTGTGTCACCCATCCTACAAGGGAAGGGGCTGGCCAGGATGCGGTGTGGTGTGGTGGGCTAGCTTGGGTGGGGTGGGGTGGGCTAGCTTGGGTGGGGTGGGGTGGGTTACGGGGGGCTGGGCTGGGTTGGGTGGGGTGGGGTGTGCTGGGTTGGGTGGGGTGGGGTGGGTTGGGGTGTGCTGGGTTGGGGTGTGCTGGGTTGGGTGGGGTGGGGTGGGTTGGGGTGTGCTGGGTTGGGTGGGGTGGGTTGGGGTGGGGTGTGCTGGGTTGGGTGGGGTGGGGTGTGCTGGGTTGCGGGGGGCTGGGTTGGGTGGGGTGGGGTGTGCTGGGTTGGGTGGGGTGGGGTGGGGTGGGTTGGGGTGTGCTGGGTTGGGTGGGGTGTGCTGGGTTGGGGTGTGCTGGGTTGGGTGGGGTGGGGTGGGTTGGGGTGTGCTGGGTTGGGTGGGGTGGGTTGGGGTGGGGTGTGCTGGGTTGGGTGGGGTGTGCTGGGTTGGGGTGTGCTGGGTTGGGGTGTGCTGGGTTGGGGTGGGGTGTGCTGGGTTGCGGTGGGCTGGGGTTGATGGGGGCTGGACGGATTTGTGGTTGTTGATGTTGTGACAGGCTCTGGAAGGGCAGAGAGGAGGACTGTTCACAGTGCAGCGCCCTCCCACAGGGCAGAGACTGATGAGCTCACGACACACCGCTCACAGCCTGCTATTTATAATGGGAGGAATGTCTGAGGTGGGTGTGTGCGCTTGCGCCTGTGTGTGTGTGTGTTTGTGTGTGTGTGTGTCAGGGAGACACGGGGGCCAATTATACTTGTTGGGTTTAATTATGTTTTTTCCTCCCTAATGACTCAGATCCCATTATCATTAAAGGGGCATTCCACTGTGTTAACTTGTGTCTGATAACAGCAGACACACACACACAGACAATCAGAGGTAGATAATGTGTGGATATCGTCTGGGAAGATATGCAGATGTTGTATGAGCAGTTACTGGAACAGTAGACAACAAATAATCACACAAAGAGTAGACAGCATAAAAATGGACAGCGTTATTAAATTCAAACAAATCCCTTCAGCTGTTTGAATCTGGATTATAGCATATGGAGGAGGATCGATAATCCTCAACATGGCATCAATTCATCCCTTCCATCTCCTGAAAAGCATACATACTGTATCTCCCAACACCTGACGCAGGTCTTCTGAACACGCAGACCTCCTCGACCTCCACAACCCAGCGCAGAGCCCTGACCCCCACCCCACCACCCCCCCGCAGCCTGCTGAAGGGAAATCTATTCAGCTGTGGAGGAGGCGCCTGCCTGGCCTGGAGCGACTTATAGACGACGTGACCTGTGAGATTCATTAAGACGCAATCAATTTCTCCGTCTTAAATGACTCTAATCCATTCCAAAGCAGCCTCTCGGCTGCGGGGTCGCCTCAAGCTTTCTAATCATACGGGCGCTTGATGGAATGGAGCGGAAGGGGCGATGCAGAGAAAATACGGCCGAGCGAAAAGCAAACACGCCCGGACCACCTGAGCGCCTGTGGAGAATGAGAGTTCTGTGTGGAGACATTTCAACTCTCAGAGAGTCAAGACTCCAACTGAGGCGGCAAGATCCTTTGACTGATATGTGCATCAGAGAGAGAGAGAGAGAAAGAAAGAGAGAGAGAGAAAGAAAGAGAGAGAGAGAGACAGAGAAAGCCAGTGATGGAGAGAGAGAAGAGTCTCTGTGTCTCTGTGTCGGGGAGAGGAAAAGAAAGAGATTGAATGCGTGAAAGGCAGACAGACAGAGTGCGCCGCTTGATGGATGCCAGCGCGCTCGCTCGCGCGGCGTGGTGCGCGGCTAGGTGTCAGCGCTTAGTCAATGAGGCAAGGACAAGTGGCATTAATGCTGTCAATGATCCCCCTGACAGCACAACAGATCCGGCTCCCCTCGCCTTCCTTTAAACAGACATCAAGTGCATTAATGACAAAAAAGGGCAGGCATCAGGAAACAAAGCGCCCGCGCTGCTGAGTGATGCGGCGGGCGGGAGGGCGGGCGGGTGAGGCGGGCGGGCAGAGTGGCGCGGTGTGGCGCGGTGTGGTGCGGCGCTGCGAGCGAGCGAGCGAGCAGGCCGAGTGAGTGAGGGAGCGGGCGCTCAGCTCAGCCTAATCTGAGGTGACACCGTCAGGGCCGCAGAGAAGGGCCCGGCCGTCGCACGCGCTGACAGCAAGCAGAGATGAGGACACAGATACTGGTGCCATATTAGTGCCACGCATATTCCAACACCAGCCCGCCTCTTCTAACCAAACCTGACACTCTCTCTCTGTGTCTCTCTCCATCTCCCTCTCTCTCTCTCTCTCTCTCCATCTCTCTCTCTCTCTCTCTCTCTCCTATCAGTTCAAAGTTAGCCTACCCTTGCTGTAATCCAGTCAGGCAAATCTCTAGCTCCCCCCCCCCCGCCCCATCCCTCTCTCTTTCTGTCCCCCAAACGACATGTCATTCCCCGCTGCACTCCTCCCCTGCGCGGTGTCCTCCTGGTGGGCCTGTTCTGTCAGCGCGGCCGGCGAGCCCGGGGACGGCCCCAGTCAATCTAAATTTGGACTTCAGTGGCAGAGCGACGCTCATGCTCCCTGATCTCCCCGATACTTGAGGTGATCCAAACGCTGAAGTGTGAGGAGCTGTCACCTTGCATCACGTCTGCTCCCAGCCGTGGGTGGGCACGCGCACGAGCACCACTGTCGCCCGCCCCCCCCCCCACACCCCACACACCCCACCACCAGGCTGTGCCAAGCAGGCATAGACTCTAGAATGCCCTGGCAAAGCTGGGGAAGTCAGGAGAGAGAGAGGTAGAGAGAAAGACAGAGAGAAAAAGAGAGAGAGAGAGAGAGAGAGAGAGAGAGAGAAAGGAGCGATGAATGAAATCCAGCTGCTGCCTTTCGCCAAAAGGGCTTTGCGGGAGCCTGAAGCTTGAGACGGCTCGTCTTGAGATCTCCCGACACCCACCGCTGTCGCCGAGTGTGAGTGCTCAGTCACAGCAGCTACACCGGGTCACAAAATCCCACACCCTTACCGAAAACATCTCCATCCCGCTCACCACGTCTGAATCCCATCACCGCCACCACCAAACAAGTAACCAGCCGCCACGGACAGATCCACCTCTCCCCACGCACGTCTGTCCAAGGCAGCCAAATCCAGCCATCTGCCTGCTGCTTGCTGGAGGACACATTACCACATCCAGGACGCATGGCGCCAAGCGGAGAGGCTTTTTTTTGCGGCTTAAACACAGTAATAAGTAAAAGCTGCTAGTGTGTGTGATGAATAAGGTGCTGGGTGATGATTATATTGTGTGGAGCTGTGGCCTGGAGCCTGAGGCTGAGCAGACAGACAGATCCAGGCCGGCTGGAGGCTCGCATGCTCAGGCTTTTCTTAGCCGCCACGGGGGTAAGGCGGCCCAGCTCACTCACTCACTGAGTTGTCTGCTCTCTCTCACACACTCACTCACTCACTCACTTACTCTCTCTCCTCTCTCTCCTTCACTCTCCTTCACTCTCTCCTTCTCGCTCTCTCTCTCTCTCTCTCTCCTTCTCTCTCCTTCTCTCTCTCTCTCTCTCTCTCTCTCTCTCTCTCTTTTTGCTCTGCCTGCACTTTCAGCGCGGCCATCTGGGACGGCGCCCTGGACTAACTGCGGGCCGAGTGATGGGGAAACGGCGACGCGGGCCAGAGGCAGGGGGAGGCAGGGGGGGCAGGGGAGGCAGGGGAGGCAGGGGGGGCAGGGGAGGCAGGGGTGAGTTAGGGGAGGCAGGGGAGGCATGCTCAGTGTAAACTGGCAGCCGGAGTGAAGTGTGATCCAGCGCAGCTCCCGCCCCTAACTGCTCTCCCGCGGCCTGCCGCCACAGCTGGACACCAAAGTTATTACGCGCAACAAAGAAAACGAGCCCAAAGAAAAAGAAAGTGAGAGAAAAGGTGCTGCTGCTAGTGTGTGTTAGGGGGTGGGGGGTTAGGGGGTGGGGGGGTTAGGGAGGTGGGAGGAAAGTGAGCTAAGGTAGAGGAGCTGCATGGGCAGCATCTGATTTTCTTACATAATCCGTTGCAGGCGGAGAGTGCAGGCAGGGGAGGCCCGTGGGAGAGCAGCGGGGCCTGATGAGCTGATAGTGTGTGTGTGTGTGTGTGTGTGTGTGTGTGTGTGTGTGTGCCTGATGAGCTGATAGCTCCAAACAGACCTCACTGTGTCAGAGAGCTGGCGCCACCTCCGGCCCCTCTCCTCTCCGCTCCTCTCCTCTCCTCCCCACCAGAGAGCAGTCAGAGCCGCACCACACCGCTCCGCGCCGCTCCCAGGCCCTCCGCCATCCAGCAGCCATTACAGTGACAGGCTCGCAGCTATCTGGCAGCTAATGTTTCCATCATGCGCACTTTGGCAAGGGAACAGTTTGTGCTTTTGTTCCTCGCATGTCATAGCTTGTTGTTTTAAAAGGCAGGGAGTGGAAGCGCTCTCTTCAGTGGCAGCGGACCTGCACGTCCTCCACCGGCCAGCGCAGGCTTTTCACAGAGCCAGCTGCACAAGTACAAGTGTCCTCCAAGGGCTTCCCATGGTCAGCTTACAAGAGATGAGATGAGCCATCAGTCACCTTTATTTCTGTGGATTAGGCACAATATCTGCACCAGATGGAATAATTGAATTATTTCTCCTCTGGTCCAATGCTTTAAAAGCAGATGATGATCGCATTCCTAAACGTTTAAAATATATACTCCACATTAAACTCAGCATTCCAGACTCTGAGGGCCCTTAAATCTCTGGATCGTTGTTTGACTTGCCTGGAATCTTGTTATCAAAAACATGTACCATATTTTATTAAGAGCTGAGAAGGACAAGCAGAAGACTCAGTTAAGGGATTGAAAAATGGCCTCTGCCATGGCTAGTGAGGCCTTCTGTTTAACGAGGGGCTGAGGGAGAAAACAAATTCATCAACAGGCGCCTGAAGTGGGTTTAATGATTGCTTTCTGCATACAATCAGCTCCCCTCTTTTCAAGGGCCATCAATATGTCAAGGAAAGACATATCCAAAGGATGTAGCTCTTAACACCAAGGTTATCTATTCTCTGCAAGGCTCGGCTTCTCAGCGCCGCCCGCTATTCTGCTCCGCCCACACCCCCCGCGTCTCCGTCAGCCGCCGCAATCAATCAAGGTAATAATGTGGGGGAAAAAAATCAATTAACAACGCAATTAAACTTTCCTTATTATCTCAAAGGGCCGGGATAATACCTAACGGGCGAAGCTAGCGCCAGGTTTGTGTGTGCAGGCATCCAGCGTCCGGCGTGAGAGTGAGTTATGAGCGTGGACAGAGGCAGCCAGGAGCCCATGCTATTATTCCCAGACATCGTAGATCTCCTCCGCACCCCTTTTATCAGACCACCGCAACATCATGGCCATGGTGGCGGTGGCGGTGGTGGCAACCTCCCTCACTATGCAGATTTAGGATAGCCCTGTGTGTCTCATCTCCACACAATGGCCTGGCCAGACAGCTGCTCCATCCATCCAGCATGCGGGGGGTGGGGGTGGGGGTGGAGTGGGGTGGGGGGGTATGATGGCCCTGGGGCCCCCTCCGTATACAAGGAGAAGAGCCCTCTGAATGCAAAGCAGATATGTGGATAGAGGAAGCACACTACACCTATTTAGAAATCATATTCCTTACAGAACACACACACACACACACACACACACACCATACACACACACACACACACACACACACACACACACACACACATACACACACACACACACACACACACAATAAATGCATTTTACATCTGAAATTGCTCAGTATGGTGTTATACAGTATGTAGTTCTAACAAAGTGTAGTATAACAACATGGATTCTAAGTGAATGAATGTGTAAACTAAGGGGCGGCTCTCTCCTGTAAAAGCCCTTACAGAGGCACATGGGCATGTTTTATCCTGAAGATGACCCTCTACATAACACAACAAACATCAGAGTAAGGAACAGCAGTCAAACACAAAGCCAATGGATATCACCCACCAGGGGGAATTCATATTCACGTCAATGTCAGATCCCCTTTCATTCTCCTCCTTATTTCCTCTGAGAAAATGGGGAGCATTTGAGATCAGGAGCCTGGCTAGTGTCACCCAGTAAATCACCAGAGGGAAGTGCCTGAGACTGATGCTTGGGCTGGGGCTCAAATGGACCCATGTGTTCTTGAATGAAGCAGGTTCTTGGCCAAGAGCAAGGGCTGCCAGTGCTGAGAAGCCCTGACACACACACACACACACACACACACACACACAGAATCTCAGGCATGTGCTGGAGAAGATAACACTATTCCTTCCCATCTTTTTTACATACTTCTTGTTTTCCTTTCCCAGGCTTTGTGGGTGTTGATGGGGAAGGGGGGATTTTGTACAGAGATGCCATGGGAATCCTGTTTAGGGATTTGGCTTTGAGTGGGTCAGTAGGTGTTGTGATCGAAAACCTGAAAAATTATCCACAAAAAGATTTTTGTCTGCAACCCAAACGGCATCTCACAGGGTGTGTAAGAATGTGTGTGTGTGTGTGTGTGTGTGTGTGTGTGTGTGTAAAAGCGAGGGAATCAAGTACAGAGAGGGTGAAAAAAGGAATAGAGCTGTCTAGTCTCATTCTTTTTATGTATGAAAGCTGGGAGAAGATGTCAGCCATCCCTCAGAGGGCCTCAGATGGGAAGACCAATGCATAACTTATGGAGTTAAGCTGACATTTGTTCTCCTCCAATAAAAAATATTTAGTCCATTAAACATAAATTCCTGTCATTATGATGCATGCACTGGGTGTGCGCCTTCCCATTCCCCACTGATGTTTATTGCGGGCAAACAACTGCAGCGCCTGCATGTTTTCAACTTTAGTGTATTGATTAAACTTTTAAATGGTTGCCATATAACCTAGGGACATCAGGAAGATTAATTTGCGTCAATGTTCATCTGTAATTCATTAGCCATTTATACTCCACATCCACACGGACTATCAGGAAAATGTGGCCCATTTTTCACTCAGGCACAGGCTGGGGAGTCGGCACTGAAAATTGCACCGCATACAAATAAGCGGGGAAGATTCAACCGCAAGGAGAGAGGCCTGAGCACGGCAGGGCCAATGAGCAGCGGCAGAGTTAACGCCGACAACAAAATGAATGCCTCCTCCTCTCCTGCACACCCAGTCCCGGCTGCTGGAAGCACTGCTGTGCTATTGCTATTATCATTATGAGTGTCAGGGTGAATTAATTCAACCTGCAAATGACGATTACACAAATGAAGTGACCAAAGGCTTAAATAGTTATTTTATCGTGTTTTCAATGGTAGTCAGTGAATAAGTATGAAATATTTTAAGAAATATAAAAAAATGAAAAAAGAAAAAACACAAAATGTACAAAGATAAGATAAATAAACAAGAAACCTACATATACTGTGTGTTATATGTGGTGCAATTGTGTTGTCTGTTAAATTTGTACATACAAAATACTGTTATGGAAAATTACACAATATCCAGGTAAATATTACTGTGAAGTGTTGTCAAAGATGTTGAACAATAAATAAAAACTGAAACAGGGAAAAATGTTTTGGGCCATTACTATGTGCTGAATATACAGTTGAGTAGACCATTATTAATGAATCATGAGTAGCCTTAAAAGAAAGCTCTTAGGTCTAATAGCATGTACCTGAAGAGCGCGCTGATTATCTTTTAATAACGTAATTTAATTTGCATATTTATTTTAATCTGCTACGATTTTACAAGGTTAAAATCATTTATCAAAACAAGATCCTGTTCGAGTCATTTAACCATTGAGGAACTCAGCGGTGCTGATATGTTTGTCCAAACACACGAGCCCTCTTTTCTGGGGTGACATCGCATTTGTATTTTGTGGACGTAATAAAGATGTCAGGTCAGATCAGCGTTAGCTCTGTTGTGTTAGATTTTTAACATCTCCCTTCAAGCCCAGTTAACATACTTCATTGTTTTATTTGCTCGGCTGGAGATTTGGAAGCGTCATGACACCAGGGATTTTTATTGGCAGGATGTTTTGACTTTATTGTCAGACTCTGACTTTTATTCAAAAGGCAAATTGCATTTATTGAAGAAGAAGCATCCAACCCCCAGACATTTACACAATGCGGAGGAATGTGCGAGCCATGGGGCCGCTGTGATGAAGGGGAGAGCAGGGGAACCAACAGGAGAGGGGGAGCTGAGAGATTTGCTTCTGCCGGAGCTTGAGAGCTTGTCAGGCGAAGGCTGCCAGGTTGTGCCTCAAAAGCCCTGATCAATACCAGGTTGATTTGCCACATGATTTTCCCAACCAAGCAAAAACAACCCATCTATATATTTTGGAGCCTTTTCAAACTGGGCTCCAGTGTGCTTTCCCCACCCTCTGTTGTGACCTCAAATGAGCACTTTCTCTGACGGATGATAGCAGGGCTGGGATGGTGAAGCTGTTCTACCGTTCTTATTGAGCTCAAAGATACGAATGCGATACTCCTTCTTGTGACCCCATCACATTAACATTTCTCTCTTTCGCCTCACCCTTGAGAGGTAGCATTACTGCAAAGGCAACTCCGTCGCGCCAGATTAGCACAGTCAAATATTGTGAATTGAAAGTGACAGGACTCATTAATGAAGTCCTCAAACAGCTGCACTGATAAAAGTCTATCGCTCTCTGTACTCCAACTTATGAGCACAGGGAGGAAATTGAATCCTGGAGGACATAAATTTTCACTGAAGAAGGAGATTATGGTGGAGGCCTAATTCAAGGCTGCTTAAATTAATTTCAATGACATTTATTCTATGTATAGTTAGTCTATGTGCGCCACACAGACACTCTGTGGCCAGGAGATAAGAGGATGGTAATTTGAGGCTGCATTCAAGCAGTTTACAAAGCGCTAATCTCACTGGAACAATATATGAGCGAATCATAAACAGACTTACAATGCAGCTAACAGCTAGTCTGAACATGGAATTGGCAAAATACTAGTGCATCATCATTTTAGACTGCTGAAGAACATCTCACACAGTTGTATGTTCAGTTCTTCATTTAAAGTAATTCAAATATTTTATGCTGTTATACAAACAACAATTAGTGGACCACACTGCTAATATAGCTCTAATTAAAGTAAAGGGAGACTATACTTATTAATACATTCTAGCCATTAATAGTCAATTTAATACCCATCTAGGTATTAATTAGTGAACTCTACCCATAAAAAGGCAGTTTGATTTGGGATCTATGAGGCTGGCTAGTTATATCATTACAGCCCCCTTTCTAATTAAAAGCAGAGGGCAGATAAGTGGTCCTGCAACCCACAGTGCAATTTATAATTTGGCTGATTCCAGTAATGCCTCTCCATTAATGGGAGCGTTTGAGAAAGTTGCTCATTTAAAGTTGAATCGCTTCGACAGGATTCAATAACAAAGCGGCATTGTATTAATCATCTTTCAATGATGACTTCACTCTTAATCTCTTTGACATTGGAGGCAAGTCGTGCATTAATGACAGTCTGAATAAGTGTGCATTAAATAATAATTATCCTCCAATACAGCATGAGAAAGAATGTGTAATGAAGTCTATTGTCAGGTCAATTAGAGTGATTCAAACCGCTGTGCGAGCCAAGGATAGCCCCCGTGCTCAGTCATCTGTACGGAAGACTGCAGTCGGGCAGGTCATGGGCACCATGTCAGAGACTGCATTAAGGGGAAAGGGCATGTTCAGTTCAATATCCTGCAGTGTCACTCAAGCTTGACGTTTGCGTTGGGCTCTGCCTGGTCGAGTGCATTTGGGTGATTGATAAGGTGACTTCATATCACACACACTCTTCATATCACACGTCAGGGATTACTTCTGAAACACCTGCACTCGTGAGAGGGAGAGGACCATTTTCAGTGAGATAGAAAATATTACATGTGGTTCATTTATATTGTCTAATGTACAAGAACATTATTCATGGGATGGTTTCAATGACATTTCGCTATCAATGATATATCTAGAAAATCTTCCTACCAATATTACAGGTTTATATTTTGTGAATAATATTAGATTGTGAGTCTCATTAATCATCACCCATTTGAGACATTACTGTATGTCTATTATGCCACCTTTCACTAGCCAACCATAAATGGCATTAACTGCAGACGTGTGCAAAGATACATGTCATGTCAACTTGAACCTGGACACAACGTGGATAAAGAAACAAAGAAATAAAGGTGGACCATTATTTCACACTACCCACTGACCACTGGGTTTTCTATGTAATCAAAGAGTTTTAAATATACCACCATCCACCATGATATTCTGAACACTATGCTATTCAACTGTCAAAACATGTCTGGGACAATATTGATCGAGGGTCACATATCATACTTTGTAGCATTGGGGCTCAAATCAACAATGTTGTGACCGAATCCTGACCACAACAACCCACAAGAGTGAATGGCGCGGCGACTCCATCAAACACCTGGCCAGGTCATGGAAACCAGAGCTCAGTCCCAGGCAGACGTCCATTAGCACATGACCACATGCCTTAAACACTGCCTCAGATGAAGCAGCGTGACAATCCCTCCAAGTGACAGATATCAATACCAATCTGAGTCTCCTCCGAGCCACTGCACTCACAGATCAGACAGCATACACCTGCCTGACCGTGGGACACGCGTCTGGCTCCCGCGGACCCTGCAGAGATGACAGACACACCACACACACACACACACACACACACACACACACACTCACACACACTCCACACTTATTACCCCACCGCGATGAAGTGCTGCGTGCTATTTTCCGGCTCGCCTTTATTACATTCATTTCAGCGGGGCTCCTGAAGCCTGATGGAGCAGTACCTGGGGCCTGCCGCAGCCTCGGCTGGACGCTGATGCGACATGACACGGCGACAGAAAACAGGGCGAGGGGATGGGAATAAAAAGAACAAGGGCCGAGCCGAGGAGCACCACGGTGGCAGCAAGCGGGGCTCTGGGTGCAGGGCGCGCCCATCACCATGGATCACTGTTCCGCTGAAAGCCTGGTGTCACCATGATGGAGTGAAGGGATCACTCAGACGACTGCCTCATCTGCCTGCATGATATCAATCTCACAGCCTAATTCAAAGGGACATGGTAAAACATCCTTTAACACCAGGCTGACTCTCTTTCTCTCTGCAGGCTTGGGTGGAGAGGTTACCTTCTCTGTTGGGTGCTTCAAAACAGCTTCTCAATTTGGGTATCAACCTCATGGACACTTGACAAAGCTGCCCAAAGATTTAGATGCATATCTCCAGCAGGCAATGCATAATAAAGCAGAAAATAAGGCTTCATTTGATGCCCCCATCATGGTGGAGGAGAGGTGGGGAGACAGGAGGAGAAGATTAAGCAGGTTGAATTAAAACAAATGATGTCACCAGACAGGAATCTATGACAGCCATGACATAACAATGAGAAACTGCTGAACATCCATTAAGGCCTTGCCTCCCCGCACCCCATCTAATGGACAGGAGTTTACTGAATCTCTACTTCTGTTAATTAATATGACACATCCTGCTTCAGCATGCAGCCAGGGAGACGGCCGAACAGAACGAGGGAATGATTAACCACGCTGCCTGCTACTGAGGAACAGCCCCCTCCTCTCCTCCTCCTCCCTCTGTCTCCTCCCTCTCTCTCTCCCTCTCTCCCCCCTCTCTGTCTTTCTCTCTCTCTCTCTCCCTGACATCCTCGGACCATCGTCAGCTTCTGTGCACATCCCCTGACAGGTAGAATAATAACGGTCATACATCACTGCCCTGAAAAGTCCAATAACCTAAATCTTCGTGTGCCACAGACCCCGGGACTCAATTACTTTATTGACATGTAATCTTCATAAGGAGAGAAATATTGAGCATGTAAGGTCGGTCGGTTATGAAGACGTATTATCATATTATCTGCATGGGGGCTGCAGGGGGCTTGGACCTGACAAAGCTAATTATAATCGTACATGTTACAGGGGCTCAGAGCGTATTATGTGCTTGGCTGCATGAAGAAGTCCCCAGCTGAGGTACGGCTCCACCAGGGCTGGGGATCGCAGAGCTGATAGGAGCCGCAGTGTTCTTCCAGGGCACCAGAATTAACTAAGTCAAATATTATGAAGCTCATATCTCACTATCATGCAGTGCTGCCAATACCTTTGAACTACTTTCTTTTTGACCAAACAGTACTGTGGCGTAATTGTATTCACTAATGCCTCCAAAAGGAGACCAAAAACAAAAACAAAAACAAAAACAAAAACGATACAAAACAAAAAAGATGGCTACCTTAGGCACAGCTTAAAGTTCAGTAGATCTGAGTGTGTATTTGTGCAGTGACTTGAACAGCTGCAGTGCCCAAATGTCACAGTTAGTTAGTGATTGTGGAGGGCTGGCCCTGGGTCTGGAGTCTCTTTCCCCCAAGGTTATCTTAATGCCATACCCCCCTGCTCCGCCAGCAGCAGCACGCATGGCGAGGGAAGCCGCTCAATCTCCAATGAAATCAAGCACGACGTGTGATATATTCTCAGGCTGGGAGTATTCTGAAAGCATAAGGGTGGCAGCAGCCCAGATTACCATTACGATATCTTAGAACTCGGGGCTTAACATCCCATTTATTTGCTTCACAATAATCACAGCAGCACCACGAGGCATGGGGAGGAGGGGGAGAAAAAAAACGAGGCCTTGAGCAACGGCCATGGAAGTGCAACTGGGTCAGTGCGTGTAAACACTGGTTCTCACACTCGTGTCTGGAGGACGAGCGGGGAAAGTGGTCCCGCAGGCCGTGGGTGTTCATCTCTACTCATCTAATTTAATGCCATTTTCATCTTTTGTTCCCCCCTGCTCCGCTCTCTTCCTCTCCATCTCACCATCGCACTCGGGCATCTCTGATGGCGGCGGCGCTGGATGGGGAAATGGCAGTCTGCTGGAGGAGGTACAGTACAGTGCTCAGCTGCTCCCCTGGGGTACTGGTTAGCATAGCTTAATGGTGTCAAGTGCACAGGCATATTTTATCTCCTCTCATGGGGCAGGCCCATTTGCAGTGATTCAGTCTTAAGAATGGTTCCATTACAGTACAATCTCAAACACTTACCTCCCCCTTTATCACCCCTGGTTTTTCCTGGTCTGGCGTATCTTTTTCAAACCAGCGTATATATAGGAATGTGCATGTCTGTGTGCATGCTCCACTGCACTGCTTTTAGCACGGGAACAGAGCGTATGTGGAGAAAAGCAGGAATAAGAAAACAAAACTGGAACAGAAACCAGTCAATAAAAATAAGATCTGACAATAAAATAATATCAGTGGAATTGCCAAATATTTTGATTTGGTTTCTTATAAAAAGTGACTGAATCTTTCAATTCAATATTGAGTTCAGATGGGACAAGCCAAAAAATGACAGGGCCAAATTTGAAAATGACATGTTCTCAAGTTGGTCAGGTGACCTGATGTGGTGAGGTTAATCACTCACCACACTCTTAAAAAATGTACTCTTCTCCCTGACAAATGACAAAAAAGTATTTATGTAAATCACTGCTGTCTGGAATTAATTTTTAGGCCTCACCCCCATGACTCAGTCAACTCAATAGTCTCGCAGCGACACAGCATGTCAAAAATGATCACCCAATCAAATTATGACAGTAAAATAACTTGTCAGCCTGTATTACAGTGATGGAGAAACCTGCTCAGTCTGTTCACAGCAACTTCATAAACAAATCATTGTGACAGATTAAAAGGTTGCTTGAGACTGTAGCATGTTGCTGACCTTGTTATTTTAGTCCAGAATAGAATATTCTACAGATAGTAGAATAGTGCAGAATATTCTACAAAAATCAAAGGTTAAAACAATAAAAATGAAAGGCACATTTTTATAGGGTCTGCAAAGTGCTTAAGAACAGCAAAGTGAGCCCAAAAAGCTGACTTCAATTAAAATGATATCAATGAAAATTACATTAGGCATTACACAGAGAAGCATACTTTTACTGTTAGCATAGAGGAGGAATTAACTCAAATTCCCACTGATGGCATATTAATGGGATTCCTCCCTTCAAACAACACCAGTGAATGCAGTGTGCAACTTAGAGGGGAATGAGATGAATAAAGGAAATTATTAGAGCCATTCATCAGGCTGCTGATATTCACACATCAGTCCAAGTCCAGACATGAGTGTGTAAGTGTCTTGTGATTGTGTATTGAAGTTGAGACAGGTGACGATAAATCACAGAATTCACCATTGAACAAGAAACGGTTCAGACAATGGTTCACTGGAGCCTACCGTAACTGATAGATGAGCCCGGCCTCTTGTACCACGATAGCAACATAGCTGGAAGAACATCTGAGCACGAAAACCATACCAATGAATCACTCCAGAATGCCATCTTGTCCCAAGGTGACAAGCGCCTTTCTCTCATCATGTTCAGCTGGTTAAAAAATGTGCTTTATTGCTGTTTAGCATAAGTGGGCCACAAATGGTGCTTGGTGTGAACAAGCCTGACTTAGTGCTGACGATGTCGAGGCCACGGCAACATGAGATCCCAGACGAGGTGGCGCGTCGGCACACGGGACGTCAGCCCACTGGGGGGGACATCTCCCCAGATCTGATTTCAGTGATTAATAGGCCCGATAAACATGTAGCGCACAATTAAAGTAGAATGATGGACACTGTCATACAACTAATTGCCATCATTTGTAATTCAAATCGCAGCATGCTTCCTGTTCACACAAACAACAGGCGAGAAATAGTGTGTGTGTGAGAGAGAGACAGAGAGACAGAAAACTTTCTCAAATATGACTCACACACACACACACACACACACCACTTTGGGAGCACATCTTCCCAAAGTCTTGAGTTACTGCTTTATGGCACATTCAAGCCCCCTGTGAGGGAGAAATGTCTTGTTAAATATTTCCACTGGCCTTCACTTCCACCAGTGCTAGAACACAAGAAGTGGTTCAGTGTGCACAGATCGGATTTGCCTCGAGTTCCTCGGCCTGTGCCAGGGCTCTCCCCACGTCTGTGCTGGAGTGCTGAGAGAGGAGGCCTTGACCCCGCCGCCTGGCTGTCCCTTTCAGACCAGGCAGTCCTGGAGAAACTCGAGGACCCAGCATCGATCCCCCCCCCCACACACACACCCTCCCACCTCCCGTAAAAAAAAACGCCAACCATCTGGATGCCGTTCCTCTCATAAATTACGATGATAAAGTCCTACGTTTCGAAACCATGAAAGCCGTACCTAACCTGTGCTAACGTTCTGGCACAACTAAAAGCACGGCGGGAAACACAAGCCAACGTCTCCGATGTCCCCAACGCCGAGCAGCAAATCACCCCGCCATGTGAATAATGGTTTGACTGCATTAGCAATCACTCTTGAAGCTGATTATAACATGAGCATGGGGTATCCATTTGTGTGATATATTCACTGTCATGTTCCAAGGAAGCGCCAGCGTTGCTGGGAATCAGACCAAGGTCCCGAGTACCACAAGAATGTTATTGCGAGCGGGCGGGACCAGCTGGCAAACATTCATGCCCTTGTCCATCACCCTGACACTTTCTCAGTACAGGCTGACGAATCGTTTAACTCCCCAAAGCCAAGTACACGGCGGGTATAAATAGATGTGCTGTAGTTGGTTGTTACCCTTAATGATCAAGTGCCGTGAGTTCTATGACATCTCAGGTGAACATATCCTCTCCTCATAACCTTCCATTTCAAAAGGCGCAGTTTATCAGAGCCTGTTTACTTTTTTCACCCCTTTGCTTCCATCGTAGCCACTTCAGAGCCTCTACCACTTGACTTAAACATGGTTTATTAACACACGCCTAACAAACAGGCTGTGTTTACTTCATATTCAAATGACTGCACAAAACTAAAACAAATCTCTTAAATGAAACCCAAGCAAATGCGAGCGCTAAGTTGCCACTGTCATGTGTGCTTGAAACACTCTTTAGAAAGGGAGTCTTAGAAGTGAGGCTCCTGAGGTTCACTTCAGCTACATCAAACAGGAAAGTTCGACCAAAAAAAGAGAAACCAGGGGAAAAAAACAATGGTGTCAATGACATTTCCCCAAACCCGACACAAAACAGAATTATTCAGTGAGCATCGTGCCATTCT
The DNA here is from genome assembly GCF_046254945.1 of Alosa pseudoharengus. NCBI lineage: Eukaryota > Metazoa > Chordata > Actinopteri > Clupeiformes > Clupeidae > Alosa > Alosa pseudoharengus. The sequence goes on along the minus strand of NW_027468620.1, from coordinate 29,097,732 downwards.
CGTTGGCGGATAATGACACTGTGGAAAGGAAACAATCTCAAAGCAGTTGGGGAAATGGCAAGCCAAGAGTTCAGCAGTTTAAACTGTCAAGGAAGTTAAGTCTTCCCTGGCGTTTTAATCTATCCCGCTCCGTACCGAGACAACCTAGCGCTGCATTCCAGCACTGCGATAAAGAAGGCCTGCCGTACCCCACACGACTACCACTCCGAAAAAAATATATAAATAAAATAAAATAAAATAAAAGCCCAGATTCCCATCCTTCAGAGGGGCCGACAGCTGAGTGTTTTAGATGCATTGTGAAGGATCGCAAAACTCTTTTGGCGCTTCCTGGACCATCATTAATCTCCATGGCCAGACTAATGGATATTCATGTTCCTGAGCCAAGCCACTCCTGGGAGGCCCAGCACAGCCCCTGGAGAGGAGCAATATCAGATCAGTCCACAGACACAAAGGACACCAGAAAGCACAGCGCTTATAAAAAAAGACATTCAGAGCAGACCACAGGCAGGTACTGTTTATGCTATAAAACCAGATAATGTTTCCTGACTTCAAGTGAGAGTCTCAAATGGATGGGACAAAGAGCATTTAGCATGAGTGCACTGGAGCTTTTGTGTGTTTTTGTGGCAGGAAGGCTGTCCTACAAAAGTCTGTTCCTCTAACATTCATCACCATGACTGACGTTGTGTTAACGTGTCTTTCTGCTACAGGTACACAGTGACTGCACATCATTCAGTGTGATAACGACCAGCCTACTAGTCACTTTGTCAGACACACAATAACATCCTAATAACCTCCTCACCTCACCCATGTCTATACTGACACATGCATTTGAATATAATTTTACAAATGCTCCTAAATGCTTCTAAACAACCTTAAATGCCACAAGAGATGTGCCATATACTTCATCAAATAACAGAGTTATGTGATTTTTGAGTTGAAGTCCTAGCAGCAGGAATGGGTTAATGGCTGCGCTGATACTCTCCATATTAAACAACAGGCCCCGCTCAACAGACATGGCCAACATTTGTCTTCAGTATGAGAATGATCCTCATCTGGGGAGAGATGCCACTGCTATCCTCATCAGGCGTCCGTCTGAAATGTCCCGCGGAGCACGTAGAGGACTTTAATAAGGAACACCAGAGGCAGGCGGACTCTCCCTGAGCCATTTTATGGCCACAGCCTCCATATAATACTCTGACGCATCACAGGAAGCCTTGAGATGAATGGAAAAGAACCATCAGTGGACCAGGCTTGGCCTTCAGTTTATGCCTAGAGATTTGATGAATGAACACAAACCATTTACAGCGGGGCCGAGAGCTCTTCCTGTAAGGCAACTGTGCCAGAGGCAAAGCTACGGGCTATTTGATATGCTTCACCTTATAAACTGGTAAGAGCCATTTCATAGTACTAAATACCAGCCACGCTCATCCATCGACTGCTTCTACTAACAGACAGATTCTGGGCATAAATATTCACAGTGGCCTATCAAACTAGCCCTGTTGCTTAAATAACAACGTGAGCGTGACAACCAAACTTTGTGCAAATGAGTGATGTGTGCTCTCCAGATGTAGGGTAATGGGGGAGCGGGAGAGGAGCAGCAGGTGTAGAGATCCCCCAGTCCTGCTGAGCTCTAAGAGTCAGTGCTTAGCACCCACAGCTCCGTCATCTGGCCGCTCCCTGTCCACACGACAGGCCATTTGTCATTATTTTCACTTTTTTGGCAAAAGAAGGGAGGGGGGGGGGAACGTGCAGCGCCTTTAATGGAATGCGCTGAGCGGTTCCAGATGTTTGTTTATTTGTTGTTGCCGTGACTGTAAAACAGTTTATTCTTCAGATATGTTCTGTTTGGCCGTGCGAGCCCGTGCCAAGCCATAATGAAAGCAAACTGCAGGCGAAGCGGAGAAAAAGTGCAGCGTCTCTGGGGTGTCGTCAGTGCAGATTTCTCTTTGAAGGCTGCTTTTCCTCCAGGGCTTTTAATAACAGTTGTGTGCCATTTAAAATACATACATACAACACAGCTGGAGCCCTGCCCAGAATAACAGCACAGGGAGGCGGCAGGCCTGATATAGGAGTATAATTTCACTTGCTTTGGTCTCCATGTACATGTAGCTGCCTAAACAGAAGATTGATGACAGCCCGATCTGCCTTTCTTAATATACACGACGGTATCAAAGACAGCGGCCAGTGCATTCCGAATGTCCAGAGGATCTGGGGAAGCCACCGTATATTTCTATTTCAATTATTCATGCTAGGGTCATGGAGAGAATAAACCACTGCTATACAGACTACGTAATACACTGCGTACAAGGTGTCCTTTTTCTCGTAAATCTTTATAACAAAAGCCCTCCTAGGAAAGTGTTCGGGTCAGACAATGACTGCATCCATTGGGCGCTGGTGGCTGGTGATTGGCTGTGCTGGGAGCTGCTGCGCTGGACGCTGGGGACTTTAAACCCGAGCTGACAGTAGAGCAGGCTCCTGCGGCCACTCGCCCGGCCTCCTCGCTGCCCGCCGGAGTCTGCCCTCGTGTCACGTCTGCGCCGAGACATGGCCTCCCTGCGCAGACCCCCTCTTGTCTCTCCTTTTCTTCTCCTTCTCTAGCTCTCCTTCTTTCTCTTCCTTTTTTCTCCCTCTCTCTCCTCCCGGCTGAGCCTCGGTCTGTCGGCTCCCTGCTTGTCTACCCTTACTTGACTCCAAACGGCCCCAGACAGGGCTGATCCCCAAAGCCACACTGTCCTCCCTTTTTTTCCTCCCTCTCTCTCTCTCTCTCTCTCTTTCTTTCTTTCTTTCTCTCTCTCTCTCTCTCTCCTGCCCCCCTTCTCCCTGTCTCTTGCTCTTTTCCTCTCTGGTCTGGCCACTGAGCTGCCAGCACTCTTCCCCTCCTGAGACCTCCTGGCTGCTATAATTACCGTTGGCACGTTGGCTCTGGGGCCTAGGTGCAGGTGACATCAATTGTAGAGATATTGAGAAATCGCACAGAGCCTCTCAGTATCAGACAGCAGGCTGTCAGGCCAGCCTCTAATCCCGTCGGCTAGTGCCATGCAGTGTCTAAGCCACTGCAACGGGAGGGGACTGGGGATTGTGTGTGTATGTGTGTGTGTGTGTATGTATTTGTTTGCATGTGTCTGTGTATGTACTGTAGGTCTTGTGTGTGTCTGTGTGTGTGTGTGTGTGTGTGTGTGTGGGGGGGGGGGTCTTTTGTGTGTGTGTGCCAGTGTCTTTAAGAGAATGCTACAAGGTACATTTTACATGTGCACTGAGCAGAGGTGATTATGTGGTGGTGAAGATTTCCACTCGTAAAAAATGAGAAAAATGTAAACACAGCGAAAATCATCGTGTTTGCTCCAGAACCCTTTTCTGCCATTTCATTAAAGTATGTTTTTATCATGCAGTCAAAGGTGAATGCAAATAAAAGAGTTACAGTGATGGAGGCAGTGCATTAAGCAAATAGAATATGTAATAAGTCAAGATAAATAAAAAGCCCATGATAAAGCCTGTGGACTAAAGGGAACTGAAGGACAAAGATTAGGGTTGTGTTATCTAACACTGCAGTACAGTATCGTAAAAATAACAAATGGTAAGTGTCAGCCTCCCCAAATCTAAGGGGGAGCAAAAATATTTCATATGTCAGGTCCCGCGCACCTTTTAATGGACTATTCTCAAGCAACATGATTTTGACAAAGCGCCGGACGTTTCTTTCCGCCGCATTTGAAAGATGCGGGTCAGCCTTTGTGAAATAGATCTGTCCTTGGTGAGGGGCTGTGGAGCGCACAGATGACCTCACACACACACACACACACACACACACACACACACACACACACAGGAGAGCCACTGGCGGGGTGTCCAGAGAGAGAGGAGGTGTTCAGGTGTGTGTGCGGCGGATGACGCCGGTGATGAATGCCTCGTGCATAAATACCACTTCCTCTCCGTCAGCGCCACCCAACGCCATAAACATTTTTCTTTTTCCTGTTCTGCTGTCAGACCTTGACTAGCTGACTGCTCCAGGAGAATTTAAACATTCTGCTAATATTCGCCTACCGCTGTGTAAGACACCATTTTCTTTTTAATCATCTAACCATGCATAGGGTCCCATTTGGTGCCTTTGTTTAGTCTCCTGATAAATCTCCCTGGCAAGGATGTCCACACACAGATTTTCACATTCAAGCAAATGCAGTATTCGGGACAGTCTGGACACACGTGAGAAGCATGGTCCTACCTTTGTGATTCTTGCCATCTCTGGATCCTCTGGGCAAAGGTGTGTAAGGAGTGGCATGGCATTCTGGCCTATCACTGGAGTCCTGCATGGGAGAAAAGGATCATTAGAGACAAATAATGCATTTCAACTCTGAGCCAGTGCATAGTCTGTGTGTGGGTGGACCCCCTTTAACACAACATCCCTCAGGGAAAAGTGCAACATAATAATATGGCTGGTTTCTAATTCATTCACTTACTGTAAAGAGAGTCAAAATTAAAACCCCAATTTGTCACTACCGAATCAAGTCAGATTGAAATGATTGATGATAAAAAATAAAGGAGAAAGAAAGACAGAGGGAGAGGGAGAGGGAGAGAAAGGGGGAAAGAGAAAAGCAAGAGAGAGAGAGAGAGAGAGAGAGAGAGAGAGAGAGAGAGAGAGAGAGAGAGAGATTTCATTGCCCTGACTGATTGTCCAAGTGCCATAAATTTTATCAGTGTGGGGCAGAAAATGTTCAAGCCACCATTCGTGTTTTATCACTGAGCGCAGAAGGGCAGGTTTCATTACTTTGTGGAAGGGGGCGAGGCGCGCTCCGACCCTGGCTTTGATTATCTGTTCCCTGCCTGTTTGGGGGGGTGGATGGGGGCGGGGGGCTGGTGGTGATTCTGGGCTTGTGGGTGTTCAGAGAGGGAGGGGAAGGGAACAGGGGGGCCTCTCCACGGCTGAGCCATGAACAGGAATTGGAGGTCATCTCGAGGTCAGGCATCCACTCTCTCTCTCTCCGCCACTCCTGCGGGCTGCTCTGTGTTTACAGTCCAACAGGTGGCATTATGCCCGCGCCACGTGTCCAGCGTGTCCACCCTCCACCTCACACCCTCCGTGGTCAACTCACCCTAAACACAAAAGCGCTCGTGCCGGGTGCAAAACTGCTTCGGCGGAGCCAGAGCCCAGGGCTGGCTTTCTACAGGTCCAAAGGATGCTCTTCGTATTATTTCCTTCCTCTCTAAATGTTCTTTCAACGGCAAGCTACCCCATTTTTTTTGCTGGCCTGCAAGCCCTGGGAGTGGGCAGTTTATCATGACATGCTGCTGATATCTGATGCCTTTGCAAAAACAGCTTCCACCTCTGCAGGCGAGATCTCACAGGCTCTTTAATCACTATAGAAATTCAAACTGACAAATACATATTAGAGGAAGGGCAGGATTTCTTTTTTTTCCAAATGTTGTTTTTCTATAGTGCTGAGGACATCCTTTAGAGGAGAACTGGCTTCAGGTAAACAGTGTGGCTTAGAGAGCAAAAAGAACAGAAATATAGACCATAAGAACAACTATGGTAATACAGTCAGGGGGAAAATACAATTTCATTTCATGGCAGAAGACAAGAATTCTAATAAAACATAAAGGGATATAAAGGGGTCCATGTGTAGGTGAAGCCGTGTGTTTGTGAGGTTGTGAGGTGTGCTGCCGTGTGTTTGTGAGGTTGTGAGGTGCGCTGCCATGTGTTTGTGATGTTGTGAGGTTGTGAGGTGCGCTGCCATGTGTTTGTGAGGTTGTGAGGTGCGCTGCCATGTGTTTGTGATGTTGTGAGGTGCGCTGCCATGTGTTTGTGAGGTTGTGAGGTGCGCTGCCATGTGTTTGTGAGGTTGTGAGGTGCGCTGCCGTGTGTTTGTGATGTTGTGTGTTTGTGAGGTTGTGAGGTGCGCTGCCGTGTGTTTGTGATGTTGTGAGGTGCGCTGCCGTGTGTTTGTGATGTTGTGTGTTTGTGAGGTTGTGAGGTGCGCTGCCGTGTGTTTGTGAGGTTGTGAGGTGCGCTGCCATGTGTTTGTGAGGTTGTGAGGTGCGCTGCCGTGTGTTTGTGAGGTTGTGAGGTTGTGAGGTGCGCTGCCGTGTGTTTGTGAGGTTGTGAGGTGCGCTGCCGTGTGTTTATGAGGTTGTGAGGTTGTGAGGTGCGCTGCCGTGTGTTTGTGAGGTTGTGAGGTGCGCTGCCGTGTGTTTATGAGGTTGTGAGGTTCGCTGCCGTGTGTTTGTGAGGGGGTCCGCAGCGCTCCTATGACTGACCTCCCTCTCTACGATCCCCTGGCCGCGTTTTGTCTCTCCTGACGTCAGCGGGGCTGTGCTAGAGTCAGCTCCGGCCTGCCCCAGCTAATTTCCTCTCAGCCTGACAGATCAAGAGGCCTTCCCCACCAACATCCCTTTTCGGACGCACAAAGCCCCTCGTAATCCCACCGCTGGCCCACAATTAATCTTCCCAGTTGCCACATTATTAACGGCACCACCCACAGGCACAGGGGCTCGGCTGGCTCAGAGCCACCCCGCCCTGCAACTCCCACCACCACCACCCATTCCCCTAAAACACTGTCTCTCCACCAGCACCGCCACCACGCCATGTCAATCACGAGGGGCTCCACCCACCCTTCACACAAAAAAGTGACCTGCTGTCAACATCAGAGATTTCCAGGATTACCCCCTCTCCACCTGACCCCACCCGCGTCTCCTGATCAAACACAGACCCCCTCCCAGAGGAAGATTAATCGGGAGCGCCCTCCCACTTCCTCCCCTCCTCCCTCCACCCCCCCCCCCCTCCCTTGCCTCTTTCTCTTTCTGCAGTGACCCATCCTGCACATGAGAAAGAAAGGCCGTCTGATAATGAGAATCCCTGAAAAACTAAAGTTCAGGGGGGAGGAAGAAAAGGGAGAAAATCTCTATTTGAATCCCAGCTGTTTACCAGGCAGCCTGTGTCGGCCTTAAAGGGTGGCTTAGACAAGAGACCCGGCGGCTTTGATCAGCACCCTTGAATCCCATGAATTCATTTATTTCGTGGAGGGCCTGAAGCATACAGACGGCAGAAAGCTCTCTCCCTCTCCACAGCTGCCCTCCCTCTCTAGCCTCTCCAAAACTGAATCGACCACTGCCACTTGGGCAGATTATCTGTGCCGTCTCGCATATATCTGACGGTTCCACAAGAGCTTTTGGCTGAGATAAAACTTTGATATTTCCACTGAAGCACATCTTAGAGTTGCCTTGTTTGTCCCTCTCCGAAAAAAAATAAAAATAAAATAAATAAATAAAATACTTCAGACATATCAGTTTGACAATAGCAGAGACAGAATCGTACATGCACAAACAAACACAAGCACGAACACAAGAAAACAAAGGCCATAGAAACAAATGAATAAAAGGCAACACTTGAGAGTTTCAGTGTGTGTGTGTGTGTGTGTGTGTGTGTGTGTGTGTGTGTGTGTGTGCGGTGGCACGGCTGGGTCTGGGCTTGGATGAAAGAGGCTTCAGATGGTGCTAGGCTGCAGTGGCCGACACTCAAGCGGCATGACAAGGCCTCTCACTCAGCCCACTGCTCCATCACACATCCATCACAGAGCGGTGGCAGCACTCAGCAGATGGCACTCTGCTGTTGGGAGGTCTGCACCAAACAATCCTGACTGCTCCAGATCAGTGAAGGCATCCTACCCTAACAGTGCCATACCACGGACACAAACAACTTTCATTTTCTCCCCATTTATGGTCACGATAAACTAATAGTAAACATTATTAAGTTCAATTTATTTTTATAAAGTGCAGACTGGCACATTAAATGAAAACATATGTATGCATATGTAATGGTGTAAGATGAACAGCACAGGATACGAGTTAGAGAAGAGTGTCCAACATCACATAATCTCTCCCACTTACCTTCTGGCTAAAAATGAACCAAATCACTTTAATTATTGATATATTACACAGAGGTCCCTTTTGTAAATGCTACCCATCCCTCCCTCTCTCACACACACCCACACACACATATATGGACACAACCACATTTGCCTGTCACACACACAATGCTGTGTGGTTGTCTCTGGTTGGTGTGGCGCACAGGGCTCCAGGCTGTGCTGGCTCTGAGCAGATGGGGGTGCTGCAGCGCAATGTATTTATGAGGCTGCCGCACACAGCCTACTTATCACACACAGTACAGCAGAGCCGGAGCTGGGGTTCTGGGGCTGGGGTTCAGGGGCTGGGGTTCTGGGGCTGGGGTTCAGGGGCTGGGGTTCTGGGGCTCTGGGGCTGGGGTTCAGGGGCTGGGGTTCTGGGGCTGGGGTTCTGGGGCTGGGCATATGCTGCCTGCTGCCATCATTACTGTCTTCATCGTCTGACTAATCAGTCCTGTTTACGAGGATGCAGTGGGGATGGACACATGTGGGGGGTCGGGGGTGGGACGCAAGCGCACCCCTCCTGGAAGAGGGAGAGGGCCGGATGGGGCCCATGGCAGAGCCTCGGTCCCGACTGGAGGCTGAAGCCCCGGAGAAAGAAATCCACTGCGCAGTGCCAGGGTGAAATATGACTCCTCTGCAGTCACAAACACAAACACACAAACACACACACACACACACACACACACACACACACACACACACACACACACACACACACACACACACACACACACACACACACACACACACACACATATATATATATACACAAACTGTCAGAATCATCTTCAGCATTTAATAAAGAAGTGCTGATAACTCCTGATAGCAGTGTGATAATCAACCCCCTACAAATCACCAGTTGAGATTGGGAGGAGTGGGGGCAAGAGAAAGAAAGAAGGAGAGAGATAGAAAGGGAGAAAGAGAGAAAAAGGATAGTGATTGAAGAGACATTTTGAAAAAGAAACTATGCTGGGGCTTCACTGGGGACATTGCTTCTCGCAACAGCCATCTGGGCTCAAAGGGAGCATCCCAGCAGATGAGAGACTTTTGTCTCCAGCGCCACAACATGCTCCCACAGCCTGATCAGCAACACAATCTAATTAGCAGCCCAGATAAGGGGGAAAGAGACAGAGTCCCAGAGAAGAGAGGGAGAGAGAGAGGAGAAAGGAATAAGTGTAAACACCAGTGCTTTTTTATCTCCTTATACATCTGGACAAGTAGACAAAGTGCTAAAACGAAATAAATGTGCCCTGACAGCCACATCAAAGGGTTCAGCCAGAGGCTTACTGCTACTTAAGGCACAGGAATGCTGTTGCTAAGCATCAGCCTACAACCTATCAGACCCTAAAGAAGGACCTGGCTTCCCTTTAAGAAGAGGATAGGGAAAATGAGAGAGAGAGAGAGAGAGAAAGAAAGAGAGAGGGAAGGAGAGAGAGACTCCACAGTAAGGGGAGGCTGGGGATTCAATGAGATTTTTGTAGCTTAAAGCAATTGTTAGAAGAAACAAGCTTTCTGTTGTGTTTTCTCTTGACACCATTTGGGCTTTTTGTGCTTGCAAAAGACATGTAGAGAAATATCTTTTGATATGTTTTCTCTTTGGGTATGTATCAAAAAGTATTTTGTGTGAGTGTGTGTGTGTTTCAGCGTGCATGTGTGAAACTTGCTTGTCTTCATTTTAAACACTAGCACTATTTTCTGATGATCTAAAGATCACAAGGGGAAAGAAACTTGTTTGTATGCTTGAGTCAACATTTTTGCTGGTTTGACATGTAGCCTCCAAAAGAATTAATTCAACATTTAGCCATGCTAGAGGAACAGAGGATTAATACAAAAAACACCTAATACAAAATTAAAGGAGCAAGATATTTGATTTATAACTCATAACTCAACATTTCTCAAAGTGAATACTTCATCATGTGGAGGGCATTAAAATATTACATGTCAGTAAGTCTTAAATTATAAGCAAAAACATTTCCAACGCTCTCAGTTGAAACAACAAAGCTGAGGTAGGGCCTTGACAGAGCGCCGCGATGGAATGGAAACACTGTAAATGTGTGGAACAGAAATACCACACTGTGAAGTCCAATAAAAAAGGCTTACTTCGGCATTAGAGTGACCACCACAGACGGAGCAGACTTCAAAAAGGCCTCACTTTTATGGCTTTGACCTTGATAATTGTATTTAAGATGGATAGTCGTAATATGTTTTAAATTGCTGTTGTGCGCATAAAAGCTTATTAATTCTGTTTTCTTTGGTAATGACTGGGGAGAGAGCATTTGATGTAATAGTGCCCTCAGTCCAGCCTTTAAAGGGGCTTGAGTATGGCGTTAGCACAGCGGGAGCGGAGTTGAGCATGCATTTAATGATTTACCAGTTCTACTCGAGTGAACTTGCGCTAAGCAAATCAGTGAGTGATCAGTGATCACAAGCGAAACTGTTTTTGCTTCAAGCAGGAGGCAAATTGGGCACAGCGTACCACAGCACAGCGTTCTCTGTGTCGGCCTCTGTGGGAAGACATGGAAAGGTTGCATACATGAAGTTAATCGTCCATATCAAGCAGCCTTCTACTTAATCCTGTGTTTTGAGGGCTGCAATTTAAAGAGAGATCTGACCTTTCTGCTGCTATTGTCGGCAAAAGTCTTTTAAATGGTACAAAAACACATTTGAGGCTGAATGGCCTCTTAGATTTCATTAAGTTAGCATGAGCACACAGATACGAATGTCAAGAGTCTAATGGAACAAAACAATGCAACAGCAGCATGTATGAGTTTCCTGTGTTTGTAAGGAATCAATTACAGCTCAAACATTTCTAGAATAATGCAGATAACCCAGCTGCACTTTTAGAGGAACTCTCGCCCCAGACAACACACAGACACATCAGACATATTAACCTACAGCACTTACACATAATCTACAAAAATGTTCAGAGACATAACATACAGGGGAGATGGGGGAATTACAAAATGTTTGATTAGGCACAGAGACATGGTAAAAACCTTTAAAGTAAATATTTACAAATATTGCTCTTTTGTTTGTGATGACATTTGAAACACTAAGGTTATTGTCTCAAAGCATATCTTGGATTGCTTTAAAAATAGAACACTCTGGAAAAGTGTAGTGTTGTCTTGTGAGTCACAGATTTCTGAAATAGCTTGAAAGGAGCGCATAAATTCCATCTAATAAGTCGTGATTTCTGTCTCGGCTTGGCTCCTTCTCACACAGACGTGTGACATATCATGAGGCTTTCTGTGTGATGTTAAATAACTGAAGATTCTCCGAGCAGGACTGTCACACCAGGTTGTCGGGAATGCTTCCCATGCAATTAGATGCTCGGAGACATTTGAAGAGCGACCCACAAGAAAGAGTCACAAAAACTGACATGTGAGCTTAAAGGAAATTAGCTCTTCAGACGAGTGAAATGTGAAGGTTACTTAGCAATGCTTAAGCGAGAGAGCAACTCTGTGAAGTGCTCGCTCGACTCAGCCCTGCTATGAAGACTGCCATTTTCTTCACTTTCAGCTCGCTTGAGTCAGGGAAGATCACAGGAGAAATGAAAACTAATTTTGACTTGGGGCAAGCTCCCCCTTCCCACCCCTCCACGGCTACCCCTTCAAAAAAAGAGAGATGTGTCTAAATAATGAGAGCTCTTGATGTTTCCGGGAGATATGTGATGATACAGACACTCACCCACACACTGATACACACACACACACACGCACACACACACTACACAAAATGCAAAAACACAAAAACACACTAATCCACACTCAGACACAAACACACAAAAAAACACACACACATGCAAGCAAATACACACTATGCAACACAAACACATAGTCTGCACACACATACAATACACATATTCTCTTCATTAAAATCTGATGTATTATAGCCTGATGGATCATTTCATCATTTATGTTCAGTAACTGTAAATTTCCAAAGCAATATGAAAACAGTACTAGCCACCGTATATTAAGTCAACCAAGAAGTCGCTTGTATGAAGTATTATTCATTACAACCCATAACTAATCATCCACATCATTTGGTAGGAACACATGTCTTTAATCACCCATGTTGTCAGACTGGCATCACAACAGCAGTTGTGACAAACTGGATCACTTCACCGTAGATAAAGGGCGAGTAAACAATGGCAGCACAGGTCTGTGTTTGTTGTGCTTGTGGTGGTGGTTGTTGTTGTTGTGGAGCTGTGAAGAGAGAGCAGGCAGGAGCACTGGCCCCCTCCTCAGCCTCCCTCTCTCCCAGGAGAAGGACTTATGAAGGTGAGTGCTTTCATGACAGGCCGGGAATAAAAGAGACAAACCAGGGATAAAAATTAAATAAAAAGTAGCTGTCTTAAACAGTAATTGCACTCCTTTGCTGAGCATGCTTTCAGATATATAAACTTGATTTACTGTCGCCTCGCTACTACAAATCAGGCCGGGGAGAAACACTTGTGCTATGAAATTGTTTAATCTCATCAAGTTCTGCTTTCACAGCAAGCCATAAATCACAAAGTCTTTGTTATCATAGACCTCCATGAGCGCCTCAGGCAGGCAATGGATCGTGGGTATATATAATCTTGACTGCACAAACAGCGGGGTCGTCGCCGGCTGAAATACTTTCATATTAGCGGCGGTGCAGCTGCTGGAACACAGGCCCGTGATGGATATCTCATTTCCTACACTGCATCTATTTCCAGCAAATTATTACTGCATACATTTCTTGTCAACAGAAACGGCCAATTAATTAAGCTAAAGATGAACTCGTGATCACATCGACAAACCAAATAGAAGGGTGTGCATGTTGAGGTGGGGGGGCAATTTTCCAGTTAGTGGATTTACGGCAAGGGTCAGCTAAATGAATGATTTCAAAACTTCACCATAAACTCCCCCACCAGTCTAATATGTACACAGAAGCTCCCAGTGCAGACTCGCCGCTGATAGATTAACATAAAGTGTATTTATGCTCGGTGTCAGTGGTTTGATGACGGAGACAGTGAAAAAGGTTTATTACTGTAGAATAATATGCACTGCCAACCTTCTGATTTGGACTCATCACTGAGGACAACAAAGGACCACTTTGACTGTTGCTGGGACAGAACGCACACGGAGGAGGCTACTGAATGCATAATTCATAGGTAACTGTGGAGCATCTATTTGGCTTGGGCCATCTATCTACGGGTGGATCTCCACAACACAGATGAGCTGGAAGATTTATATGTATTTGAGGTCTTTTCTAGATAAATCACAGGCTGCAATTACACATGGAGAAGCGCAGCTGTGACCCCAGAGTGAACTAATGACACGGCAATATTTAAGATCTTTCCATCTTCTGCCTTCTTTATTTTGGCTAAAGACTCAAGGCTAAAAGAGAAAATATTTAAAATGTCTGTTTAAAGTCTGTTGACACAAGTTTAACTGATGGCATTAGGGTGTCTGCAGCACAAATGTCGTGTTTACCATTATCATTACATCCTGCCAAATTCAAACAATAACAACTATTTGTCAGATTTCAAATCTGGACTTTTCCCAATTAGTTACCCATCTAAACTGTTCACTGCTTATCAATATACTGAGTAGAAACAGCATTGAGGCCAACATGCTGTTTGTAGTGGGCAAGTTTTCAACCATCAGTGAATTGTAGTGTTTTCTAGTATTTTAGCATATGATTTGGTTCTTCTGGCCCAAACCTCTATGGTTTCAGCCAGTGCTAGGTGTGCTTCAAACACAATAAAGCCTGCACTGGTGGTGAGAGGGTAGCTGTGCTGCAACACAGTGGGCTCATGTCTGAATAGCCTGAGCTGTGGCGTGTGTGTGCTGTCTGTAAATGGCCGTGCGGTGTTATAATACGGGGCCAGTCAGGAAGGCTCTGCTGAATGTATTATTTATAATCCTCGCAGCCTGTCCCCCTGATTAAGCCAACAGAACTTTGTTTTACTGGGTTCTGCCTTTAATCTGTCTCTCAGGGAGATAAATGAGCGTGTGGCGTGCCAGCTCTCGGCTTTCCTCCGCTCCCTCGCTCTGTTTATCTCTCGCCCTGTGACACATCAAGAGCCCACACATCTGCTCCGCCGGCCGCACAGCCACGCCTGGTCAGAGTCCATGATGCTCCCCTCTCCCCTTTCCTTTCCTCGCTCGCTTTCTCGCCTCTTCGACACATTTGAATTCTTTCTCGACGAAATCACATCAAAACAAGGGTCCGCTCATTCGGAGAATCAATGCACGTTGCACGTCGGCTCACTCGCTGATTAATAATAAAACACTAAGAGTTGCATCTCATTCTGTTCTCTCTTAATGGCGTTACGGTAGTGGTGGAGAATTCAAAAAGGGGGGGGGGGGCTGAGGGACTTTGTGTGAATGTTTGTTTTTTTCCCTTGTGTTCCCTCCCCTCTGCCCGGTGCTAAATCACAGTCCCTGTCAGAGAGCACTAAGCTGGTGTGTGTCACAGGGGAGAGCAGGAAGCCCTGCGTATAATTCTGTCCATCAACTTAATTTATCACATCGGTAGCTTTGTAATCATGTGCCATAAGTTATGGGGGAGTGACACAAAGGAATTCGGTTCGAAGGCAAAGTGTTCATCAAACCCAGGGTCCGGCCAGGCTAGTCTCTCCCCAGCTCACTCTCTTTATTTAAGAGGAGGGAAGCACGGGCCTGCAGCTGTGATATCATGCCATCTGGACACCAGCACAATGGCTCTGTGGTTAGAGGAGGGCTAGGTCCGTGGAGAAACACTCTGGGACTGGATCTGGATCCCCTCACCTTTTGAACTCCGGTTGCTAACCGCATGCAGCAGAATACCTCAAGTTTGTAAATACTGTAACTGGGGCCTCAGGCTTCAGCATCTATTAGCATTTAGATGTGGAGGGAGCCTGCCAGCTCTAAACCTGAGACACATTCCAACACTACTACTGTTTGTTAACAATTATGACACAATGCAAAACTTTTCAGTACAGATAATAATGTAAACATCTTTAGCATATCAACATTTACCAACAACTCTTAGGGTGTATTGTATTGAGTTAGAAATATCAACACTCAAGTAAACACATTTGTATTTTGTTTTGCATTGTGTTGCGAAAGAGAGTATTTCTAACAAGTGTGTACAATTCTTGTGAGTGCATTGATCTATCTTGTTCACACATGATATGTGTCTTGTGTGTTCAAGATGCTTTTCTTGTTTGCACATTTTTTATGTGATTTGCCTGCCTGAATCACACAGAGAGAAGGTTGGAGAAGACTCTTAAAGGTATAGTCTGTGATCCCAATCCAATATATTTTTTGCAAATTCAACAAGCTGCAGTCCTCCAGCTCTCCATTCCGTGAGTACACTTGACAAATCTGGTGTTCGCACACAGTGTGTATGTTCCCATGTAGATGGGAAACAAACATACTGTAGTGGCTCTGGCCAAGTCATAAACAGCCAATCAACATGCAGTTTGAAGTGCATGGAAGAGAGGGTTTCATTTGATTGGCTGGTGAAGTCAAAACAACCTTTCTCCAGAATCACAGACTGCAGTTGAGTCTTCTAAGAACATATTTTTTGGTTTGAGACAGGGGCTCCATAGTTTTGTATTAAGGAACTCAAAGAACTA
The DNA here is from genome assembly GCF_046254945.1 of Alosa pseudoharengus. Taxonomy (NCBI): domain Eukaryota; kingdom Metazoa; phylum Chordata; class Actinopteri; order Clupeiformes; family Clupeidae; genus Alosa; species Alosa pseudoharengus. The sequence goes on along the minus strand of NW_027468620.1, from coordinate 29,082,246 downwards.
CTTAAATGGGCACAGACATTCCTTTTTCTGTGAACAGTGAACCATTGAACTATTGTTGGCATGCTGTGAATACCTAAAAACTTTAAGTATAGCATATATACTCTTTAAGTATTTTAGAAGATGCCCCTTGCATATGTCCCAAACAGGTATGCTCAGGGTCTACATGGATAGTTGTTAATGAGAACACTTGCCCTTTTGTAAACATCAGAGCATCCTATCATCATAGTCACATAATGTTTTGATAAAACAGTACAGTACAGAATAATAATTAAAAAAGTCAATTAAACAGATCGGTGTCCTTCAAAGGATCAGACCTATTTGTTGATTCAACCTTGGTGAGAAACAGTAGCTGATTTACAAGATCCTCCACTTGGGTCGACACACTGGCTGCGATTGTATCCCAGCATAAAGACAGACACGGCTCGTAAGACGCTAACAATGAGCTATATCTCCCTGTGGTCTGCTCGCTGTGGCTGCATTTGCATATCAAGCCACTAGGCTGATGTGTAAACGTGCTCCATCAGATGCTGGCGCTGATGAGAGCCATTCATCCCTAGCCCAGCCTCCCAGCCTCAGAGCCAGACAAAGAGAGGAGGCCCTGAAAGAGACATCTCATGTCATAGCCCAGGAGAGATAATGGAATCGTTATACCTCCTTGATCACACACTCACTCAGACACACACTCTCCCTTCTCTCTCTCTCTCTCTCTCTCTCTCTCACACACACACACACACACGCAGACATATATACACATAAAATTCCACAGCACTTCAGTGCAATGGCCCCCTGTTCCTTTGTCTTTTTTTTTCATGAGAATGGCTTTTTTATCTGAGCACTTCAATTTGCAAGCCTTGCTGGAAGGCAACTCCTCCTGATATGTTAATTGCAGGGTACTTAAGTACTAAAAGATTAACATAAAACCCTTTGGAAACAAGCTAATAGTTGATGATAATTTGTCCGTGGCCTTTGTCTGTCTATCACTACATTGCCGCTAGCTGTAATTTTTATCAAGGGGCTGTAAAATATCATTTAAACAAGTTCACTTACAGATAATTAATAACAGAAACAGCATTATTCAATCTAGCTCCTCCGGCGCCATTAACAATCAAGAAACTAAAATATAATTAAACTATTTTATTTTATTAATCTATTCATTAACTTGAGCAAATGATGGCTCTCTGACGAACTGTCACAGAAAGCAATTAGGCACTCAAGTGTCGAGTACGGCTTAGTTTGATTAGAGATTTTCAATTAGAGGCAGGTGATGAGATCGTTTTAATACCTCTCAGTGACAACACAAAAGCAAGTCAACACAAAAAACACGGATGACATGGATCATTCAGTGAACTCTGCTTGTGACTGAAAAGGATTTTTAAAAGGTGGCTCACAGGATTACAAACCTGTGATCATCTTTTTAATGAACACCAAGCAACCAGTGAAATAAAGAAGCTTATTGTGAGTGAATTAAAGTAAAAATGAAAGAATAATTTCGGGTAGAGCATAATTGTGTGTCAAAAATACTATTATACTCTGCATAACTCTAAGACTGAAATGCAGACATTACACCACCCAGGACGACATGCAGAATAGCCTGCCTTTATGTATATATGACCAGTGAGACATAAAAGCCGGGCTGCTACTAAGTGAAGGGAAAGGTGGCCGGTGTCAGTGTGAATTTATCATCTCTGACAGCCTCTCCTGGCAATAGAGGAGATGAGGTCAGAGGAATAAAGTCCAGAGCAGTTCTCTTATCTCTCGCCATGATGTAGAGGGGGGGGGGGAATAAACATCACTCTAATCAATGGATCAAGGTCAGAACCATGTAGTTGCACATCCCCTGAGTGTCATGACCTTTAGTTACAGTCACAGGGAAATCCTAAGAGCCAGTGGCTATTACTAAATCACATCAGAGGCGGCCCGTGTGGCCAAACCGCTGTCACTCCTGGCCGGCTCGCCAATTACTGAATCCATCAGCGGGAACAATCTTCAGAGGATCAGTCGGCCGAAACTTTGCAAAGTTGAAGTTCATCTGTTTGTTTCCAGTGGCGCCCTCACCCGAGTTCTGATTCTGGCAGGAGAGCTGGGCGCTCACTGAGTGCCAGAAAGGGGACCGCAAGAGCGTGGCATTTTTGCATGAGACAACGCATCACAGAGCAGCCACTCAACTGTTCCTTTGAACCCCAGAAAAAAAGTCTAACAAAAGTGACAACGTGACATGAGATATTCCATGTCGGACGGATGCATCCTGACATGTCCATGAGAGATGATTTACTTCATTATGTTTTGGACTGTGAAAGACAGAGAAATAAAAGAAAAAAACTCAAAACAGATTTGCCCAGACAGTCATTGGTCCTGAAGGGAAGAGAGCAGCAAAGGGCCACCTCAAGGCCAAAGGGACCAGGAGGGAAATCTCATCTCTGCTCATGCCAGCCGTACGGCTGGACACCAATGCCCACAATTAAAGGGGCCGGAAGGGTACAAATGAGGCGCCCCTGAGCGACAGTGTCCACCTATAGTCCAGTGATCAGAACATTTTAGAGGGTGTTCCAGGTGAAGTGGCTAGATTGAAACTCAATTCACTCTGAAATGAACTGGGGTCCCAGGGTGCACCTGGGGGCTAATGAATTGGTGGCACCTGTGTGACAGTTGTGACTGGATTACCTCGTTTTTCTTCCCCTTATCTGCGCCCAGAGTCTGTAAGATGCACTGCTTTTAGATAATTGAACAACCGCATTACAAGCTGTGTTTTTTTACTGTGTCTTTTCAATTATGGAGATGAATGAGGCCCCCGTATTATTTCAGTAGAGCTTTTCAGCCTTACTGTGTAAAGAGGTGCAGCTCACAGGTCCACATTATCAACATATCACAAACACAGCTTGGCAAAGCTCAAACCATAAAGGACAACTCTGTTGGACAACTAGGGTCTATGTTTCGATGGTAATGCGTGTAAACTTTAGTTGGGGACCAAAATGGCGTTAATCAGTGCAGTTTTGAATAAGACTGAAATATGCATCAACTAAATAGTATGTAGCATAGTCTTTGGGGGCAGCTCTGCTACGTGAAAAGCTGATCACACTTTTAAGCCACCGACTATGCTCAGAAAATCATTACACATCTATATTATGGAGAGGCTCTCAGCAGACAACACATCTATATTATGGAGAGGCTCTCAGCAGACAACACATCTATATTACGAAGAGGCTCTCTGCTGACAAACTGACATATTTTGATTTTGTAAGTGTACAGAAAAGGTATGAAAAAAGGACTGTTTATGCAGTCTGTGCATTACCTTACTATAATTCCGGTAGTCGACATTTTGTGAGAGAGTCCGTACAAAGTCGACTACTGAACTCCCCACCTTTGGTACTCATAGACAGTAGCTTGTAATGCATTCGGTGATCAAATTAGCGTCGTTTTGGTCCAAATGAAAGTTTACACCCGTTATCATCCAAAAATAGATACTAAGTTGTTCTTAAGCTGTGTTTACACCGGCAGGCCTTGATGCACAGTTCCAATTTTCCGTCTAAATCGAATGTTTTGGGCTGCCTGTTTACATCTGTTTAGAGTGGCCCATATCAGATACTGTATCTGTGTTGTCATGGTTCACTAATGTTTAAACACTTGAAACAATCCGCATGCGCACCAGAGGGATTTTGGTCACCGAAATGAAACCAAACAAACAGACGACACTGCAAATGCACGAAAGAAGCTTGCATTAGGGTATTTCAGTGGCTAGTTGTTTACTTTTGTTTCAAAAATGTACTTTGAGAAGTCCGCAAAATAGCCTATCGTTTTTATTTTAAGGCGAAAAAGAAAGTGGCGAGCCTACTGCCTTAAATTCAACTTTTCTATATCTGTTTTCATTTTAATTACACCGTTCTGCCAGTCATATGTTCACGTGAAATTGAACGGAGGTGAACGTAATTGTGGGCATTTTCAATGATGGGCAAGTTTAAAATGACAGGGAATATCCAATCTGCCTGTTTGGCTGCAGTTGCACTGGCACATATCCGATTCACATATCTGTTTACACGTCCATGTTGCAGATTGGAATTGTGCCACATATGACCAAACAAATGGAATTGGGTCACATTTAACTGACAATGTAAAAATAGCCATAGGAGTTCCCTTAATGTCACATTTATCCCCATACTAGATTTAGCATTGTGCCAATATTTAATTTTATTAAACATTAAAACATATTAACAACTCAGCTTATGTAATATAAAAGCTTCCAGAATAATTTTAAGATGAACAGAAGAAATAGGAAAGGAAGATAATGATCCTTCTATGGGTTTGGCTGAAAGTGTCTTTCATGGGATAGTTGTTAAAATTGAGCATGGAAAATCTTACAGCCTGGACGTGCTACACTTCCACACATTTCTCATAAACAGAAAATGCTCTATGGCTATTGTGGTGTGTAGGGATCTTTTTGAATGGGGTGAGACTTGGGTTTTGTCACTGTCCGAGTTTTTTTTTCTTCTTTTATCAAAACTGTTGGATGACAGTCTGCTACATAAAAGCATCTGGAGATTCTCCTGAAGCGCAGAGCTTATCTGCACCCAAACATTCCCCTTGTCCAGATCTCACACTAACACCCCCCCCCCCCAACACACACACACACACACGCACAACTGTCATCCTCAAGAACAAGGGTCATGAACAATATGAGCTGGGAAATGTGTGTGTGACTGTTTACTCTCAGGCGAAGCTTTGAAGAGATCCCCTGACAGCTTGCAAAAACAATAGCACATAACAGCTGATGGCTAGCATCTGTTTGTCACCCCTCTACCCACTGCTCTTCCAAGGAGGTTAATTGCAGTTCATTTAGATGAGCGGAGGCTTACATTGCATGCACTGCTTTTTATGTTAATGTTAGGAGCTAAAGCACTCACTCTGGGCTGACAGCGAGCCATTGAGAGCCATAGCATTATATTTTCTGCAACTTTTTATAAACAACGGCTTACAGTGCTGACAAAAGGCCAAATAATTCCTCTCTAAACATTTATACATCACACTTGTATGACTGACTTGACCCTCCAGTGAGAAAACACAAAAGCCTTTCTGTGATCTTGTGTTGTATGAAGATAAGGCAACCTCCCACATTCCATCTTTGATGAATCCCCTTCTGTCAGGGCTGAAGTTGCCTCTCCAGCGGCGTTAAACATCTGAGAGAGAGCGTCCACTGCAAGCTTTCCTGACCTGCTCCTTTCTGTTCGCCAGCAGCCTGCAGAAGCGGAGCGATGATTCCCAGCGTGGGGTTGTGGTCAACACACACGCTCTGTGCCTCACTTCAAACACTGGCCAGTCATGCCAGCAAATGCCCCCGAGAACAGAGCCACTCATCCAAATCAGTCTCTCTCTCTCTCTCTCTGTCCCTTTTGCCCTAGCCTTTGTACTCACTCTTTATTTATGTCTCTGGTTCTTTCTTGACTTCTCTTTCAGTGGCAAGGGTGAAAATGATAATTATTCTCAAAGACTGTGTGTGTGTGTGTGTGTGTGTACATTCATCATATTTAACCAATCCTCCCAAATTCCTCAACCAGTCCTCCAGAGGAAATGAAAAAGCCCGTCCTTGTTATCTGTGTACAGACTGTGGCCCTGTGACACCTGAGTGGTTTATTTCAGCCAATCAGCTGCTTAAGAGGGGAAAAACTGTGGCCTGACCCCAGAGAGGCTCCTATCCACAGCAGGGGCCAGTCACACCAGTCAGACCCATGAATGCCCTCTGGAGGGCCAGACCAGCCAACGTGTGTGTGTGTGTGTGTGTGTGTGTGTGTGTGTGTATAAGTGTAGCTGAGGGAGGTCTGGCCCCACAAATCCCTGCTTTTTTGATCCTTATCCAGATGAAAGAGCAACGTCACATGGGATTATGCAGCACAATTACGCTTTCTCTTTCTTTCTCTCCCTCTTTCAGGTGAATTGGCTTTAGGAGAGCCCTAATCATTCCCTATTAAGCCCATTTCCTGACATTTTGGGATAGCTGAAGCGATGCTCGAAAATTCTGGAGCCCTCGCTATCCTAAAACTCTTTGCACTTGCCTGTGAGCTTGGGGCTTGTGCTCGCTGACAATCCAAAATAGGCCCTGATGAATGAGTTGTTGCAAGGGATGGAAAAATACCCAATTTAACAATGCTTGACAAGGATGTTATTTGGCTCAATTCAGCAGCAATCTGTTGGCACCACAGACTTTATATTAGGACTATTTGCTGGAGTGTTTTTCCGGCTGGATGTCAACGAATTGTCTGAATGTTTGTTGATGAGGCAATCAGAGCTTCCTCACATCTAATGTCCTCCAGGATGCTAATGCAAACACTATTCAACTCCTCCTGAGTAGCACTCTGTCTCAGCTCCCTAATATCCTGCTTTTCAAACAATGAGCTTCTATCTCCAGAACAATGATTTTGAGTCAACCAATCAGGCCAAGTCCACTCTGAGACGCTGTGCATTCTGACTAAGTGGTTGCAGGCCCCGGATCCTGGCGGTCAGAGGGAGACTGACCCCCCCCCCCCCCCCCCTGGCTCCCTCGGTCAACGCCCGTCTGTGTGGTAGCCCTCTTCAGACCTGTGGTGACCTTGACAGAAGCACTAAGCAGCCGTACGAGCCACGGCCTGTCAGCCTCTTTCTGGAGGCTTCAGATCCTCATCACCTGGGCTGGGAGGGAGAGGAGTGAGTACACGTCACTCAGGAGCCAAATGGAAAGAGAGATGGAGAGAGAGAGAGAGAGAGAGAGAAGGATGGAGGGAGATAGAGAGAAAGAGAGTGAGGGAGGGAGGGAGAGAGGGAGAAGACAGTCAGGCCCCTAAACTGATATGTGTCAGCACGGTGGAGCTGCTGGACGGTGATGGCAGGAGACGGCGGATCAGTCACTCAGGAGAGCTGCTGGCGCTCTAGCACTGGAACTCACCATTCAAATCACACAAGCCATGCTGCTGGCCCTGAAGAGACAACGCTGCATGAGTGCTGAGGCTGAGGTGGATTCATGGAGCAGTTCTTTTGTAAAGGTAATGATATGTGCTATTTTGCCCCATCTGCTTGCCAGACGGTTGCAGCGCATTTCATCAAACATCGTGTGATGTTCCACTGTGCGCTGGGTTGCCTGTAGTGTAGGTGACACCAGAAAGGATGGCCGGTCTGTGTATGAAGTGCGTGGGAGAGGCCATCAGAAGACATTATGAACTCATCCCACAGGATGACAGAGTGCCTCGCACACAGCCAAAGCCCCGCTCAATCTCTCAGCTCTGCCTCCGCCGCAACGCACACATCACCAGACTATATCACTCGCCACTCTCATTATCTGCTGTGATAACGTCCGATGCGGAGCGAAAGGAATTTCCCAGGGACGAGCGGCGGCCTCTCCCGCTGATCAGCACTCCTAAGAGGCTTGTGATCCGACACTTCCCTTTGTACAGAGCAGCTCATCACCTTTAGTTTCAGCCATAATTGCATGTGAAAGATTCCCCCCCTTTGATAGCGCCCAGAATGCCAAATCACTGTCGGGGAGAGAGAGCGCGAGTGTGGAAAAGTGTCATGTGCGCTGTCTGGCAGGGAGGAGGAGAGGAGCCCATCCACCTGCACAAGACAAACACACTTCTCACACATGTGACGTATCTATCATCTCCTCCTGCCTCTCCCACCCGCGCACAGGATATGAGCAGCTCTGTCACCTTCATGACAAGAGGAGGAGACGGAGATAAGGCTTTGGGCACGGGGAGCGGGGTGTTTCTCATGATGTGGAACACTAGATATATTTATATATACATATACATATACATATACATATACATATACATATACATTTGAAGCGTGTGTGTTATACTGAGGGCGTGTGTGTTTTCAGAAGTAGGCCAATGGTGGCAGCCCAGTGCTGAGGGGCCCTGGTTTCATCCCAGACGTCTCTGATCTGATCCTCTCCACAGACTATTCCTTAGAGGGCTCATCATCAGGGACAAAGGCCTGTGGCTAAACCTGACTCCCTGATGACATCACACATATGCAAAGGGAAGGACTGATGCAAGTGCCTTTTTAGCCTTGAGTTGTATCCCAGTTACTAGTGTGCCCATCTCCCATGCCCACAGCTGCAGGTTCAATTACTGATTGGGACTGACACAGACTGAACTCAACTACCACAGACTAGCTTCACAACTATCTTAGGAGACTGACCTCTCTCTCAGACCTGTATTTGCACCACCCTTCCTTATTCTCTCTCTCTCTCTCTCTCTCTCTCATCACATGCTTTCCAGTTAGCCCTGCCCTCCACTGTCCCTGACAACACACCACCTGATCAAGATGTTTATTTATTTGCCAAATCTGCACCAAACATATGTTGCACTCTTCCCAGTCCTCAGAAGACAGAAAAATACAACATGGACATATTTTTGCCATGCTGTTTGCCAAATGCCATGCTGCAGTCTGAGAGGAAGCCGCTGTTCATGTCAACATGTTATATTTAACCTTTTCAATGCAAACCTTTCGCTCTCTGTGTAATGTCACTGATAGTTACTGTTCAAGGCTCCAAAGGTTTTCACTGGAGCCCGAGGCAGCAGAGAACACTATCTCTAACAATACATTATATAAAAATGATCCAAAAGTATTGTAGTCCATGGCTGACTCAAATATAAAACAAAATAATTCTGGGAATGGCTGTGCATTTCTGTGCTAATTTTATTTGATTGGAGGACAAGGCTGTGGGTATATTTGACTTTGTTGGTGGCATGCTGTTGTGGCTGGAATAAGAATGAAAGAGAGGAAGTTCAACATGACAGAATGCTATCAGTGGCTGCCCACATCTGAGACATTACTCAGAGAAAAAGCACTGTCTGCCATCACGCTGACTTGCAGTCACAGGCACAATGACATCCACTATACTGAATACAAAAAAGGAAAAACAAAAAGAGAGAAAGAAAAAAAAGAACAGGAAAAGAATGGAAAAAAGAGAAAGCCTGGAGAAGTTTTCTCTGCTGGGGTGGAGGCGTTGACTACTTCCGGCTCCGATTTCGAAATATGCCACAGACGTGGAAAGATTAATGAGCTGGAGAGTCCTGAAAGGGAAACAGATCCCCTATCTGGCAGAGCACTATTTACTGACATTAAAAATGATAATATCCATCAGCAGCCTGTCAGAGCCCCAAGTGGGCTGTGTAGAGAACAAAGCTGTGACTGTCTCACTTTTCATGAGACTACAAGGGGATGTTGATGTACCTGCCATTCAGGTGCAAATAATGTCATCGCCAGCGCCTAGATCAGGGCTTTCAACTCGGCCACGGTGATGACTAACTGCTGCCTGTAGCCGTTGTTGTGTCTGCGCTTTTCTTTAAACAAGAAAAAAAGGCTTCTCATCAGAGCTTAAGGCGAGCAGAACAGGTTAATGAGCTAGCAATCAGCACGCAGCTCAAGCAGAAGAAGAAGAAAAAAATATCAACATTATGTACATTCCCTTTCCTGCTTGCCAAACAACGAGGCACTGAGTAACAGTTTAGCTTTCGCTGGCGATGAGCGATCCTGCACACAAACAGCGCTGGGAAGCATCTGTGTAATTACTGTTGGCCATCTTTCAAGCCGCCCCCTCTCAAGAGAGAGATGTGTGACAATATATGACAAGAAAGCAAACACGCTTCCCCAGCAGAATAATAGAATCCATCAGCACTGTAGCAGCCACACCTGTCTTAGTTTGAAAACAATGCCACGCCGTCTATTTATTAGGTGCCAGAAAAGTTTATGTTTGTTCTGTGACAGTGACAGTGACTTGATCCGTTTCATTATTTGGGGTTCTCAAGCTTTGTGGGGGGGGGGGGGGGGGAGTAGTAGAAAAAAAGTCTGACTCTCAAAATTTTTACCAGCTCACGGTGAGATCTCTTTCTTCCTGATAGCTGTCTGCCATGGTGTCAGAAGACAAATAACAAAGACTGTCATTCTCCTGGAGTCGGATTCTGCTAACATTTTTTTGTTGTCTCTGTACACAATTCTTTAGACGTCTTAGTCCAGTTTTTGCCCTGAACAAAATCAATTTACTTCATAAATAATGACAAATATGACCATAACACATTGTTTATACAACTAAACATAATAAGTTGTGACTTGACAGGTTAAGATGTAGATTGATTGATTGACTGGCATTCTGAGATGCTTTTGAATTTGTCATGAGGACACTGACAGCTGAGGTGTACACAACACCCCTCCTGTTTAAATATGGATTATAAAGTATAGAATAGGGGAAATTACAACTGCCAAACAAATCAAATGTTAATTACTGCAGAGTTTCTATTTTGAAATGCAACTAATTTGCATATCTAAACTAACCCACTGCTACTTTCACCTGTCACAATAAACAAGGAGGAACAAATCCTGCCATCATGCAACATGAAAGAGAGAAATTGTCTGCCATTTTATCATTGTATCAGCGATATCAGCATCTGCTCTTTGAGATGGCAAACAGACAGTGTAAACAGAGAAGCCGGGAGAAGTTTGCTGAGACGCCGGGGATGGAAGCAGCAAAACAGAAATGGGTCACGAGGCTGGCTGCTGTTTCCATGGCCTCCTGTCTCTGGCTGCCTGTCAGCAGGCTTTGTTGATAGAACCGCGCTGACTGTCATCTTAACAGTTAATAATTAGGCTTCCTCCTGCCACCAAACAGGGCGCTGTGATGACAAAAGCCAATGGCACGTTGGCGCTGGTGGTGTCGGCGGCTGGGCTGTTATAAATAGTCTGAAGGGATGATTAATGAGGCCGGCTCGGGAGCTAAAGCAGCAATCTGAGCGGAGACAATGGCTGCCCACACAGCTGCCACACAAAACACCGCCGCAGTCGTGTCCAGGCCCATCACCGCGGGGAGCACTGAAAACATACCAGGCGCAAAAATAAATAAATAACTGGAGGACGGCGATGGCATGAAGACTTTATTTAACCCCGTTGTGTTTTTTTGGAACTCCTCATTAACATGGTGACACGCTCAGTTGCGAGCGGGGTCAGTCGGCCCTTACACACACACACACACACACACACACAGACAGACAGACACACACACACAGACACACACACACGTTGGCTGAGTGCGTGCGTTCCTGTGTGACATGGCGGCATGGAGACGTGTGAGAAAGAGAGGGAGCCAGCCGTCCAGACCCCCATATCAGCGCTGCTGCCGGGGAATTAAAGTGGATGTTTTTCCTGTGAGACGTGCCAAAACACTGGCTGCCTTCTCCTCGGTGGCTAAACAAAGGCAGGCCCAGGCAATCATAAATGGCCCAGCAGGGATCTCGCCGTGGGACTGCTGGTGCAAGACAAAGATCATGGGAAGCAGTGTGCTGTGCCATCTAAGCGAAAACAGGAAATGCAAGACTGCAGCACGAGGCTCGCGGGAGAGCACATTTCACTTTTAATTCGGATTTCATGATTACCACCCATGCCGAGTGACCAATCGCATGGCTCCAGACCCCAACATCTGTTTAGATGCATTAAAATGCATGGCCCATGCGTCCATGATGAAAGACAATTAGGCGATTAGGCCTTGATAGTGGGAAACACCAGAAAGTCATGGGACCTGTCAGCATGTCAGCCAATCATTGACCGCAGACTGGAGAGGAGACGAGGGGAAAGAAAGACTGTGTGAACCAATCAGAGCCAGGGGCCAGAACAACAAAAACCATGACAACAACATGCCATTTGAAAAAGAAACACTCTGGAGGGTTTTTTCCCCCAAAAATGGTGATGGCCCATTCCCACCGATTGGACCGACAATTATCTGAAATATTTTGATGTGCAGCTGCCCTGAACCATGTTTCCATTTGATCTTGCCTTTTACTTAGTCTCCACTTTTCCCTCTGCCAGCTCACCAGACATCAGCGCTGCTCCTTTTAATGCCAGTGACAGGGGGTTATTTGCTCCCATATATGTTTTCTCTCCAATTATACCATGGCAGACGCTCGCTGCCAAACATCTTGCCGCCACCGCTGCTTCCAGTGATGGTCACCTCTTTGAGGAGTCGTCCTTTCCTCTCAGCACTATATTTTTCGTCTTTTTAAGATTCTCCCAGAAAGGACTCTGTCATTTGGTTGTCCTCCGGTCCAAAGTGTTATTTAACACCTGACAGCCGCCAGACTGTGCTTCACATCACTTTGGGAAATGATTTCCTGTGAAGCTATTCTTAAATGTGCTCGCTCGCCGGCCCTCCACCACACCACGTCCCTCAGGAGGTAACATTAGGAGGGGCTTTTCCCCCCCCGTATGAGCAGCACACAGTCCTGAAAATCGGAGGCCCAAACACTGCCCTTTGTGCCCAAACATGATCCTTGAAGGCGAGAAGCTAATGGGTTTTAAATGATCAATCTGTCTGCGCTTGTCTCATGTCATGTGGCAAGGCGGATTAGCAATGGCAACTGCTGGAGTGTCAGAGCCTGCTGATGAAGTGCTTATGCTGAGTGGGGACGGCCAGCACACAGGAAAACCATCACAACCACACGGTGGGGCCTTCAGCTCCAACACACACAGGGAAATACATTCAAAGTTATGAGTCCCAAAGAACTGCTATGAACTAAAGACACTAACCCAAAGGCCATGTCTGTCTTGATCGGACAATAAATAACTGAATAAACACTTTATCAACAGTTTCAGTCATTACACACAAATCCACCAATAGTCATCCCATAAGTCACTGGCTGGGGCACCTGCACCGTACGCCGGCGACCCGGGTTCGATTCCCGCCCCGTGGTCCTTTCCGGATCCCACCCCGACTCTCTCTCCCACTCACTTCCTGTCATTCTCCGCTGTCCTATCAAATTAAAGGCATAAAAAGCCCCAAAAAATATACTTACGGTATAAAAAAAATATCAACTTGGTATGAAAATAAATAGGTGTATCTGTGAGGCAGTACATCAGAAGGACAAAGACAGGATGTGAGCTGTCTAGTGAGAGAGTTCTGTTTTAACTGGGTCAGTCAATAACAGCTGATTCTAACAAACACGTGTAGAGATGAGGAGGGCTGAGCTTGGGCTGGGGGTGGTGATGGGATCCCTCATTAACCAGCAGAAATGGAGCCAACTCTGGATTAGTATCTCTTTGGATACTAATGCACAACTGTTTGAAATGACCAGGTGTTTAGCATATTAACATGTAAAGACTGTAATCTACCAATTTGAAACTATGCAAAAATGGTTCTAAAAATGAAAAATGGTTCTCTCTTTTCATTGTCTTCAACTGTGCTAAGCAACAAACCCTTCTTGAGGACTGAATACTTGAAATCTTGTTTTAATATTTCATGTTGTACACAATAATCTGTCCCACCAATAATGGTTAATTAGCCTAATTTACTTCACTCCTCACTGTTGCTCACAGCCATCATTCTGATCAAAGGCAACAGTAAAATGATATCAGGGGACTGGTGTCTCCAATATCCAAGATACAAAACCACTGAATCAATAGAGCAAAACAGACAGCATTTGCAAGTATAGCTTAAAGCAAACCTTAATACCAAATGCAACAGCTTCAATTGAACCCATTGATACTGCGATGAAAAATGCATGATTTTTGGAGAGTTCTTTTATCTGTGAATAGAGATCAATAGCAGGAAGAGGTTACAGTATCAAAGAGGGTTTCTGTTAGAGCAGCACTTATGGCTGTTTGCAAAAAACACATCTGAGCCAAATAGTAGAACAAAGCACAATAACAAATAAACAGCGTGATTGCATGCTGAAGGTACTAAACTTTCTCCTCAGATCCAACTATAAAAATGTCAAACAGTCAGAGTTCCAGACAAGAGGGGGAACATTTGTTTAAAGCTGACATGCAATACAGACTACTGGATTACACTGCTCTCACTTAACTTTTTTCACTGATCAGTCTGAGCGAAAAGTTCGAAC
>NW_027468620.1:28945896-29063396 GCF_046254945.1 Alosa pseudoharengus | reverse complement strand
ACAAACAGCCTCGGCAGCGCCCAGACAGACACACAGACAGACACGCAGACAGAGACAGACAGACAGACAGACAGACAGACAGACAGACTGACAGACGGATGGGCACACAGGACACAAAGAACTCCAACAGTACTGTCTCAACGTGTATGGAACTGGCAAAGATGATGAAAAAAACATATAAACCACAAAGACTACAAAATAAATATTCCTTTGTTTAGATTTTCCTTTGCCTTAAACTTACCAATTACAGTTTATCTTCTATAGGAATTAGAACAATCGACCTATTGATAAAGGCATATTTTTAAAACATGACAAGGACACCATCTCTCCTGCCAACAGGACAGGAGATGAGTTGTGACAGGATGTGGATGCATGAGATGAGCGTGGCTGAATATTACTTTACAGCAGAAGGGCCGGAGTGGTGGTGCTTAAGGGGGGGTAAGGTGTGATGAAAGTCTGGGCCTTTGCTGGGTGTCCCTCGTCTCCCATTACCTCAAACAAGTCTGCTGACGGATGCTGCCAGTTGGCACACAGACCCGCGGATGCGGTGTCCATTGTGCCACCATCTGCCTACTGTTCTCTGTCCCAATATCGGGTGATCCGGGGATAACATTTTCTAAGATGTCAGCGCGCTGAGGTTACAGTTGTAACTCTTATTCAATGTGAGAGAAAGAGACTCGTCCAGACGGCGTTATTGTGTTCCAGGTCAGCATTGTCAGTTTGCATCTCAACACTGGCAAACGCGGGCTGGCAGGTGAATCTGGCGAGAGAGCCTGTCTGACTGACCTAAATGTCTGGGTCCAGCGTGTAAAGGAATCCAGTGTCCAGAAACTATTGTGTGGAGAACAGAGACGAGGACGAGGAGGGGGGAGGACGGAGAGAAAGAGAGACCGACAGACTGCCTGACAGGCTTTAGCCACTCTTAGAAAATTTGTGTTTTATTTCTCAACTCCCTCTTTACAGTTGTCTCTCTCTAAAAATAGAATAATTTAGGAGAAGACGTAAATTTCTGTTGTGGGGTAAACACAGAGAGCGGCTGAATGGAAACACAACAGTAGGTTGCCCAGTCTTTGTACCCGAGGTGACAGAGCACTAGGCCAAATAGGCTGGCAGAAGCAGAGGTTCTGTCAAATCAAAGAAGTAATTTAAGTATGCGTGTTGTAGCCAGCAGTCAGAATAAACTTTACCCTCAGATGACACCATGTCATTTCATGTGCCAGACTAGCCTGACTGTAGAGCTAAATTAGCAAGGGCCAAAACTCACTGAAAATGTCACTTTAAGCAGTACCACAAGACTTCTCCTTCAATCCTTCAGCAGTTAGTTAGCATTAGATTTTAGGGTAGGATTTACATAACAAAAGCTGACAGTGGACAGTATGAAATGACCTTGGTTAATGACACCTTGGATGAGTTTCAAACTCTTAAGTGTGTGACAGCCTTATTTAGGACGGCTCATCCACAAATCTGTCAGCTAACTGCCAAACACCAGCATTCAGAAGGTCATATTGCTGATATAAATAGAGCCTTACTAATGTCAGAAGTCAAGAGCATTCTCCCCACCTATGTTACACATGCTTAATTACAAAACAAGATGTGACTGACTTGATCCAAACATGGGCAAGTTTTTATTTTTCTTTCAAGTGAATCCATATTTTTGAAAGACCTTTCTCCTTTTGTCATGGTCTGTATTCATGTTACAGGTTGGAAAAAAACAACTTAAGAAGCTCAAATCTGAACTCCATAGTCTCCTTGCCTACTTCTACTGGTGTGTGTGTGTGTGTGTGTATGTGTATGTGTGTGTGTGTCGTGGGCCGTTTGATCAGGCTCTGTGTGAGTGTGGGCTGAATGAGCTGTGAGTGGCACTTGACCCTGGGGACCTGAGTCCGACCCCACAGTGCACCAGGACCTTGTGGGAGGCCAGCGCTTCTACTGGGGCCTCAAGCTTCTTCTTTCTCTCGCTCTCACTCTCACACAAAAACATGTGTGTGCATGCATATATACACACACACACACACACACACACACACACACACACACACACACACACACACACACACACACACACACACACACACACACACACACACACACACACACACACAAACACACACACACACTTGTATACACCTTTGCATGTATACACACTGAAGAATAGGCCTTGAATAGGTCTCTCCAGACAAACGGGCTGAAATAAGTACTCATAGCACTAAAGCCGTTGAGATAATGACAAATCCTTACATGCTTTTCAAATGGAAAGCTGAGGTTTTCTTCTCAGCTCAGTAAATCACTGTAAGACAAAATAAAGATCTTCAGAAAACGCAACACTGTACAGTACTGGATTCTTTAGTCCGTGCCATGCTACATGATTCCTATGCAATCCATCCAAATGGAGTAAGGTCTTTATAAACGCTGTGATGCTTTTGACAACTTAAGCTCGGAGTTCAGCCTTTTGGCCCCCTAATCCCCCTCAGAGGCCGAGGGGTTCAGCGCACAGACGGGGGGTAGTCTGAGCCAGTGCCTGGGATCCTTCAGTGAGTAGCCCAACCCAGACCACAAACACAGGCCAACCTGCTCAGCCCACATGCACCAGCCAAGGCGTCAGGTCGACCTGTTCCGACAGGCTACCCCCAGCCTGACCCGCAGGTAGCCCCCTGGGGACATTAATTATGGAGCACTCTGACTTGTCGAAAGAGGAAAAAAAGGCAGGAATACAGAACAAAACAAAGAAAAGAAAAAGGCAAGCTGTTGTTACTGTATCTGTCAAGCGCTAATCGCGTCCCGCACCGCAACACGCCTTTACTCGATTGGGTTTCCCATTAATCATCCATAGGCCAAAACACTTTGCCTTCTTGCTGCTTTTGTTTTGCCTTTTTCGGAAGCAGATTAAACTTTAAACCCCTCATCCCTGTCCACTCCACCTGAACCTGGACGCCTAACTGCTCCCACTATCCGACTCAACAGCCACGTCTCCCCCGGGACCCACCCAGCCTATTTATTTACTACAGGTCTTCCTAATGGTCAATCGGCTGATCGCAAATAAAAGTCAGTGCTGTCACAAAGCTAATACGGCTCAGTCAATCCCTGTCACATAAAACAATGAAATATTAATTGACTAATGCAATTGGGTAATGGAAGCGGCAGCGACAT
This sequence comes from Alosa pseudoharengus, assembly GCF_046254945.1. NCBI lineage: Eukaryota > Metazoa > Chordata > Actinopteri > Clupeiformes > Clupeidae > Alosa > Alosa pseudoharengus. The sequence goes on along the minus strand of NW_027468620.1, from coordinate 29,060,249 downwards.
ATATATTACCTTTAAGTGTTACTGATTATTTTAACAGGATGTTGGATGGGCGTCTTTCTATCAGCTCATAAAATTTACCACAGGTGCATTAAGATATATTAACTTGTCCTCATGGGCCGACAAGTGGAGAGTTGTGTTTACTGACAGTGACTAACCTAAAAAAAAACCCATCATATCATCTATCATCATATAAAAAACTCTGCCTGTCGAGTGTATATGTTAGGCACCACATAGCACAGCTTAGAACAACAATGGTTTGTTGAATCCCTGCTTGTCAACAGCTATTCTTGCCTGTAAGTCAGGAAGACAGGAGGAAATGGATGGGTGGAGATGCGGGGCAGAGCGATGGTGGTCAGGGGTCAAACCTTTTTGAAGGTTATTTTTTGCCGGGATCCAAATAACTGGCCTCGATGGTGTATTAGTCCCTGTCCAAATGGTGTATTAATGATGCAAAGTTAACACAGACTAAATAACAGTGTCTCGCCGTGTTGACAGCTTCAGAAATAATTGACCAATGTGCTCCCATGCAGAGAGACAATGGGCAGAACTGACAGAACCCATTGAACATGTCACCCAATTCTGCATCTACAGCCAGCAAAAGCAGGTAAAGGAAAGCACTCATGCTAGCTACGGCTAGTGCCACCTATGTGAGTAAATCACCTGTCTCAATTAAATATGGCCGAGTTAAGTCATTTCCTGACAGGGTGCTAGTGTACTACAAAAGGCTGGGATTTACATGCTGTCAAGCACAAGGCGGATAATCCATTCTCTCTCCTCTCACTTGAAGAGACAGTTTTTGCTTTTGAATATAACAGCCACACACCCAACACAGTAAGGTGACTCATCCACCACCTGTGCAACGCCTGCTATTATGGGATAAACCAGTACAAATAAATCACAGCGCAAAGATTAGCATTTGCTTTAAGGATTTCATGTTGGGTAAATACTGTACACAGACACCGTGAGACATTTGTGGCTAGCATAAAGCACATTGTGCAATTCTCTATCCATGTTCTCTCCCTTCTCATGTGAACAAGCTGCACAAAAAAGTGTCAACTTCAACAATGAGGTCACAGAAACAAAACACTAAAGGTAGACAAAGCACAGTTTTCTCTGCCTGAACATGACCTGCCGGCAACATTGACACAGACCACAAAGTGCCGTCGGCGTGAGGACTTCCTTAAAGCTATACTGCCTTTCCAAACAATGCCAACCCCGACAAGAAAAAGCCAGCCACCAAAGTCACAGAATACTGTCTGCTCAAAGTTCACAATGCCTCTCCAAGGTCTGTCTGACTTCTCTTTTCTCTCCCCCTCTCTCTTCCCTCTCTCCTCTCTCCCTCTCTCTTCCCTCTTTCCTCTCCCCCTCTCTCTCTCCTTTCTTGCGCATATGTGTTCCCATTCAGCGGTTGGGGGGCTATCATCATCTCAGGCATGACAGTAGGTGGAAACGCTATCTTTCATTACACAAAGTATAAATAGTGTAATCTATCAGCTCTGTCAATCAGGATGATTGATTATGGCCTGTCACAGAAAGAGAGTGACATATTAGAAAAGTTCTGTTAACAATGCCTATTGCAAGTGTGGCCTGCCACAGAGGCGAGTGATTAATGTGTTGTCAGCCTGTAATCCCACACCCCTGGCTAATGAGGCAGGAATTTATCATCTTTACGGAGTGGCAGATGTCAGAGGGAAAGGAATCCAAGTGCTGGAAACAATATACTTTTTTCCCCCTCACCGTGCCTGACGTATCTGACAAGCTCTGAAAACCACAAAGAGGCCTTGTGTAAGCACTAACTTGAATGGGGCGACTTTCATTTGGCATCCACCTCGGCTTTCGGCGAGTCAACAACTCCTCGGAGCCGCGAGCAGAGTTCTCGTAACTTCACGCTGTCGTTTTAATCGTCACTGATGGTGTGTTACGAGCTGTTAGGGAGATTTAAGTCGTGTTTTACCCTCTCTCAGGGCACGAACAAAATACAATATCATTTTTAATGTCACTTCTCCTTGTATGCACTCGCCATCTCTTTTTCACGTCATTAAAAACAGACACAGCTTAGTGTTTGTTTATGGCAGGCAAATCTACACAAATGTATGTTCTAGTTGTGAGTCATCACGATTTGTGGGAGGTGTGGTGTGGACTCTAATGGAGCTAATGGTCCTGGTGGGACTAAGGACCAGGGACCCAGCATTGCTGTGTCATAAACAAAAACAGCTTGAAAGAACAAATAACAAACAGCAACACGATTTTCAGCTATCTTTTTCATCCAAAATTCAGTCTTCAGCATGATTTTAGAAGCAGAAAACAAAAAGGGCAAATGAGCTCATCTGAAATCCAAAGGTCTCTCCCAGAGGGACATGTCTCTTCTGTGTTCCGGCGTATAAAATGTTAGCTCCGAGCCACAGCCCTGTCATTAGCGCTGCTGGCATGTTAGCTTGTGCATAGTTCAAAGTGACACGATTAGCATTATCTGATCAAATTGGATACGGGATTATTTTAAGTAGGCCTAATGATCTGGCTCCTCCTGAACCCAAACTTTGGCAGCATCCCGAGCATCAACACAGAGGACCACAGAGCCCCTCCGAAACGAGCCATCTGTGTTTAATTAGTCTGGCAGTGTCTTAGCATCATCAGAGGGAAGCTGAAAAGTTAAACCGTAATTAAACAATGAACACTGGCACACTGGGACCCACTTGTCTCTGTGCTGTAATTGGAAAAAACATAATTTAATAAGTATTGTAACTGAAGTGAAACTACAGTGATCACTGAAAGAAAAGTCTGCTGGTGGGCTATTAACCTCTGGACAACAGAGTAGACAGTGTAGTGATGGGACAGTCCAAAACATGCTGGCAGACCTGCTTTAAAAGGACATGACGTGTTTTCCATGAATCTTCATGCTGCTTTTCAGAGACAACCAATAACAGATGTTCAGGCAAGCAAGTGTGCACAATTAAATACGCAATAAGTCTTTCAAATCTTTTCCTGTAACACCATCTTTTTTAGTTTGTTTGCTATGACAAACCCCTGAGTGCATTAGAGGTAATGATGATAAATGAGACATCAAGTATGATGCAGATCTTTACTGCATTACAACTTATAATTGTTCAGGCGGAGACCTTTTTTGTCAGCTGCGAAATCCAGTAACAGACAAAAGACATAACAGAAAGCGAATACCAGACCACTCGCATAGCAACGTCCCCATATTTTCCGCTTAGGCATAATTATCAGCCTGGCAACACTCCGCAGAAATACTTGAAAACATCTGTTTGTTTTCAGGCTGAAATGCATATCACTTCTCCACTGAGTTTGTCGTGACATTGAGGTCACATGCCCCTATCATTTTGCTTTGAACAAGTTCATAAATCAATCTCCCATCTATTACTAACAATTAAATCTGCCTTAAAGTTTTACTATCTGTTTATAATGTGCAATGTCATCTGATTTATGTGGACACAATGAGTCACTCCCTGTAATTGCGGGTGTTTTTGTGGACGGTGCCCTCACACTGACCCTCTTCCTCCAGCTGCCAGATCACTTACGGCAGCATTTTCCAGCCTCAATGCAAACACTCACTCTCGGGACACCTTCGTGCCTCGGAAACACAGATATGTCCGAGAGCTGCTCCAACCTGTGGAGTAAGGCACAAGCCTGGCTCTTATTACACTATCAGCATGTGAGATTGCTTAGGAGAGCTTCGAATTTTTCAAAAGGTCAGCACACTGGTTAACTTTATTTTTCTCTACTCTACTACGGCTGCTAATAGCATCTTAAATTACATTTTCGACAAACCCTCCGCCATCTAATGTGCATGTAAAAAGCATGAGGCCTCTGGAGTGCTTAAATCAAGCACCCAATTAATAATTCTGCCCTTGTGATCTACACTGATTTAAAGTAGTCCTCAAGTCATGCAGCAAAATGAGGTTGGCCGGCTTAGGTGAAATTTGTCTTAAAGAAATGGCTAATAACTTTTGTTTCCAAGCGATCTGCTTCACGGGGCTCCTGCTTCCCATCGAGAGTGATATTTTTATGACTTTGTCTCCAAGGAAAGATTTATCCTGTGAAATGATTCAGCAAACTCACTGAAGGCACATTTGTGGACAGCCATTCTGCCGGCTGTTTATTATGTTGGAAACGCTTCGGGGAACTCATAATTCTCGAGCAAAGAGATGAATATGGCAACAAGCTTTACAAGTCATACAAGAGAGATTACAGCCCAAAGAAAAACAATACGGGTCTGTCCATCTTACTTCCCCTGGCCTAATAAAGTGGAAAACACACCAGCCATCATCCGCAGGGCCCCAGAGTGAAGTATTCCTCCCTGGGTCTGCTGTCCTGCTACAGACTGCGCCCTGCGATGAAAAGCAGATTAACAATAAGAGAAGTCCTGAAAGGATCCCACTTCATAACTTTCCTGGCCGTGCCACCATCAATTAGCCTGGAGAAGCCTGTGCCTGTGACTGGAGCTGATGGGAGCTCGGGGTTGGCTCAGGCCGTCCACACTCGGGTCCGGGCCCGGTCGTCTGCTTCTCATTACCCACTGGAGGATGTGGGAGAGAGCCGGTATCACAATAAGAAAGTCACATCCAATGCCTCATCCAAGCCTAATCTAACTGACATTTCAGGCACCATTATACCCTTACGTAGCTACCAAACAGCATTCGGTAAGGGGGAGGTGGAGCGAGTAGACGAGGTTACTTCATCCATTGTAATGAAAAAAATGAGTGGACGAGAAAAAAGCAAAATACTTTTGACATGCTGATGTCGGTGAAATATTCATTTGGTTTGAACCCCGTGGTTCTTGCAGAATCTTTGGGGCCAAGAGGAACAAAAACGTGCTTGCGCAGGTTGCCAAAGTGTTGTCAGGGTGTTTTGACAGACACGACCAGTTAAACTAAAGAGTCTTTGACAACATCATAGACGGTTCATGGTACCTCCAGAGGAAGTTAAGGAACTAGCCCACACTTCACCACATGCATTTTTCCAAAAGCAGCCCGGCGACTCCATGCGGTTTAACGCCATCACATTCCATGACCTCCAAGTGCTCAAAGAGAATTATCACATTATGGCATTCCTGCACGCCCAATTTCCCAAAAATACAGCTTAAGGGTTTCCACTTTCCTGCTCCTAACCGTGCTTTTGGAGACAGAGAGACAGAGAGAGAAAGAGAGGAAAAATACTTAAATACCCTTTTTGAATTTCCTTGTTTACTCCAGGTACTTGTTTATCCCCTCTCCCCCATTGGTCAAATTGCTCTCATTTGCCGCCTAAGAAATCCAATAAAACCGAGGCCCAATTATGCTGTCGTCATAACTACAGCCTACAAAATGACCTTCCTCGCTTCCATCATATCAAGCCCACTGCAACTAAAGACAACAGCCTAGAGACAGATCATTTTGTACCACTTACATTAATATACAGTTGTAGGGACCACTGGTGCATGCTGGAAGGAAAATCAATGTTGAGAAGAGAGGCTTTTCAACACGCCATCGCTAATGTCTCCTTGAACTAAACTGCAAAGGTGCTTGTGTTTCAAAACATTTCAGATGTCCAGTGTTTGGAAAGGCTCGGCCTGAACCATGATGAAATCCAGTAATCTGTGTATATTTACTCCATACTGCAAAGAGCAACAGCCTCGGGATCAGCCTGCTTCAGATGACAATCCTTAAAAAAAAAATCTGTTTTCTACACCAATGATTCTGGATGTAATTTGCCAGCCTTGGAAAAGGTTATAGTAGTTATGGTATTCATATTGTATTAAAGTGTATTGCACTTTTATGAAAACCATATGGAGGATGAAGTGTCATGGCAGAGCCGTGATTGAAAAGCAGCTTTAAGCATGGTCACACTTCATTCTGGGCTGATGCAGCGAGGATTCAAAAGTTCAGGCCAGCCCCTTCTGAAGCTTGTGTTTACCCTCTCTTCTCCATGGATATGCTGCAGGCTGCTCCTCCACACTGATACGCGCTGGATGAGATTACATACAGTACACACTGAGGTCATTCATGTGAAAGACACGGCACACTAATGCTCACTGTTCACTGACAGGACAGGCACGGAGTGTGGAGCACATGATCAAAGGAATCAGATCTTTCATATGGCCCTGCTGTATTATATGGGTGCAGTCTTAAAACATCGTCATGTTAAAACAATCATCCCAGTTTCCATTTCAGTGCCATTTGAAGTGCTTCCCATGCTGAAGTGGGTAGACCATGCAGAACCTCAATTCAATTAAAAACAAATAACAATTTAAAAGAACATATGAAGAGTTCATTTCCAAAAATCTAAATTTTTACGAATATTCATAAACCATGTGTTTTTTATTGTGCATTTCATGTAGTGTCAATCAAAGTGCCGTTGGATTGTTTTGATTTAAAATACATCAAATCCAATCAACCCAGCAATCCAGTTTGATTGATGTTACCTTTTTTACCTATTTTTTTATATATATATTTCCATTAAAATGAAGGATATCTATTTTTTTTTATTATTATTTCCTTATATATTACCATACAAAATCAAACACTTTGAAAAAAAGGATCCAAAAACAATCTATTTATGTTTATGCAACCATTTTTTTTATGGTTATGGTCTATTCTGTCTGTAGAACACACGATGGAGAATGTTGGGAAAAGCCAACGCACTAATTACAGTCTGCTGCAAGTGCCGCTAGTGGCTGCCTTGTCTCTCAGAAGAAGGCAAGACTCCCCACTGGACAGCACATAAAAGAAAACACAAATAACTAATTATGCCAACATCCTTCTGCAGCCCTCATTGCGTGGCGGGTCTGTCGGTGGAGCTTGTTAATTGGTGACCTGCACTATTGGTCAGCAGACAATCAGAGACAATGATGAAGGCAATTAGGGGGAGTGCGCACACACACGCCCCACGGAGCTTGTTATGGCTGCCACATCACGTCTCATCTAGCTCAAAACAAGCGCGTCGGAAACACCGGCGTGACAGCTTTTGAGGACGGGCGCGATCGCGGGATGCCGGAGCATCAGCCAGCTTCTTGCACATGAAGCAAACCCACAGAGATGGGCATTGTCTGGAAGACTAGCCACGCACATCATTCAGGGGAGAACTCATCTGCTCTATTAGTATGATGTGGGATGCTAAAGAGATCATAGACTTTCCTACACCACATACTGTATGTCCTATAAATCAGAACTCTGAGGATTACAAGGAACATCTAAATTCATTTCACAATTCATTCACTCATTCATTCATTTATTTATTCAGAGATTACAACCCTACGGTTGGCACTTGCCATATTCAGAGTTTTGTGTGTGCAAACAACAGTCCCTCGGCTCCTTCGTCTCTGTTTCTACTGTACTGTGCACTCAGCCTGTCAAGTGTGGGCTTTTGTTCTTGCCATTCTACATCCATGTTTACCTCCCCAAATCCAGCACTAGGGCTCTTGGGTGGATTCTGAAATGATCCCCACTGTAAATATTTTATGACTGCACAATTACATGAAATCAAATCTTAACTAAAGCTGTTCATTCAAATTCCCTGAAGGGAGGTGGAGGGGAGCACATTTCAAACAATCTCTCTCCCGTACACACACACAGGCACACACACACACACACACACACACACATACACACACACACACACACACACACACACACTCACACACATGCACGCACACGCAAGCTAGAAAAAGGCCAGAGTGTATTCAGAAGAAAAAGGGAGAGCAGGAGAAAGAGAGAAGAATAATTGCAAATGCGCAGGATAATTAAGCGATTGTGACTGTCGTGTACGTGAGCTGTCGGCCTGATCTGGACGGCTGTCACACTTGGCGACACAAGGCCGAGTGGACAGGCGCCGTCGCCTTTGATCTGGGTTCATGCATACGGAATGAGGTCAGGCGTTGGTCATTAAAAAGAACCTTCCTGTCCCGGCTTCAGACTGCCACAGAGCCGCCGCTTCAAAAGGAGCCGCCAGCACTCACTCTGAAGGGCGCGCTTTTGACAATTAGACAAGTGCAAACAATGATAGAGAGAAGGGGGGCCGTGATGCTGTGCAATGAAAGGTGGATAGTATTGTGGTAACCCCCACCCCACCCCCACCCCCACACTCACACACACACTCACACCACTCTAGAGGTCCTAATACTCATCAGTGGGAGGGGTGCGTCTGGGTGACCTATTTGGTGATTAGGAGCAGCTATGCCACTTTCACATACATTAAGGGCCTACCCTTAGGGGATATCTTCCATTTAAAGATATTGTCCAAAGCCTTATTGTTTTACATTAACAGGGGAGAGTTAACCTCTCGAGTCAGCGGAGCGATACATCACCTCTTCACCCTTGGGCTTGACCACCTTCATGAAGGCCCCCCGGGCCAGGGCTTCCGCCTTCTCTCTTTTGGTCACTTTCCTGGTGTCCAGGAACTTCAGGTTAGGCATTTTGTGTAGCACAAAGTATCTGGAAAACAACAGAACAACAGCAACATCTTGTCAAGATGTATTTTAGTAAAATGCCTACGAGGGATTGTTTTCTCCTTTCCAACACATCTGCAAAATAAACATGGACATTTGTCTCTGCATAAATATATGTGACAAACAGAAAACCATTGATCAAAAACGGAGCATTGTGCAACAATAGCTGGATCTTATTACATTTTTTTTTTCCACTGGGAATATACAACACAAAATTGTAGCTCTTAAATCAAAAATACACTAATTTCAATTTGTCAAATATTCACAGTGCTTGAATGAAATTTAAAATGAGAACTTGTTTACTTGTGGTACAAAACATTACCAGTGATTATATCTGTACACGGGTAATCACCTTCAAAGTAGGATAAAAATAAGGACAACATATAAATAGAATAAAAAATAGACCTTGTCTGCCATGCCTGTCATTCTAACAGCATCACAGCCCTCTTTCTCTGCCTTTCAGAGACTTGCTATCTTTCATTGGGAAGGGGGGGAAATGTCATAAGATAATGGCAGGAATACGGAGATGACAACAGATTCTTTTCACAGGCAGCGCTGAGACGGAGGAAGCGGCGTGTCAGGACTGAACTTCAGACAGCAGTTAAGTGGAGGGTGAGAACAGACAGGAGTCTGGGCAGGGCCGCGGCAGAGAGCAGACACTGTGCTCGTGCACCACGCAGCTGGGACAAATGCACCGTGATGATGACAATGATGAAGGCAGAGAGCAGAAACCGCTGGCACGCCTTTCAACACCAACGCATCGCTGGGGACCGGAGCCATGTTTGCCAGGTCTGCTTAGGACAAGGGCCACTAATTGATTTCTTTTCCATGGTAGTTAGCATAGCCTTGTGTACTGCTAAGACAATAACATGAGCCATCTCAAGCTAGTAACAACATTTTGGTTCTCATTAGATGTTAAAGAAGCAAATAGTAATACAAAGTTACTGAGTGTTTATGGTTTTATGCGATTGTGCAATAACATGATTTAAAAAAAAATCTTTATTATGATAATAATGTGCTTTCAAACACAAGTACAACTACACTAGAGGGCGCTGCAACAAATTGCCTCTGATAAACAAGCATTAAGAGCCCCACAGCTTACACACAACAAGAACAGCCATCTTGAATAGCAAAATCACTGAAAACACCATTTCAAAATCTACCTAAAAATGTATATTATCGGAGATTATTTATTAACAACGCAAATTTAAGTCTTATAACCAATGATGACAATTTAAAAAATATTAAAATGTTTGGTTTCTGGTTCGTTTCCTTGTGAAAATCTATGTATGTGTATGTGCATGTGTGAGAGTGTGTATGTGGGCATGTGTGTAAGTGTAGGTGTGAAAGCATGGACACACACTTCTGTAGGTGTTGTTTCTGTGGCCCCTGAGGGCAGGAACTGTCCATCAAACTCTTTGTTCTTTTCCCCCCTAACACAGATTGGGCGAAGAGATAGCGTCAGTGGAAGGGCTCGGTAAACACATGAGTCAGAGAGGAGAGGGGCTGGGGCTGGGGCTGCATTCCTCCCCGGCAGGACGTCCATCCTTCACTGCAGACGGGTGTCACTGGCTCGCCGGCTCCAGCTGTATTTCTCCCAGAGACTCCAGCCCACACAAGTAAACAATGATGGATGGGTGCTGGGGGCTGTGGTAAAACCCAGCCGCGTGTATTTATGCCTTTTCATTTCATTTGACTAATTGAAGGAGCCGGGAGAGCGGCACAATATTTCACTGGCACGTTGAGAGGCGGGCGGGCCGACACACTCGAGGCTCACGGCTGCCCAAGGCCGGTCCTGGCATGACCTACGCGCTGCCTAACCTTGTCAGACATGAAATCTGCATCGTGCTCCACTTGATGTATTACTCCGTGACACATTATGAATATTACATCACAAACCCACAGATGCTGTCAATCAGCAGAAGAATGCCCTTCCCCCGGATTAAGTGAAGCATAGGCAGCAGTGCGGGCCGAGGCAGCGCATTTAAGCTTCATCTGTACGGTAAATGATTAATACTGTACACAGAGTCAGAGAGAAATGCACTCCCGCTCCAGACAGACAAAGGAACGCTTTTCTCTCCCCCCCCCCCCTTTTTTTTTTTTGCCTCTGTGATCGCGTTTGGCATTGAAAAGCTGACAAACGTGGTTAAAGAGCGTGGCAGCGGGCTCCTGTAAGTAGTGGGCCTAATAATTAATGCATCATTTCTGCTTGTACTGCGGCATTGCAAAACACTCATTTGCGGTGATCACAATTCACTCATGAAATCGAATTCTGCTTTCTCTCCTCGCCACCCAACTAGAGTGGTGGGTAGACGACCCTTTGGAGAGGAGTGCGGTGATAAATAATATAAATAAGAGCCCTCTCTAGAGCATGATTTACTGCTGCACTTGCGTCCTGTGCAATAACTGTTCATCCAAAAAATATGAATGGTTAGCAAACAAAACAAGCCCTGCAGACAAATATCACCAACAAATGTTCTGGTGAGAGCAAGAGGAAAAAACGCATGGACGACATAATGATGGATATTCAAACACACTTCAAACTCTTCACTATGTGGAAAAGCAAACATGAAGGGGGGGGGGGGGTAGAAGAAATGTTAAAGGCAATATACAAAACCTCTGGCTGTGTAGGATGAAACATCACCTGTATCTCTGGTAGTCGTCCTCGTCTTTGTCCAAGCTCACCAGCTGATTGGGGCAGGCCTCATTTCCCAGCAGGCTTAGGTACCCCATCGCCGGCACCACTTCCGCCAAATGCTCCAGTAGAGCCTCGATATCAGTGAGGTGTCAGAGGTCGAGGGTCAAGGATTCAGCGCTGTTAATTACATTAGCATGTTTTGCCCCCGCACAACAGCCCTCCCCCCAGCCTCCGCATCCATATCCACCCACACCCCCGCCCCGAAAGCACAGGGCTGTCAAATTTACCACCGCCCTCAAAGGCATGTCAGCAGGCATTGTGCTCAGGGCCGAAGGAGGGGCGAAATTTAAGGCAGGGAATTTGGCATATGCTGAGAGAATCTGGCTGCTTTTTGTGGCCCTTGTTTCTTTTCTTTATTTCCAAGGTAGCTTGGTGCAGATCATTAAAAACATTGACAAAATGATGGATGCCCTGTGGTTTCATAAAAAATAAAAAAAACGCTTAGCAAATCCCAGAGCCATGGAAACTTTTCCGATGTGGAAACAAACAGCCACTTCACGGGCGCATTCATCACTAATACATTCACTTCATTGGAAAATTGAGCCCCCAAAGTGTCAAAATACAACGGCACTAATGCGGCACTTGAATTGAAATGGCACCATGCCACTACAGGATGTAAATAATTGCCCCATTAGCATGTGCGGACCACTTCACTACAGAATTCTGCTATGGAGCTGCAGTGCTGACATGCTCTTAAATGAGGCCTGGGTTATAATGTGCACACTGGAAGAGTGTGTGTATGTGTGTGTGTGTGTGTGTGTGTACATCATTACCATGCAGATAGTCGGGGATACAGAGGGGTAGTACCACACACTGCTAAACTTCCTCTAAAAACACCTGCATTTCTGCAACATCATGGAGACTCATGGAGACTAATCAAAGTACAGCTGATACTAAATCCCCACTTTCCTAAAACTCTAGTATAAAACATGAACATATCTTGACATATACTATATAATAACAACACCAAAAATTACCAGTTTTGCACCTTGTACATTGAATTGATTTTGTAAGTAAGAATATACATGATTAAAACTGTTGTCATGTTGAAGGGCAAAACAGGTGTATCTTATCTTTAATGTAAGCTTTTTGATAATGGCTGTGGATAATCCAAATTTGCAGCGTTTTGGGAGATTGTGCTCTCTCTGAAGCACACTCCTTGTCTGCTGTACTGTGCATTTGGCAGGAATATCTCAACCACTAGAGGTCCTCGTGGCACAAAAACTACTCATCATCTCATTGGGTAGATCTGCATGGGTGTATTGTTTCCCTTCACTGCAAAAACCCCACATTGTAATAAGAAATAAATAGCCCTAGATTAAGACCTTGAACGGAATGATAATGGCATGACATCTGACACAGCACACATACTGTATCTATTCCGCGGCTCTTCCTTTTCTTTTTGTCAAGGGGATGGAAGCCCGCATTAAGAAAACAAAAGGCAGCAAGGGGTCTTGCTTCAAAGGATATTCGGTTCTTATTGAGTGTGAGGGTATGGAGGTGGGGTAACCTGGGCAACTGGAGGTCATTTCCCAGAAGATTGTTGTCCACAATCAGCTCCTCCAGCTCGCTGAACGCATTCAGCCCCACCAGTGACCTGCAATGATAAGGCAACAGGAAAAATGATATGGCCCTAAATCTGGGGAAGCTATTATGTGCCGAAATAAACATTTCAGCCTCCCCCTATTCAGTAGCAGGAATAGTGTGGGGTTGGGCCCTGTCAGGCTGGGGTGAATGACAAGAATTAGTGGCACTGAGAGCCCCTGGCATGGCGCGGCATCCCTCACAGCCTGGCAGGATGAGGGATGAGGGTCACTTGTGAGTAGCCAGGATTCAAAACAAAGGGCTTCAGAAATGCGGGGTCCGCGGGATGAATCTGTCAATGTCTTGTGCCTTCAGGCACCCAGCTTTGCCTGACCCTAACCCTCCATTCCCAAGATAAATAACTCTGTCACAGCTCACCTTCACTCCCCGGACACAAATTTAACTTGTCATCCATCATTTTCTGAACGGGAAGCGTAATATGCTTACAAATGGAACAGATCTAAGTTTTTAGCTGCTTCTCTGTGAGGAATCCATGCTTATGTTTTTGGAAAACTCGTAGAACTCTTTTCACTGAATAAGTTGGTTCTTTTTCATTATGTATTCCTCACCCCTCCCTCCATCTCTCTCTCCTTCGGAGAGTCTTTCATATGCACTGCCCCCTCCCCCCATGCTGACATAAACATGATTGAGGGTGGTGTTCAGTATAATGTTAGGGGCCTCCCAAAGTTCAAGCCACGGAAGGTGCACAAAGACAGGGTGTGCTTCTCCTAATCCTTACAAATGGCAGAGGCCGTCAACCTACAACACTTGTGTCACAGCTGAGTTAATTGACATTTAAGACTGGCAAACTACATTGATTAAAAAGCAAAAGCAATCCCCTTATCATCGCTAAAAAATAGTGAAAGTAAACATTAAGTGTATATGCATGTGTAAAATATATAGCTTGTTATTTAAATAAATTATTACATAAATATGCAGGATAGATAAATAAGAAAATAAGAAGGGCAAAATCAAAATATATTTTCAGTTAAATATATTGATGTATAATATAAATATACAAAAGGATAAAGCAAATCTGAGCTGCCCTGTATGCAAATGTGTCCTTGTGGGTCTGAGACACGGCCTGAGCTGAACAAACCCAGCACTGCTCTGCTTCATGTCAGTGTCAGAATGCACTCTGTCCTTGGGTTGTGTTATGTAAATATAATACACTTATAATGAGAATCTGTGTACGGCTGGCCAGGCGCTCTGGGAAGAGAACCCAAAAGCAGGATGGCTCGAGGGGAAGGCATAAAGTAAGATGACAAGGCATGAAGGAAGACAAAGACTGCTGAACATGAGAGGGACATGCCTATTGAAACCACCCCACCCTACCCCAATCTCTCTCTCACACACACACACACACACACACACACTCTCTCTCTCTCTCTCAGTCTATCTGTCAGCATGTGCATTTGTCTATCAGCTGGTCACTTTGTCTCTGAAACAGCAACCTGGTGTGATATAATATAGCTGTGTTTTGCTCTGCCTAGCCTGAGTGAGTGAGTGAGTGCTGCGTTTGTTGTCGCTCCTGCACCTGTTTGGTGTGGGTGCTTGAGCTGGGAGTGAGTCTGGGTTGTTATTAGCTACCTGGTTACAAGAGAGCTGCATGGCACAGGGGTGTGGGGGGTGGGGGTGCTTATTAATTGTTGTTTTCATGTCACCACTGCTGTGTGCACTCTGTGATTTAATCAGTTAAATTCACAGCCAGGGGAGAGAGAGCACGCTGCTGTCCGCGCAACATAAGGAATGCAGAAATAATGGCCTGCTGCCTGTTAAACACAACAGCCCAGCGTTCATACAGTACAGCCACAGAAATACACTCATGCGCTACACTTTCCAAGAGCCACTGTATAATCAGTATTGCAAAATGTTTCCTCCATCACTGCCTAAAATTAATTCAAGGACCAAATGAGCAGAAATACAGTGTGTTGAGTCTGTATGTCTGTGCATTTTAGGCTTGAGGAGGTAGATCGACACACACAAAGGCTGGTGCTTACACGCACAGAGATAACAACAGGCATATGTCCACACATGGATGCACACTAGCAGACACACACGCTCAGGTAGGAGCCATCCCCGACTCACACCATTTTCCCCATGGGGAATCCAAAGCAGCCTATGCATTTTCACCACTGTCTTCAGAACTCACACCACAATGACAGAATATCACAATGCGGTGAGGTCTGTCTGATCCGAGGTGAGAGAAAGAGGGGGTGAGAGAAAGAGAGAGAGAGAGAGAATCCCAGAATGGAAAGGAGGTGGGAGGGACAACATCTATAGCTACAACAAGCCACTCCAATGAACCCTCTCCTTGTTAAGATAATTATGATCAAACTCATTGTCACAGATAATATCTCAGCCTCCTTGTTTGTATGGCATAGTTCTCACTTTGTCTCGATTAGCTAACAACACACTAGCCTGGGCTTGCAAGAGGTTGTTTTGGTGAGAGTAAATCATCGTAAATAACATGATCTAAAGACAGAATTGACTAATGTAGTTTCAATCTAGCAGAATATATTTAAGTAGTAAAGGTACATCAAGGGAGGATTTTCCCACTTTTTTCAAGGAGGAAGTCCCTTACTACTTCACTTTCCAATTTTAAAGGTCACATTTTATTCTGTATTTTCAATAATATATTTAAATGGATATATTAATGGCATAGGCTCTGAGCAACAAAAACAGGGCCCTCATTAAGAGTCAAGTCTCCTTTAAAAAGAGTATGTACTGTATGTATGTATGTATGTATGTATGTAAGAAAAGTATCATGTGTAGTCTGCTGGTTATTCTTCCAAAATAAGTCCTGCCAGTGAGTTTTTAGTGGTTATTATCAAGAAATATTGGGATGGCCTATCCAATTCAATGAAACTTTCTGAATAATATATGTTACAAATCATTACACAATATCAGCCCTAACACTAGATGTACCTTAAGCCCAAGACATTTTGTTTAATTAATTTTGTTTGTGTTTACCAACATAAGTGGATCCAAAAACAGAGAAAATCAAAACTGTTGTTTACCCCACAACTCTTTTATTTTCTCTACGGTAAAATAGTGAACACTGATTAAACAATGCAGGTCTATCATTTGCTCTGTTCAAAGCCCCAGAAATCAAAGTACATTTCTACCCTCTTTCAAAGCATGCCAGTGAAATAGACCACAATGAAGGCAATCCTCAAAAGACACCCAACAAGAGGACACGAGCACTGACAATGACACAGAGACAGGCTGACAGAGATGGATGGATCGATAGACAAATAGTAATGCAGACACACTGATTGATAAACTACTGCTGACAACAGGGGGAGAAAACACTCCGCAATTATTGGTTGAAATGTCAGTCACTGGCAGCCATTACTTTACAGCAGGGCCCCCAGTCACATGGTCACTACCTCTGAGAGGTAAGAGTCCATGACACACGGGCAGGGTGTGTGTGTGTGTGTGTGTGTGTGTGTGTGTGTGTGTGTGTGTGTGTGTGTGTGTGTGTGTGTGTGTGTAGAGAGAAAGAAAGAGGCAAGAGAGAAACCAAAACGCAAAAAGGAACCTCAGTTCAAGGGCTGCCAGGGAGGATCTCTGCTATTCATCTCTGAGTAGGTCCTTTATTTACAAAGGACATCACATGCTCTCACTTAGGCTTTGAAAGGCCCCTTCATTAGCCAGTACCATGTAGAGAAAACACATCGTTTCTCACACTGAGTGGCACATTGAGAGCATCTTCAGCCACCATAGACTTCTACTGATGTGCAGGTATGCTATGTATCCTATGTGTCCTTACACTGCTTCCATTCAGGGAAGCCCATCTATTCATTACTGCCAGAGCTTTGGGTCTCTCCGGTGCCATGTCATTCAACTCCCTATCTGCTCTGGAGAGTTTTAAGGGCCTCTCCCCCTCTCTTAATTCCTCCAGCAGTTCTTTGAATTCCCACAGTGTCGCTGACTGTCATGTTTGTGATGATCCTTTGATATTTGTCTTTTTCATATCCTCTGCACCAGTGAGCCGCCCACACGGCTCTGAGCAATGGTGGGAACAGAGGTCCCTGAAGGGCGATATGAGGACGTGCTTCTGGACCCGTGTGAAAGCGTCTCACCAGGACACCGACCCACTTCAACCCGGAGTCAAAACATGACTCAGCAGGTCCCGTCCTGAGAAGAGGCAGGCCTGAGATGGACCGCAAAGACCAACATTACACTCACTCAGGACCGACTGAGAAGCTCGCCTCTCATTGACACCATGCACACACACTTACTTTCATTTGGAGTACAGAAAAGTCCTAAGAGTGAGTATCACCATCAGTAATGCCCCAAGGACGTTTTCGAATGACAATTCTGCTGGGAGGACTTGCCCAAAACCATGTGCTCATGGGCGGAGACCGAGTAATGTTTTTAGCTCTGAGAAGCAGGAGAGACTCGAGAGTGACAGGCAAATTGACACGCTGCTTAGAGGGCAAAAGATAAACGGTTGATGAATTGGCCAATACTGGTGGAGTGATGGGCCTCATATGTGCATAATGGACTGGCTGCCTTGCTGCTCAGATAGCCTGCCAAGATAAGACACTGTAATGAATAGGAGAGGAGAGGAAGACGCAGTAAAACCGAGCTTTCCACTGGTTTTAATAAACTTAATAAAATCAGAGTATGAAGAGTGATGCTCATGTCAGAGACAGTCAGCCCATACAGAACTTCATCAGACTGATAAAGGACAATAGTGGTGGTTGATGGGTGCTGCTGGCTGATAAAACACTGCCATGTACAATCAAAACAATCCGTCATGCTATTTTTTACATACAGAATGCTTTGTAAAGACTGACGAAGAAAACTGGAATGGTAAGATCGGGTTATGCCAAAATAATGTGTGCACCACTGTCACTTAACAAAGCTCAAGTCATGGTGGAAAGAGAGAGAGTTGAGATGAGAAAGCGGCGTCTCCCTGGCTCTGAGAAGACAGCTGGGATAAGACAAATTACAGGCATATCGTAATGCCCTCCCACCTTCAACCCACACGCAATTCTGTTTTCAATCTTCAAAAAGCTGGATGGCTTTGGGGTGGCGGCGGGCAGTAAATCTCCGCCGCCGCTGCATTAGGACGGCCATTATCTGGCCCTAATCTCTCAGACCCTCCGCCGCTACAGCGCGCAATATGTCACCAACCCTCAGGTGGCAGCAATTTAAAGATCACACGTGTAGGGGGGGGACGGTCCCGGGATGCATGTCAATTTACATGTGTTAAAGGGCTTACAGATAAATCCTGCTGTTTAATGGGGACGAGCAAACCATCTGGCCTTTTCAACATGCAGCACAGTGATGTCTCCTTTTTCCTGGACCACCGAGATATAATTACAGGCAAATTATTGTTTCTAGAACAATACAATATACAAAAACATAATAATGTACTATGCGTTACGCTAAGCGCTATGCTATCCTCCCTCCGTGTCCGTACTGGACGGGGAAACACTGCTTCACATACATACACAGGGCAAATGGACACACATGGCGAGGGCAGAGCAGCTGTACAGTGGTGTGGGCTGGACAAATGAGCTCCAGAGAGCAGTGGAGTGGATGATGATCATAAAACAGTTCAAGGCTGGCGCTTGGTGGTTGGGGTGGAGTGAACCGGTGGCGGTGGCGGTGGTGGTGGAGTGTGTGTGACTGTGTGTGTGTGTGTGTGTGTGTGTGTTTGGTGGGGGGGGGGGGGGGGGGTAGCCATGAGTGGTACTGAGGCTTGAGTCCTGAAATGGAGGCAAGGGGGGTTTGGGGGGGGGGGCTGAATTATAGACTGCCTCTCAAGATTCACAGCTCTTGGTGGTAGGAGGTTAATATTCTCACATGTCATTAGGTCTGCTGGCTGCGCTGATGGCTCATTGAATCAGGCAGCAAATTATTTCCTCATGCTGCAGAGGACAGCACACTTCAAAGGGAGAGGGGGGCTGAGGTCAGGACGGCTCTCCGTTTTGATTAATGACTGGGGATCAGCTGAGGTTGCCCATAAGGTAGGAATGTGACGGAGGCTTTTGACAGGCCTGACTTTTTAAGCAGGATTTGACCCCGGCCCTAGCTAACTTTGTTTCCAAACGCTGCCTCTGACTGACCTGATGGGCCCTGTCAGGGAAGTAGTGGCCCTTGAGGGCTGTGTGCGTGCACGGGGTGCAGGAGCTGTCGGAGCCGCTTGACGTTTGCCTTCCCCGATAGGAAGGGCCACTTCTGCCCATGTGGGGACGGCGAGCTCCAGCAGGACACACACTCCGTAGCAGCTGCTCTCCCACCTCTCAGCGCGGCTCAGTCACGGCCTAATTACAGAGCTCATCATGGCCCTTGCTTGGCTGAGAGATGGCCCTCCTCTAGCACGCTGATAAAGCGCCTGGGTCACAGTCGTGCCACGACAGCATAAATCTGTTACTGTGTACACGTCATAAAACACCAAGTGCCTTGATGGGGTTGGAGACATGTAGTTTGCATATGAAGCATATTTATAGCAGTGAGAACGTGAACAGTCCGTGTGAGACTCCACACATGAGCAGGCCTAAGCACATGATCATATATATCTGGGACAGTAAATGTTCCCTTGTGGACTACAAATCTGGAAAAGGATTATCATCCTCCAGTGAATGAATCACTAATATTAGCTCATAGTTGCTGTTACCCTTGATAATTAGTCCCAGCCCCGATATAACCAAAAGTAATCAAGACTCTGACTGACTCACTTGGCATGAGGTGCTGTGAGTCTTTTGCTGCAGAATCTTGAGAAAACAACTTAGCTCCCTGATGCCGGAGCCGCACTGTTTACAATGGCACAACAGCTGAGGTGAATTTACACCATGCACAAAAACACACCAGTTCTCCAGAGTAAGCATGGGAAATCATGAGGTTATCTTAAATCACCCTTCAGATCACTGAAGATAATATACCGAATTTACACCAAGACTTATTTTTCATTAGTCCCAATAAGTTTAAACACCATGAAAAATGTTGCTATCTTATGGCATAAAAAATAATGTGAATGAGAGCTTTGGTAAAGGACATGTGAGCAATCTGTTTTTATAAACCAATAAAGCCTCTCAGCAGTGTAAACACTACCATGCTCCTCCAAGCATTCTGCTACTGCAAAATTGAGGGAGCAAAACTGTCAAGTAGTGTCCATGTTTGCTCGCGCATCTATCTAACAGCAAATAATCACAGTGGGGCTGTCATTGCATGGCAAATGATCAATGACACTTGATGGATGACCCTGCCTCTACTCTGCTCAGAGGCCAGAGCTGGTTTCATCTCCACTGGAGAAAAAAAATAAAAAATTCTCAGGAAAATCCAGACACTCTGCCTCATGGCGCAATGCACCTCTTATAAACCCAGGCAGGGAGACAAAAGAAAAGGGAAACAAAGGTTTAATTTGAGATTATTAAACCTACACATGAATGCAGCCAAAGCCTTCTCAACCAAAGACATTTGGTGCACATTTTTATCCTTTACTGTTGTTGTTAGAAAAGTAATTTTTTGCTCTGGCATGGGAGGAAAATTGAATCGTCTGATTATTTAATCGGAAGTGGACCCCGGGCGCGAGTGGTGGAGGGAGGATTAGGGCCTACCACCTGGGCGGCCACTCTCCTGGGCCCCATCACAAGCTCCTTAGTAGTTTTTACTACGCAGATTAAAATGCGAGAGCAGCAATCTTTGATCTCTCACTCGCTGACACAAATCCTTTCAAGCCCCAACATTTTTCTGGTAGGTAATTAGTGCTAATTAAGGGATTTCAGGCAGCCCGGGTGTTGCTCCTCTCACACTTTAACTTCTTCTCTTCTGGATGGGGCTGGGATCTGGCTCTAGGATTCTGATCTACCCAAGCACCAAATATTTATGAAAATAAAAAGGCTTCAAATACAAACGTATTGATCCAAGCTGTATCAAAACACCACACTCATTAATGCAAAAAAGGGGAGACAGTGATATCAGAAAAGCAATTTGCTTTCAGTGTCATGCCATGAAACAAGTAAATATGCCCCTAATTACACATACAGTGGTTTGATTTAATAATGGTGCACTTAAAATTGGCACTGCTTTTAAAACCACTTAAAAATACACACAGCACATCAACCCAGCTCTTTTGTCATGCCGTTATTATAACATAATTAGCTGTCTTAACAGCATATCATTACAGGGCCACGCAAATGTCAGGTGCTGACACATCTCACCAATGACATGGAAAAAGCAATATCATCACACAATGCTCCCAAAATGATAATCACATAATCATATCAAAATCAGTTATACATGTGATAATTAAACACATATTCCAACCAATTAATCCTGCTATACATCTCCTGCCGTCTGCAAGCCCTGCCGTCTCAGACAAGCCATGGCTAATGAAATGGAAGAGCTGTTTCCATCCAGTATATACTTTATGGCGAAGGAGAAGTGTGAAGTTGCTGGTCAACAACTAGGAGAAATGTCGACATTAAGGAACTACAGCAATTAGTGCAATTATGGAAGATTTGCTAACTTCATTATGCTCACATGTAAGATGACCCTACTCATATGGGTTGAACTAGTCAAACACAGCTACCTCAAAAACAATGGGGGAAATGGGGAATGGTCAATTATGTATACTACAATGTTTTTAAAATGGCCATTATTCATTTTGATGCACTCTATAGTTTACAAAAGATATTATACAGCATAATCCATGTTCAATGAGTTAACGTGACTTTGCAACACAAAACAGATAACATGAGACACTGCCTCTTTTGTACTATTTTTTGTAACATTTGAACATTTGTACTATCCAATATGTGGTAGTGGATTCCTACCCTGGCTACGTTTAATATTATTAACATCATCTGCAAACAAATATAGAAGCAGACAGTTAATTAAATCCTGGTTAGTAAACATAGTTTTCATTATATGTTTTTGCACTAAATTATGAGCTATAAAATAAATTTGAGAAAGCAATGGAAACATATTTGACAATGGAGCTAGCTGACAATGAATAAAGATATAAGGCCCTATCTTGGCGATCAGAAACGGATGGTCAGAGGCGGAAAGTTTATAGACATTAAAGGCGTGGATAGTCCACATTCATTTTTTTAATGGCGTGATTTTGTGATCAAACGCTGGGCACAAAAGGGTTGTTATTATGTCTCTTAATCCGTCACATCCTTTAAACCAATGAGAATGACATCTCTCATTCCCTTTTACAGCAAGCAGCGCAACTTCAAACAGCGCATCTGTATTTTGATAGTCAGCGGCGCATTTGAAGGAATCTGCTTGCACGCGAGGCCGTATGGAACAGGTATTCCACTAACCTTGCTTTACTAAAAACCTGTTTGTGACTAGCAGAGTATAGCCTACACGCATCTGCACCGTGGTCTCATAGTCAACGACAAAACAGTTATACACAGTTAATTACTTTCACTATTGACTGACAATGGGTTACCATCAAAAACACTTACCCCAA
The DNA here is from genome assembly GCF_046254945.1 of Alosa pseudoharengus. Taxonomy (NCBI): domain Eukaryota; kingdom Metazoa; phylum Chordata; class Actinopteri; order Clupeiformes; family Clupeidae; genus Alosa; species Alosa pseudoharengus. Next base: position 29,038,082 of record NW_027468620.1, on the reverse strand, counting down.
TAATGTTCGAATGACAAAGCATGAAAAATCCTTAGGACATTTATCTTGCAGAGGTGTTGCTGCTTACATCTCGTGATGATGCGTTTTCAGCTGTGCTTTATATGCGCCTTTCGCTATAGACCAGGTTTTTTTTGATCAGTGGAGGGTGTAAGATAGCGGATGTAAGATAGCGACTTTTGGATCATGCGCCAGACCACACCATATGTTGTTAATTGCCATACCCCTGGGTTTAATAAAAGTGGAGCACATGGTGAAAAATTATCACATTGTAAGATAAGCATAAGCCTTGTGTCAAGCTTTGCGCCACCTTGCGCCGGGTGCACAATAGGGCCCCAAGTCTGGATTGACTTGGCCGAGAGTATTCAGCAGACATCAGCAGGTTCTGTCCTGAGACTGGCCTAAATGAATCACTTCATGTTTTCCCAGTGACCATAGCCGTTTCCTGCACCAATGGGGTCTAATGAGTTTAGGCCCATGCACACTACCAATGCAACGTTTGTGCTGCTCACAGGGTATGGCAGGTAATGGAGCTATTGCAATGGTAGCCAGCTGTACGTACACTGTAGCTGTGCAGTATGTGCGTTGTGTTAACTCCTCTCCCAGCGCCTTAAGAGATGTGCTAGTGAGAGAGCTAGCAGCCTGGGCTTGTAGCGCAATTGCTAGCACACTTGACTCCCGATCCAAGGTGCTGCAGTTTGCGAGTTCAAGTCCAGGTGAGTGCAGGACTGAGCCGTGCAGTTCAACACAACACAGGTTACATTGTTACAGGTTACAAGTTACATTACCTCCCGGTAAAGAGGAACTGCGGCTGTTTTTAACTTAGAGTCCTGTTGCTCGAGGTCACCAAATATTGTAGGTAGCAACCTAACTCGAGTTATGCTGTTAGTGGCTAGTACAGCCAGGCGGCTACAACGTTATGGCGGCAAACTCTGGTCTGCTAGGTTTGGTCCTCTCAAACGTGTATTTTTTAATAAATAAATAAATTTAACTGTAATTCACCATTTATTTATTTAAAAAAAATACATGTTTGAGGGGACCAAACCTAGCAGACCAGAGTAAATTGTCATTGTGTCAAAGGTTGCAAGTAGGCCTACTCACAAGAAGTTTCATGTAACCAAGGAATCAAACAGCACATCATGTTTGAATATACACCTGGGTCATTTCATGAAACGGGTGCCTTATAAACAACATTTTCATAAAAATGTAATTAATAATCATTTCATGATAAAAAGGCTCTAGTTATCCAATAGCGGTCTAGTTATTGACTTAATATACATGCCTTTGATTGCTTAGCAATGATAATGTTAAAACTGTAATGAAAAACAGTTATTCCCCTCTAATTTGCGTGACAGGGTGATTGGATTAAGTTAACTTTATAAAAAATTGTCTTTGTGATTTCATGTCAAGTAACAGTATGCTATTTACAGACAAAACAAGTTAATGTGATGTGGTGGTAAGTCAAACCAAGGGACGCAAAAAAATCATAAAATATTTACCAAAAACATGATTTTATTCTGAATAAATATGTCTAATGTCATCTAGAAAATATATTTAATTCTGAAAATAACAAAAGTTTGTGGTACGTGGTGATATTTTGGATGAAAATGTCATGTCGGTCAACCCAGACACAGAAATGGCAATGCAATTGTTAAAAATAATGTGATACTCTTCAAGAACCGTATTTTCTTATACATCATGTTAAGAAGAACCCCTGAATTATTAGCTTTAGGCTTTAGAAACACACTTTGGCTAGTTTGTGCCTTATGCATCTCATCAAATGGTGTCGACCCAAATGGACCGTTTCATAAAATGACCCACCTAGAACTTTGATCTGTTAGTGGCACTAGAACGCTCAAGATATAGACAAACATGGAACAGAATTGTGCCTAATTTCCCAACCATACTGTTCTACGGACTGTCATGGACAGGAGAAAAAAGTAGAATAATAACAACATGTAGAAACACAATGGATGCTGCTTGGTCACCAACTTTCATGATTTTATAATAAACCCATATTGGTGAGATTATTCGGTTTAAAAAGTGCAGATTTTCATTACATTGGTGGGCATTACATATGCCAACCTTAGTGACACACCTATCCCAGCTAAGCCTGTGAATGTGTACCTATATGGTTATATAAAAAAGCTGGCTAATCTGTGTACTGTAAACCATCGCCATAGACATATTCTCTCGGGGCTCTCTCTCTCTCTCTCTCTCCTACAGACATGCACCACCCACCCCCCCCTCCACCACTGCTCCATTACCTTGGTAAAGCAGGCCTCATTAGAGGAGGCAAGTCTAGTCAGATCTCTGTAATTCTATAGAGGTGAACTGCTGTCAACATCATTAAGCATCATTTCCCCAACTCCCCTCTCTTACTTATGAAGTGTTCTTTATTGCGTAATGATCCAAATCTCTTACAAAATCACCCTCTTCAAAGGCCCTGTGGGACGCACCACCCATGCAGTCAGCCGGCATGTCAGAGGCAAAGATCAAATGGAGCTCATAATTACAGACAGTGCTGTGGCTTTTTAACAAGACTGTTGTTTACCCTCGCTAGCAGGTGACAGTTAAGTTAGCGGTGCAGAAACTTGTAGCAGAAACTTGGAGCACAAGAAATACATGGGGGAAAAAAGAGAAGACGCCATACTGTGTCTCTTTTTCAGTTAACCTGAGCAGACTTTTAATGGATATCTGTGCAACTTAAATACTGCTTCAATATTTTTCCAATTTACTGGGAACGAATAAGCCAAAATATGAAAAGACATGACTGGATCATTTTAAAGTACACAAATGGGAAATGTATAAAGCATTTTTATTAACTAGCTAAACAGATAATTGCTTTTTTTAGATATCCCCTCAGTTGAAATGATTGGGCTCTCGGTGCAGACTCCCCACTAATGCTATTTAGATTGCAGCGAGATTCCTGAGCCAATTAGCTGGACAAAGGGGCTAGTCCAAGATCGTCACACTAAGCGATGTCCCCTCCATCTTGTGCTGAGGTGGGGGTGGGAAGACCCCCTTTTGTGTGGGTGCCATTATGTGTCATGTGTGTGTATAGCCTCCTGCCTGGCAGGGACATTGAGATCGGGCAGCGGGGGATGCGGCGTCTCCGCGCCCAAAGAGCTACAGTACATTTTCAAACAATTTATCCAAACAAAAGGGGCCGCTACGCGCGGGGGGACAGGAAAGACACAGAAAAGCAGATGAATAAGCAACATCAATTACCGGGGGGTGTTGACCTGCAGGGCCCCCACACCACGGCCCACATTTCACAGCCAATGGTGGCAGATTGGAGCTGACATGCTTAGAGTGAGAACACTGGCCCTCACAAGGTTGCCCCCTCTCTGTATTTGGAGAGAGTCAGCAGGAGAAAGGGAGAGCGAAGGTAGAGTGAAGTGGAGAGAGGGAGGCCGAGCTTGGGTGATGGGGGGGGGGGGGTTGAGGGGCCTATGAATGAAAAATCACGCATAATAGGTCCTGGTTTATTTTAAAGTGAGACAAAATGGCTCAATTTGAGCACTTAGCCTGTCGAAAATTGGCTGCCCTGAGCATCAAGAAGAACATGCGAGGGGACAAGCGCATCAGCCCTCTGATAAGTAGACTATAAGGGCGAACAAAGCTGGATGTCCAACAGGCTTAAGGCTGAACTTGAGCGGGGGATTGGGACCTCTCAAAGACTTGTTTCAGCATGGGCCTGCTCTTGAGTAAGCTTCCACGGCTTCCCCCAACCCCTTTCACTTGGTCAAAGAGCCCTCCTCCATTTTGTGTACAGACAATAGGAAAATAAACATGCAGGTTCATATTTGTTCAACTCTTTATGTCCCCATTGATGGAGTGGAGCACAAAGAAGGGTAAATACTGTGGAAAACAGGATGTTTACCCAAAGGCCCGGGACCCTGTGACACTGTACTTCTGTACGGGTGTAAGGTTGTGTTACCCTGAATTAAACAGATTTATTGATTCAAGTAAAAGGATCAGAGAGTGTCCTGACAATAGATCAAAGTGTTTCTGAATTGAAAACATTCAGTACATAGTGCCAGTCTGGAATCATCACATGATAGTTGTGTGCTTTGGAAATGTGTGCCTACTTAAATGTATTGATAACGATAAATGTTCCTCAAGGCTATGAACAATATATCATACTACTGGCATGTCATTCAAGGTGAAAGCAAACCAGAAGATACAGGACCTTAGATATGGTAGGTCTACAAAGACAAGGCCTACTATAATCGAACAAAATAAGCAGAGGAATCTCTCCAGGAATGCACACAGGATGGCAAAATAGCATCTGAAATATATCACTGATATGCCAATGTTAGACATTAATCTCAGGGGTGTGGTCAGTAGAGTCCATATGTTGGTCAATGTATGGACAACAAGTGGATAAACAAAACTGAACATTATGCTATTTGCATGGTTTAAAAGAACATAGGATTTTATAGATTGATTTACTGATTGAAAACTAAATTAATCAGTTTTGACTATATAACCTAGGGATACTGAAGCCAACATTTAATATCTCCAAGAACTTTTTCTCATGAGGCCGCTGACTGACAGTAAGTGGACCGCATTTCAAGAGATAGTCTGGAGAAGTGGTCACCAAAGCCATTCCACTGTAATGTGTTTTATATTTCGATGATACAACTGTGGAGAGAACATGAGCTATATGCAGTTCATACAATTAGGCATCTTTCTTGAGCTGAACTATCCAATTAGGCTGCTGTGGCCACTGGCTGTTAGCAAGTAGCAAGGCAGAAACATCTTTAAAAGAGAAGAGATTACCTTAAAAGCTGTCATGGGCCAAGAATGTTCTGTGAAAAAGAGCGGTATCATAATGCATTTAACCACAATGAGAATTACGCACTAATGCACTCCACTCTCAGATGAGATGAGAGTACCCTCCTCAAACAATGGGAGTCTGGGCACATGCAAAGGTATCAGCACAATTCAAACAGAATGATAATGGTGCAAGCGCCTCTTTTGTAAATGAAAATACAGTCAAGGTGTAGATGTGAATCATTTTATCTCTCTGACACACACATTATGACGAGGAGTTTCAAAGAGACGGTAGAACCTTTCAGGTCAATTACAGTGTCTGGGCTGTCACTTCCCCCCTGAATTATATACAGTACCTTTGAAGTGCATTTTTTAAAGAAATATATGAAAAGGATAAAGAAAAGAGTCTACAAACATGAACAGTACTGTTTAGCACAAGGGTCAAAGTCAGAACACTGAAGGCCAAGTCTGAACAAAATGGCAAACTCAGACTGTATGTGCGGTGCAACATGAAACGAAGTGTAGCAAAATATTCATTACAAATACTCACTACAATACCAAATATCAACTACTGTTCCAGCTGTACTAGTAACGTGAACTGCACTTCACTTCAGTCCAATATAAATATATCAATGCTATTGCTAAATACATCAATTAAACACTTCTCTAGAGTGCATGGCTGATGTGAGACGGACACATTTACCAAGTAAATGTTACTGAAAAGTCATGCTCTGGAAAACTTGACTAAACTAAACATCCAATAAAGCAAACTTGCAATGGTATTTAATACATCACATTATTATATCAAGAGTGAAAAAAACTTTGAGGGATAACATGGTAAAAATATTCCCATAGCCTGCTGAGATACGTATATGGCCAAAGCTGTCCCTTGGAATGCCTGATTTTTCTCTGCTACCGCGCTTATCAGAGCACAAGCCCTGATTAAAGAAAAATACACAGATCCAAGCCCAAGCTTATTTAAGAATCTGTCCCAAAAATGGATGCTGGGGGGATAGTAGGGGCGAGGGGTAAAATCTGAAGTGACACAAGACAAGAAATCTATTTCCCTCCACCAACCACCACCCTTGCCGCCTATCTCAGCATATCCTTGAAAATGTAAATGCTCTCTCGCTGCCTCAGTTCGAGCCATGAAACACTAACCTTGAAATGCTGAGTGACAGAGGGAATTATGGGTTATTGTGCTGTCAAAATGCAAGACAGCTGCATGATGAGATACTGTGTTATTTAGACAATCAAAAACTTAAGAGGCAATATGACATCCACCCCCCCTCCGCCTCCCCCATACACACACCCTTTCAGCTTACCCCATCTCTTGACACGGAGGGGGATCATTTCCAAGAGGCAGAGCAAGACACATTGAGAGAGAAAGAGCGAGAAAGAAAGCGACAGAAAGACAGTAACACCAATAAATGGGACTTCTCCATGTTTTGGTGCACAATAATTGCATTCATTAAATGCTGTATTCGTCTTGAAAAAGGCTCTCCACTGAAACACTATATAAAAATAATTACTAATTTAACTTGGTAAATTACGCCATCAAATATAACTGAATGAAACAACAGTACAAGGCCATTTATTTTGCATGCAGTCATGATTTCTACATGAGGACCATTTCCTACTTAAATAGCTGACAATTTCACAGGCAGTGTAGTAAAAGTTAAGGTGCTAATGCAGGGGTAGATGGTCAAACTGACAGAACAAGCCATTTAAATATGAACGAGTTGCTAGTTAATTGGTGGTGTTTGTAGTAAGTGGGAGGTTTTGATTCCTATGCCTGTACATTTGACCCACAGTCTACAACACAATAAAAAGCTATATTATTTGTTATGTCATCTAAACGCCAGTGACACATCATTAACATTATTTACTGAAACGCATTCTAATCCAACATTCACACTCATCACTAAGTGGGAACTGAGAACACTTTGTTTATTTGTATCAGCAGTTGTAGTAGTAGTAGTTGTACTGTATGTTGTATTAAAAGGTGCAAATGCTATGCATGGATCCGCAATTATTAGTTCTCATCCTGCTGGCATGGCACAACACTCCACATAGCATGCCAATGGTTTTAATTGCATTCAATCTAATTAGTATGAATGGACTACAATGTATTTAATCTAACTTTTCCTAAATAAAAGTGATTCCACTTAAACTAAATGTGCCATGAAATGATAACTTTGTTGTAATGATTTGAATGTGTGCTAGCTAGCTGGCTAAAATGCTCAAAATGGCAACACATAAATAAGGCCCAACATATCATGAACTTATCTGTTGTCCATGAGTCCTCTGTAAACTCTACAGACACCTCACCTTCCATATACTCACACACCCAGAGTAATACGGTCTACAGACCAGGGACCTCACACACAGACAGAGGGGGTTGTTCATGGCATGAAAATATGCTTCCTTGGGAATGTTTAATTTACAACAGGTGCTGATGGACATTGCACATGGCTGCCGTTTCATGCAGCCAGTTTCCACAGGACAGGGGGAAGTTTCTGATGGGCTTGTTGAGAGACTGTCGACAGCTTTGCTCGAGCACTAAAACATCAGCCTAGAGCTGCGTAGACCAACACCATTCAATCCTTGTCAATATCTGGAATCAAAACAGTGGACTATTGGCAAACACAGTGTATTTTAAACACAGTGTCCGTAATTGAGCTGAATCAGTTTTGATGTCATGGGTATCATTTGTCTTCAGTGGAAGTTATAAGTCTCAAATCCTAGCTGGTCTGGCAGAATACATAAACAAAGGCTATAATAGTCTAAAAGCCTGGAATACTTCCCATTACCAGGCTTGATTTCCTATAAACATTCAGGTCAGCTAAAATCACATTTCCGACGCGAGCTTTTTGCTAAGTGTACCAAGCATTGCTCCTTTCTGTAATGCTGATTATGCTGGCCTCTATGGGTATATATGATTATCGCCATACGATTAGCATATTTTCTGTTGAGTGTGACATGCATAAAAGCTAACAGTGAACTGTGATTAACTTTTCAATTTCAAGGTGAAGTGCATTGTTCCAGAGGTCCTCTCTAGTATGAATACTAGAAAACAGACATCTGGGGGGGGGAAATGCTAGCAAGCCATGGTAAGGAAGATGCATAAAAGTCTCCATGCAGTCTACCTCCTGCTCCCTCTCCCTCTCTCTCCCTCCTCTTTCCCTCTCTTTTTTCTCCCAGCATTCTGCGGCTCTGTGTCCTGACCTTGCTGCTTCCATGCCCCATCCATCTTGGGCTGCTTAGCCATTTCGCTGGCTTCATACTGCGCAGATTAACACAATTCATCACCACAATCATCCTCGATTCATCACCCTTTCCAATGAATGTTTTGACATCCAGTTAATTTTCTGCTGATGATTTATCAAATTATAATTACCATGCTCTGAAGGGCTCATTTATTATGTTGATACATGATAATGATGCCAAAGTGGATTGAATTTTAAGTAAGTTCTTTGCGATTATAACATATGCGTTATTGTGAGTAATGTTATGCGATTTCGTTCTTTACAGCCCGGAAACTCCTGGGACTCTCCAAACGTTATAATAATGAGAGCAAAAAAAGTATGGTTGTTAATTCAATTTTTTCTCCTTTTTTTTACTGCACAAATTGTTTGGCTGGGGAGCAGAGAGCATGAAAAAAGTTCAATTAAATTCAAAGCTCCCATCTAAGATGCTCAGTAATTAAAGAGCTCACTAATTCAATCAAGGTCGGCGACTACAGCCAGAGTGAGTTAGGCTGTTTCTTAATAGGTTAGAGGTTATTTCGCACATACTGCCCACATGGGCACTTCATTAGCCTGCTGCTTTACAATTCACTCCGCTTTGCCTCTCATTATTATCCAGCCTTATTAAAATCCAATGGCTGGCTATCTGTTTCTATTACACAAGAGTGCACTGCCTTAATGTGTTGGGTTCATTTCCAAGGGTTTGTGGCTGACCTGTGAGCACATGTGGGGGTTTATGGGGATTAAGCAGACAAATTCAGAGATGTTTTTTCTCCACAGGAATCTAAAGCAGAAACCATGCAGGAGCCATTTCAGGAGCACTGTAATCAGCTGTGATTCCTCAGGTGCACACACACACAGACACACACACACACACACAGATTTGCAGACACTCACAGGTGTACTGCTGTTTTGAACTTCATATGTAATAAAGAATGCTGCACTCCACTACACAGCAGTACACTAAACAGGGATATCTATGCAAAATTGCTATTAATAAAAGTATTATTGTGTAAAAACGTATTAACATATATTTTTATTTTTGCCATTTACTGCTTGCAGCTTTCAATGACGATCCAAAGCAGCTGCTGAGTGCAGGTAACGCCCGTCCCGTGCTCTGTCAGTGGACGCTGTGAGCAGATAGAGGGGGGATGTGAGCTGGTGTGAAAGGTTAGCGAATGCAGAAGAATTCTCCTGGCGGTGAACACATTGTTTACAGCTATCTGTTTTTTCGGCCTCTGTGCCCTTGGTCTGAGGCCTATAAACACCAGTATCCCCACGCCCTCGCTGCAGCACAGCTTGTAATTGTGAGTCCCTCTTGGATGTCCCAAAAGTGAAAGATGTGTCTGGTAAGTGAGAGAGGTCAAACATGAGCATGGGTATTTATTACATGCACTGCTACCAGATGGAGGCAGCCCATCCATCAAGCAGAGCTGTCACCTCGGTCACAAACGTTTCCCATAAAGAGGCTCCTCTCTCTCTTCCTCTCTCTCCCTCACCCACTCACCCTCTCTCTCTCTGTCTCTCCCTCCCTCACTCACTCACCCTCCCCTCTCTCTCTCTCCCTCACTCTCCCTCTCTCTCCCTCTCACCCTTTCATCCTCTCACCCTCCCTCTCTCTCTCTCTCTCTCTCTCTCTCTCTCTCAGGCCCGGGAGGTCCACCAGGATACTGCACATGTTTACAGGAAAATCACCCCCTCCCCTCCAGAAGCAACAACAGGCCCTTTGTTTAATCATCTGTACCTCAGTAGCCCTGCTCTCACGAGGGTCTATTTTTAAACTTTACTTTTATCAGTAGTTTGGAGGCAGCTCGGGGAGATATTAAAGGCCGAGGCAGGAGTGGGGGAGAGAAGGGCGTTTCTGACACTTGCTCCCTCATTCATCAGCGCCTCTCGCAGGCCCGTCGGTGACAATGAAAAGATTTCACAATACTGCGCGGCAGAAACTCATTCCCCCTCTCATCCATCATGCTCAACCCGCTAGCCGTTCCACTGACCTAATCTGTAATGCCTCACCGCACGCTGGAGACTTCTTAAAGGCACCCTTCATTAATGGCACGAACCCAGACATGAGGCCCGCTGGCAAAGCACGGGGACAGCTCACTGTCGGGGGGAGAATACAAAAAGCCCCCTCCCACCCTCCCCGACCCCCCTCACCTCACCTCAAGGATCAAGGACTGCACGGGGTTTTTATCCCCGAGCCCAAATATTCACACCACACTCAAATTCCTCCTGGCGAGAAAAGCGGAACCAGGAAGGCAAGGAGGAGATGAAAAATATGGCCATTCAGCCTGAGAGAGCGACCTGGGAGAGAAGTGTAAATATTTTCCTCAGCCTGTATTAAGATTCAAATGACTGATTACTTAACCACAGAGGGTGTTTTAGTGCCCTTACTGTCTTTTTCAAATGATACCAATAAAAACCAATATTAGCGATTTAAAATTCCCAAAAGGACAATAATTACAGGTAAACAGACATGCAATGAGAATACTAAACCCATTACAAAAACAAACCCGATAAATGTTGAACTTTTGCAACTTCACACCAAAAACTTTTGTTCAAACAAACATCACAGCATCCATTTTATTCTATCTATCTTCAAACAAGCTCTAGTAAGGTTAAAGGTGAGAGGTTGGGAAGTTTCTCTGGGCTTCTGGGCTTCTCTCTTTCTCTCTGCTTCTCTCACATGCTCTCTCCTCCCTCCCTCCTTCCCTCCCTCTGTCTCTCTGTTCACAGCTGAGTCTGGCCCGTGGTGGGGCCAGTGAGTGTTAGTTAACACACAGGAGGACAGAGAGGGGGGATACTCTCTGACCCAGGACCAGCTATTATAGAACTGTATTCCCCAAACCCCTGCACTGGGTCTGCTGCCAGGCCGCCCCCCTCTCTAACTGTCCTGTCTCTGCGTCTGCTCCAGCTGCCTAATGTGACCTGTCTGTGTCGGCTAGCACCACAGGCTAACATCACACCACTTTGTTCTACTTTTCTACACAGGGCTTAAATATACAGTATACACATGTATATAAATATATATATTTTTTTATTTGTGTGATATTTACTACTGGAGATGGTGCATACCACTTTTCTTTCACTGATCTAATGCCAAAATTTACAAAAAGCATAGCCTAATATTAATAAAATCAAATAAAATCAAAATGACCATTATAACAACTGAGGTCAAGAGGTGAATAAAGAAAGTTCTTCTAGACAATACTTGGCCTCCCTCATTAGCGCATTGAGCATGTCTCCTCACTCTCTCCTCCAGTTTCAAAAAGCTATTGATTATTGCATCATACAGCACACTGGCTGAAGACACAGAAGGTTACAGGGGTCTGGGTAAACAGCCACTGGACATCAGGAAATGGAAGACGATGTCACTCAGAAGGTAAAGGTTACACTCAGCTTTCCTATCCCTCTTGGAGCCAACCTCACTTTGTTCCGCTAGCTTGCCACGGGCGCCAGTTCCTTGGCATCAGATGATCATTTGTTGCTGCTAGTGGGCAGTGCAAGGGCCTATCAGCCTGCCAGAGGCTCCACGCCACCCACTCTCCACTGTCCGCCCCCACACACCCACCAGCAGCCCAGGCACCGACCACCCCACCCCAGGCGGGTGTTCTCAGCAGCAGGGCTCACGGAGGCTCCACACCAGCACTGGAGGTACTGATTGACCACTTTTCCCTACCTGATGACAAAGAACATGTTACCTCTGAAGAAGAGTGATTTTAACACACTACATGATGGGGGCTGTCAATCAAAGTTAATTTCCTTCCATGAAATATGCAGACGACCTGACAGCCTTTTCAGACACCGCAGCAATTTGAATGGGGAAGATTTTTATAGCGCTGCATCAGGCTGTTCAGGGCCCTCGAGTGATTTTTGACAATTTAACTGGTTCTGCTGACATATTAAATGGCCGCACTGACAACTTAACTGCGCTGCCAATCAATATTTCCTATTACTGTCATTGTCAGTGAGAAAATAAAGATATGATGCAGGGTCAAATAACTGAGCGCATTACCAACCGTTCTTCTCAAAACAAACCCTTGAGAGAGGAACAGAGCCAGCCTTTATATGAGGTTAAAGATCATTCACTGTTCGGAAAACAATCAATTATATCTTAGATAGAACGGAATGTGAGTGAAACAACAATAGTAAATGTACACAATGTCCACACAGGCGGGGAAATGCAACAAGGTGGTACTTATGAGGTTGTGAACTGTGCTCTTTAAGCCTTTTCCTGTAGAACACCCTTTTAGGATCCACTAAAATGAAGGGAGGAGAAGACAATTAGCCAAGGGCTTAACCTGTCAATCACAGAGCTTCAGCCCATCACGTCGCAGCTCTGTTCCGCCTCCTCTTTTAACTCCCCCTGTGACATGTTGTTGACAGTTCAGATGGCTGATTGACAGCAGACCTGATCCTGGCATTCAGTCCAACTGGAGCGTTTGGGACGTCCACATGATGGACAGGGATAACGTGGGGCATCATTTTGTGTGTGTGTCTGTGTGTGGGGGGGGGGGGGGGATTTGTGAACTGTTTTTGTGCTTAATGAATTTAGCAGGTGACCGTGTTTAGACCGGGTCCTCACCCCAAGCCCTGCCCACTGGTGTCTCTAAACAGACAGCCCTGGGCACTCTTAAGTGCCGTCCTCCCTCTCAAAGCGGTGAGGCTCCTCTAGCTTCTATTCTGCGAGATCAGGCCGTTTATTTTTTTTTCTTCCTCTAAGAGCCCTGTGAAAAGTAGGGCTGAACCCACAGTGTGTGTATCCTATTACTTGCACGGCTCCAAACCCTTTCGGATTCCACACAGCTCTGTTAACCATCAGCAATTATCTCCCTGTCAGAACTAAAGGTAACAAATTTCCCCATATCCCGCCAGGCGGTATCATCAACTGGACACCGGCATCATCTGACAGAAACTAAATCACTGCGCCAGCCAAGACTTCTGACAGACAAATGCACTGCCTTGGAAAACCCTGGCCTATCACTCTGAGCTGCAGGGGGAAAAAAGGTGAGCTTCTCCCTGTTGACCTTACTTTTCTTCCCCATCGAAAAGAGATTAAATGCCTTAGAATCTGTAAGCACAGGAGCAACTCCAAAATATGAGCATTACTAATGGACTTTGCAGAGGGCTGTTTCATCTCCTGCCACACACGGCCCTCACGTTACCTCAGGTTCCCATTCCTGAGGACCAGCGGAGAGTGCTAGCATTCGTGAATCGTGACCTATAACATATCCAACTACCAACATGATGATGAGGTGCTATCACAGCATGTTTTATGCTGATGAACAGCCAAAGTGTGGGAGAGAGTGAATACATGCATATGAGCATTAAAATAAAAGACATTATCATGTGACTCTCAAAACAATTAATTCATTATAGCACAGAGAGCAAAATGCATATTATCATTCATACAGCCCACACAAGACAGAAAAGAGACAGAAAACACATGAGTAAGTCCTGTCCACGGGTGGCCAGAGGGGCCTGGTTCACAAAACTGTACAACAGTTTCCAACCTTGATTCAGCCATCTGCCATAGAGCTGCCATAGAGAAACACGGCCTCAGTTTCATGTCTTCACAAGCTATGTTTTGAGAGGACCCATTGAAACAGTACATTCAACAGAATCTTACAGATGAGTCTGTGGAACAACAACGTCAAAGTACAGCATGGAAATTTCAAGTGTCACAGCGTACAGCTAACCTGTGTAACCAAGGTTAGCCAAAGCTCAACATGATTAATGTCCGAGACAGACAGGTGGGAGAGCAGGGGCTAGATGATTGTGACTACAAATGACATGACCTTTTCTATTTGTCAAACATGCTCAGGATACATTCCTCGAGCGTGTCAGGGCCGCTTTTCAAATTACTTTTCAAATGATTCACCTCCCTCATGAAATTGCCTCATAGAGACTTTGCATGAGGAGCAGGCTAACTTTCCATGTAATGAAAATCTACATCTCTTCACATTAACATACTCATTTCAGAGCAGGAGGCGGCCTGTCACAGATACCCAACACCAGTAGGCTCCACGGAGGCAGGGAGCACTACCTGCCACCAGCTTGTCAAGGCAAATAGGAAATATCTAACGATAAGCTGTCTGCCTGGATCACAGACATGCGGGGCCAGCCGTGAGCTTAACTTGAGCTGAGAGGCATTTTAAAAGCAAAAGGTTAAATTTATGGAGTTCAGTCAAATATAGGATTGTGCCATTTTCAGTTAAGCATGGGATGGCTGTGTGTCTTTGGAACGGCTTCAGTTTAATGTTGAGATGTTCTCATTAAGCTTTGACCTCAACCATTATACACGCTCACTCTGACCATACAATCATTAGGAAATGATGTCGATGACTTGAAGACACCGTAATTCAACAGAGACTAATATGGGATGTATATAAGATTGATGCCACACAAAGAAGCTTTTGTATATGCAAATTTCAGCAATGGACTGACTTACTGTACAATAAATCCCTGTTTATTGGCAGGGGTACATTGTACATAGACATTCACAGACATTTCCTCACACTGGATATCCAAAAATGTGTCAGCTTGTGTAGACTGAGCGCCTGCTTAAGTAGTTTGAATGTCATTGTGTTTGGCTCCCTCTGTTTCCAGAAACCTCTTTGTGGAAACACAACCAGACCATTGAGTAACCTTGCCCTCTCGTTTCCAGTTGCTCCAAAATACCGAACACCCAACAGCTGGCTTTCACCTTCATCTTATTTCAGAAGACGCCTGTGGCGAGGGGAAAAAATCCCCCCAAATATTTCAAAAGCAGAACAACTAGATAGATAGTGATAGATAGATACTTTATTGATCCCCAGGGGAAATTCAAGGTCTCAGTAGCATACAGACAACACACACACATTCACTAACAGCAGAAAAAGTAATTCAAAGTATATAATATAAAAAACACAACTAAGCAATAAGGACAGTAGAAGATAAGAATATACTAAATATACTAAAATACAAATTATACTAACACTTAATCTAAATCAATTCTAAAAACAGTATCCACATAGTGGGTGATTAATCAATCAAGAGGCGCTTGCAATGACTGAGGCAGGGACTGAGCCTGCCTGAACTCAACACTTTGCCAGCAGGACAGGACAACTCACAGAACACAGAGATGGCACAGACCACTACATGAGGAGTCCTAGTTTGAGTCATTTGAGCAACACAGCCACCAACAGCTTTTTCTACTCCCCTCTTTTTTTTTTGCTCAAACTCTGCTGCGCACCCTGGGCAGGATCAATATTTGTTGGGATTGCACCTTGTTCCAACAATGCAGGATTTACAGCAGGCGCTGGGATTTACACTTTGTCTTGGGCACAACTCATCAGCCGCAAGCCAATTACTAACCCGGAGACAGACAGCATTAACATGAGGGGGGCCCACCCCTGCTTTATTGCCCTTCGCCCATGTCTCATTTCAGCCTCTTCAGGCACTGCCACCATAACAGATACTACACTTAAAATGTGCTCGCAGGAATAAATTCTCTGTCTTTCATTACTCGTACCTTGATTTACTTCATATCATCTCACCGCTATAGACAAAGATAACACATTGTAAATTACCCCATCCTGTCGGCTTGTTTCAGCACCAGTGGGGGGAAGCAGGGGGGACCATGAGGGCAGGCGACAGCAACAATGGCCCCCCTGACACTCTCTGGAAGGACACACCGCTTCACTGCCAGGCGTTTGCCTAGCGTTAGCATTACAAAGCTGATTTTCTACAAAGGCACAGGATGAGAGACATCACGCACACATGAATATGAAGCTAACCTGTGATTTCTGGAGATGTGCACAGCTGTGTGCAGTCATTCCAAGGCCTGTCTGTATGATCCTGAGCTGCTCCAACATCACACATACAGTATGCACCAAAAAAATATTCACTCAGATGTAAAATCAATAGCAGTCCCTCCTCTGCCTGCAGATGGGTCTGAGGAGCCAGGGGTGAAGATTTTCAGGGGTCATGAATCATTGTGCTGTGCCATTAGTGACACCCCTGTGAAGCACTTAATGTAATGACAATGTGACATGTGGATCTTCATTTGTTTTGATCGACCACGGCTAGTCTGTGCCCCCGGGCTGTTGTCACCCTCTCGAGATTAATATTCTAGCCCAAGCTGTCAGCCGGGTGTGAGTTTAGGAGGCAGACACGAGCAGCTCGTGTCCTCTTCAAACACGCACGGTCACAGCCAAGTGCCATATTTCATAGCCCAAGCTCTCGGAGACCTGTCAATCATCCGCACATGATGGAGCACTTGTACTTTGACCTTGCACACATTAGATAAACACCAAGGCTCTTTCTATACGTCTCTACATCTCTTCTGCACACACACAAACATACGCACCTGACAGCAGCAGTATGACATGCCTAATATTCCAACATGACACTAACACTGTAACAATTATGTAAACAAAGAAATGAACAAACAATCAACATATCAACATGATATTTGCTAGAAAATAAACATAAAACAGTACCACATTCAGTACCACATCCATTAAACAGTATGCCTATGTTCTATAAACAGTAGGAATCACAGGAGTACTACAATGTGCACTGCTCCGTGGCAATGCTTTGGCAGCCATGTTTTCCTGCAATAGCACACTGTACTGGCGCTGAAAACAGCCCTGCTCTCGGTGGTCCCAACTCCCCTCTGCTCGCTCTGCAATTTCCCCCAACCTCCATTCTATTTCAGTGGTTGATAACTAAGAACATTAGTTTTATGCCACTTGCCAAGCTCAAATGAAAAGAGAGCTAACTTTAATGACACTGCAATTAATCGCCCCAATAGACAGACAGCTAAAAGACAAGATATTGACTTCATTAAGGATAATGTATTATGTCATTAAGTCAGCAGGGTCACCTTGTGTATCATACAAGCCGGGCTAATATATTGGCATTTGCCTGGAATAAGATAAATTCAGATATGAGTGATAAAGCTGATTAGAAAATGCTTCATCCCACAGAGACGAGGCAGCGCGCGCCTGGGCCACAGCCTCCGCTGCTGCAGCCTGCTGGGGAGGCTGCGGGGCCATTATGCATGCCGTCTTATCAGTGGCGCGGATTGATTTGCACAGGCAATTTAATCATTATTGTTTTACTCTAATCCACTAAAAAAAAGAGAGGAACGTTTCCCCTTAAATGACTGTGCTGAGGGGGAATGATTTCCTCTGGCCAGTCTGCCTTTTTCCTGACACCAAAGCCCAGAGCAGTGCATTTCATAATCTCCCAATACATACAAGGGAGTGAGGAGAGATGCATGTTTAAATGGAAAAATGGATACACCCCGTGACCTATCTTCATATCTTTTACAGATGATAGATCTATTTCCGTTGTGTTGACAACAACAGATCTATATTTCTGGAACACATATATGAATACTGAGTGGGGCTTCATACAGCTCCAGCAGAATCCCATATTCCTTCAGCCAACCCTCTCTGCACACACAAATCAGACATCACCTAGAGGCCCACTCAGTGTCAGAGTCCACGCAGTGATGTCACTGATGAGCCTCAGAGGACGTGCGGTCTGTTCCTCTGGTGATGGCTGAGGAGGAGAGAGATTCACCCGGTCCCCATCACCGCGACCTTGAGATTCCTTCTTTTTTTTTTGTTGGCCCGTGGCTATTGACTTTTCTTTTTCCCCCTCTCCCCTCCCCTCCATGCCGCAAACCCTCCTCTCATTCGTCATGATTATTGCTGAATTCTCAGTTGTCATTTGCGGGGTGTAGATCAATGCCCGTCCACTCTCCCGGTGTCGTATCGGCAGGGCAAACAGCCTTCCTCTTTCTAAATGAGGCCTGCTCCCTCTCCATCCATTAAAGTGGCCTGCTTTCCCAGGCACTCGCTCTCTTTGTTAGGTCAGTCCATAGATCACTCCAGCAATCAGAAGTGGACTCACTTTCTCTGCCCGGTCCTAGCACTCCACCGCGTGACATACTGTACACTCCGGCGCTCGGCTGTTATTATTTCATCTATAGTGTGGGAGAGAGGCGGCCATGATTCCTGATCCTTCATGCAAAGGTTCCCCTTACACATATGTTATAATAGAAACAGACTATTAAACGCACTCTGTGGAGCTACTGTCTGTGCTGCCTTGAAAAGTGTATGTGTGTGTGGGCGGGTGTACTGTATGCTGCACGTCTTTGGGAGAAAGAGGCTATGAAGCTGTGAAAAGGTGAAATTAAAGAGAGATGTCAAGTCTTTATTTCACATTAGTATCAAAGTCTGAGCACACTGTTTTCAGCACTTACGGAGTGCTTGGTGTTACACCAAGAGTACAGCATGAACCATATTATCTCCTATGATTGCAATTATCATTAGATTTTAGTCTCTATAATAATTGCTTTTTACTTGCAATGGCACAGTAAAAGTTCATGGTGATACATATGATTATATTATAATCTGTAATGATAACTTCATGCAGTAACTAATTTTCATGATGTGAATGCTTAGTGGCCCTTTAAATCTTTAAATCCTATATTTGTAGAAAATGAGGCTGTAATTTAACTTTCAAAGAAACTAGAGAGAACAGCAATTATCTTTCTAATGGAGAATAAATTATGGCTGGACTAATTGCTTATGAATGTGAGGATACAGATCATAGATTCTGATCTATCACACATAAGACACATGCAGGGAAAAAAAATATAACGTGCTGACTTCCAAGACAAGAATACAGACCTTACACTATCTAGATTTGTGTTGACAATGCAAAATGAACTTATTCAATTATATTTTTAGCAATATTATTAGATACTACTAACTGTAAGCACCTGCTGTATGTATAACTGTGCTCAAAATTAATCTTAGCGGCATGTCAATGACAGAGGAAACAGATAAAACAGATGAAACCATAAATCATGTCAACACCAACGTTAGGGCAAGCGTGCTATAGGTTCAGATTAGTGGCCCTCTGACCAAAGTATGTTGGGATAGACCAGAGGAAAAGAGAATCACTGTGGGTTCTTTAGCATCTATTACCACAGTAGTACTATGTATACACTTTATTCACTGAGCAATGATCCTTGACAGGCAGTGATAAGTTAGTGTGGTACCTAGATCATTACATCTGATACTATTTATGCTATGAGAGCAGGATTGCCTGTCAGCCTACTTTAGGCGCTAGCAACATGCCATCTGAACTAGCTTGCAAGATAGCACAGGGCCTTGAGAACTCATCACCAGGAAAACAGGTGTTGCTTCAACAAACAGATTGACTGCCTAAAATTATTTTACATCCTACGACAAAATTCAGAAATAAATTCAACACAAATACCTTGTACATGATGGTCAAAGGCGATTATTCTAATTTAAAGTTATGCATTTAACTGTATCAGTGCTAATTTAAAGTTATGCATTTAACTGTATCTACATTTGCTAGCAATAAGTGAAATGGATGCAAGCATAAATGCAACCAGTCTTGCTGTACCAATAAGAATACTGTACATACATGTATCAACGCATCGACCCCTTAGGCTATTTTAAGATGACAAATTAAATGTCGGCGTCTCTTAGCGAAGGTCAAAGCTATACAGACATTACTGAATATATTCACTCTATTCATGCACATGTCCAAGGAGACACAGCATAATTGTAAACCTGCCCTGTCTCTGTAATGAGCCCTTCCTCGGCACGGAGAAATGCAAAATGACATTTGTCCATGTCCACGTATTACTGAGTTGTTTCATTACTGAGCATTGCCATCAAGATTTTGGGGACAGGAGGGGCCGCGGTGCTGTCCCCCGCCCACTAAAGCGCTCTGTGCCAGCACACCGGCAGCACTGGCAATCTGATGACTTTCAGCACCTCACCTAGCACAGGGACCTCTAATGAAAGGGATTGGCTGTTCCTCTGTCCTACACAATTTCCCACTGTGCCATACTTACTGACACACACACACACACACACACACACACACACACACACACACACACACACACACCTCTAGTGCTCGTGCCGCTCCGTCTCTAGGTTCTCCTGTCTGTACCTTTCCTGCTGTATCCCTCCTCTCCCCTCTTTCGGCTTGGCTGAGCAGGGCTGACAGGCGGATTCCTTTGCTTTTCGCCATATTAAAGCCACTTTCCCGCTCTGACAGCCTGTTCTATTCTGCCACCTTATAGCTGGGGCTTCACACTTCTCTGGGCAGCCACTGCCTCTTGACAGACCACTGTCACTTCCCATCATCCTCTCTCTATATCCCGCGCTCTCCCCCTCCACATGCAGCTCCACTTTCCCAACCAGTGCAATTATTTTTTTTGACAAGCCATCCATCAGCCTTAACTTTAAAAGCACTTTTCACTGATATCCATTGTTAAAGCCCCCCCCTCCACACACACACACACACACACACATACACATACACACACACTCATGACTTCTTCCATATCGAGCTTGCATGAGAGAATATGATATCAGACATCCAAACTACCAAACCATGTAAATTTACTTTATTCCTGGCTATGTTTCCAATTTCACGTCCAATTTTTCGGTACATTATGCGTAGTTGTTGTGCCTAATATGATGTTGTCAAATCCGATTAAAGTGCACTGCCTTGTGCGCCTTTAAAAACAGGTTACAATTTGTATTCCACAAAGGCAGGGAGAGAGGAGCACGGTTCAAAGTCAAAGGGAATCTTATTAAAATTAACTCTGCAATTGTTACATTTCAGGACAGAGAGTAATTTGGAGGCATTAGCAAGAGACATACATGAAAATGTCAGCATGACAACCAATGACAACGCAGGCAGAAAGGGATGCATCACTGAGAGTCAATAAAGCTACTTTGCTGGTGACATAAACTTGATGCTAATCTAAGGAAATGAATAAAGAACCTTCCTCTCGTATGAGAAGGATTCCCCCCTCTTCCTTCTGATGTTGAATCATTTGGCGCTCTTCCACTTGGCCTACATCTTCGTCCTGCTCAGGAAATGAGGGCACATCAACGCCACATCCTCCAATCACTCCTGTCTGGTGTGCTCGAATTGCATGAATTACAAGTGCATAATGAATTGTTGGCATTATGCCGCCCAAACAGCACCATTTCTCATTTGACCACAGTCGCCTCGGAAACAATATGCATATCCATATTCCACGGGCTCACCACAGAGGGCTCCTCAGTCACACTCTGGATGCCTCACTGACAAAGCAAGCACACGCAATATCCACAACGTGATTTATTCAAACTCAATGAAATGTTATGAACAAGCAGAGTTGGCGGAAATAAGGACTGACTAACATGTATTTTCTGCTCACTGCTTGTGTAATATGGACGAAAACTGAGCGGTTACGCCACACAGTCTTGTTTTTGTAACCATGTACAGCAAATGCATGTTATAAGGGGACTGCCATACAGCACCACTGCACGTACAGTGGAACACATTGGGCAGAAACTAGAAACGAGAACATATCCTTCTGTAAACAAGCAACGAGGAGATAGTAGTACCAAAGATTCTATAGTTAACGTTATCGTCTCGCTTTATCAACCGTCTCTGGTAGTACTGCAGTCTAAATGATACGTCACAACACTGCATCTCATCTACGAGAATTGGCTAATAAACTTTCGAGCAATTACATTCTCAAAGGCTCCTTTCAAGAAAAGAAAACATAATTAACAAGCTGATACCACCATGTGTCTGGTTAATTTAATGAATATCGAATTACATAGAAACGTTTATAAATCATCATTATCTCGAATTTTAATTGATCCCACAATTACACATGACAAATGCTGTGGCACCAAATCTTTCCTTTATTCTTTCAAATAGGGGACTATTTATCTTCTGGTTGCTGCTTCATAGCTAATTTCACATTGTGTGTACTGCTAATTAACAAGGACATACAGGCAGTGTAAACTGGAGATCATTTCTTTTGTTTACAGCAGGGGGCCTTCTGTTTCAAATGATTTCTCAGGCTCCATGGCACACTGGCTGGTTTCTTAATGGCATCTCATGCAACCTTTTCCTAACTTTTTAAGCTGGAATGCATGCAGATGATGGTCTGCGTTCAGTGTCTCCACAACTGGTCAGCGGTTCTAATATGGCCTATAGAGTCTAGCCCAGAGGGGTGGACACACAGGGGGGGATGATGAGTGGCACAGGGCTAGTCCTGTGCTATTGCAGGTGTTGTTGAGCACTCGCTCACCGCTGAGGTGTGGGATCGTGCGGTGGAGACACCTGCCTGTCTGTAGGACTCTGACAGCTCGCCTCGCGTCAGACGAGCCGCCAGCATATGTCTACCACTGATCCAGATGGCTTCGTCTCGTCTGGAGACTGACAACGTTGCTCCTCTATTATCAAACAGTAGTAATTAACCATAATCAAGTAGGTGTTAATTGAGCATGATGAGACAATTCCTACTCAGTCCGAGCCTACTATTTGCCACTTAGCGTAATTACGCACGCTAAGCACTCGGTGTAGTCCCTGACTGCGGAGTGTGGACTAGCAGGCAGAACGGGACCCAAACATATTTGTTCAGCTGATGGCTTTGTTTTGTCTGCAATTTGGCAGATTTAAGCCTGGAAACTCATGATTTGCCAAGCTGCCACAGCTGTGGGGGGATGAACAAAGAGGAAGCTGCACTCCTGATGACAACATTTCAGTGTTTGTCATCCCCATGAAAGAACGGCTATTAATCAGAGTGACCCCTGTCTGCAGCCAAAGCGCTGCAGCACCTGGAAGCCGGGCATGTTTCAGGGAAAATTAAAGCCATAAATTCACTTCAGTCCTTGTGCATATAGGCACTGTAAGTACACTTAAGACCGAAACGAAGCCCCGCATGTCTGCATGGCCCTGAGAGATTGTGGCAAGGATTTCCACCTTCAAACAAACAAACAAACAAACTGGCAGCAGGAATCTTTTTTTGCTGCATTATGTACAGATATTTAACCATTTGGGTGTGAAGAAATCAGTAAGTATGGTTGTACATGTTATGCTATATTTTAGGTTGCATTCTTACCAATGAGTATGGTTGTACATGTTTTACATTTTATGTTATATTTTAGGTTGCATTCTTACCAGTGAGTATGGTTGTACATGTTTTACATATTATGCTATATTTTAGGTTGTATTCTTACCTATAAGATCGGCATCAACACCAGGTAGGAACATGCAAGAAAGAGAAAAAACATGTTAGTGCAGTTGCATTATTACAGTATGTGCTATCCCGCATGGGGGCACCTAGAACCACCAGGAGCTGGTAAAACCTTCTCTATAGATGGATGTTTAAAGGTTCGATTCTCTCTGATAAAAAATTCTTTGCAAAACCATTAGCCGTTAGCTTTATTTGACTAAGAAATCTTTGTTGTGAGTGTGAAAACAGCATGTACAACAATTCAATCTTTAAATATCCAACAAAGAAATCCTTCTGTCTAAGTCTGTAAGAGTTTTATCATTGCCTGATGGTTCATGTTTTCTTCATTTATAAATAAATTATTGATTTAGGTATCAACCTACATTCTATTTCACTTAGAATGGCACTTTGTCACCGATAGCTTGAAGGGTACTGTCTTTGTAGCATTTGCGGAGAGCCGCATTGTGATTTCCATCGTAATTTCACAGCCATGGCAAAAATGGCATGTTACATGGTGATATGACTGCACGACATGTCAAAGAATTCACAATGCATTAGTACAGCCGCCGTGTTTGAGAACAGCATCTGGAGAAGACTGGCAGCTTCATTAGAATGACTGCAGAAAGAACGTCAATACAGATTGTGTTCAAACCCCAAAATGAAAACACTTCAAGACAAGCCATGCCATGATACTATGGGACACTGCTTTGTAATTCAATATCAGATAAAAACATCTATGCAGACAGGATCTGACATTCCTGTTATTATTTGTCTGATAAAAGAGCATGCTTTTTCTTCTCATCAAATCGCAAAATAATTGCATTTCCCCCGAGGGTAATGTAAGTGTGATCTGCAGTCTCTCACTGTGTGGCAGCTCTGGATGCCCATCAACAGCCCGACTACATCACAGGGGGAGATAGGACAAATTAGAAAAACCAGGCCTTCAGCTTCTAGCAGCACATTTGCAGATATTACGGAGATTTGCCCAGGTTGTTTTTCCTCTCTCATTAGTTAGATGGGGTGGTATTTTCCATCCTTCTCGAAAAACTGAAATTCTGACAATTAAACTGACTAGATATGAAAGTAATCGTCTTTAAGTGTTGCAAATTTAGCCAAATTCCAATTAACTGGACACAATCTACAGTCTACCCACAATCTTTACACTTTTGTGTCTGTGTATGATCACAATGACAGGTATGGTTTGGCAGTTACCATATTTCTTTTGTGGATGTTTTCATTTACCAAGTAGGTTAATGTATTACAAGGTGTGTATGCCAGGTGTGTAAAGTCTGTGTGCATTGTTGTGTGTGTGGAGAGAAATACTGTATATTTCTACCTGAACACTTTAAACAGGGGCTTTAAACAGAAGATTACTGATGCTCTGGCAAACTGATAGCAGTGCTTCCTGATACTTTGGATGGGCTTCAGTGTAGAAGGGCACTTTCCTTGCTAAATGCACGACTCGTCTGCAGTTCATCACTGCACTCCCAACTCACTAAATGCTCTTTGACTCATACGTCACTTTGAATAACAGACTTTACTAAGCAGCCACATGTAAATGAGTGAAGCTACAACCTCAAGGTCACTGGTTCACGACCTCGGCACTTTTGCGGAGTGGCGTCTGAGGGCTGCTGGGTTTGTAATTCCCTGCGGTGGCGGCAGCTGTAAATCCCTGTGTCACCAAAATGGGCCCAATTAGAAGGGGGTCACCGCTGAAAATTGGGTGCTTCGTGTACAGTCAGTAATTTCCCTGGGAAGAGGCATCAACCCAAGCATGAAAATAAATCATTCCTGGGCAAAGCGATAATTACAGAGATCATAATCCATATTCAGCCCCTCAAGCAGGGTTACTGTACCTCAACTTAATCAACACCATATTATCTTCTCATAGCTGGGGAAGTGCTCATGTACTGTAGTCTCACCCAACAGCGGCGCCACAGAATAAACACAACATGGGTTAGTCACAAGCCATGAGCTAAGAACAGTGAGCTCTCTGGAATGGTACAACGCCATTTTATTCAAGTTATTTTTGTGGGATTACTCAGGGATTTTGTGTAAATCTGCTTTAAGATGATTCTCAGGGCTAATAATAACACATCTACACAACTCAGCTGAACAAAAATGTATTATAACAACTAACAACTGCAAAAACAAAGATGGTCTCAAAACACTAATATATTGTCACGTTGTCATGAAAAAGAAAAACATTAAAAAGTACTACTGTGAATCAAACCATGCATTGCCAGACAGGCACACATCTGACACAGCCAGCCTCACAAGGAGGACAGCCCCACATCACAGGCTGGGGCCCGTCAGTGTATTAATCATAGCTCAGGTGGGCTCTTAAAGGATTGCTGACGCTCGTGAAGACTCTGTGGTGTCAGAGATGAGATCTTGAAGAGCAGGTGAGGGGGGCCCATCACACCACTGGACGCTTATTGACAGGGGCAGGAGGGAGAGCGGATGTCCCAGAGTCAGTCACCTTGGCACAGTCACAATGTCAGCCAGGCCCCTGGCCATCACTCTGAGCGACTGTCCGAGGTATTATTTAAAGCCAAACAAATATCAGGGTCCACAATGTCGGGACAAGGACACACAGCCTGCCTCTCATCTCAACTAATCAGTGTCCAGGTCTAAAATCACCCTCTCCTACACCCTCCCCTCCTGAATCTGTCTTCCCTTCACCGCCCCCTCTCTGACAAAGGCATCAAGATCCCTACACCCCCCCACACACACACACACACTCTCTATCTCTCTCACACTCTCTCTCTCCCTCTTACACACACACACACACACACACACACACACACACACACACCCACCTACACACACACACACACACGCACACTATCTCTCTCACACTCTCTCTCTCCCTCTTACACACACACACACACACACACACACACACACACACACACAAGATTTAAAGACCCCTGTCGTGGCTGCAAGCCGATTTATTGACATTAGTTGTCAGCTTTCTTTTCGATGAAAGTGCACGTAGAATTAATTTTAACTGCGTCCTAATGTTAAATATCCTGGAAACACTAAATTTCATGGTAGGTGATGCGCAGAGCCACACAAGCATATATCAACTTCTTGGGCAGAATTCAAAGCTTTTTATGGGGAAAGAGGCTGTAATTTAATAAGCAGCAGATCATAACTGCTTCATCTCTGTCATTAATTAGGCCAGTTTTATGCTGAGGAATGATCTCAGGTCATTATGTAATGCATCAAAAGTTTAAGTAATTCAATTTCATTGTTTTTATTACTTAATTATTCTGGGGAAATTAAATGGTGGCAAAGATGGACATCAAACTGTTATAACTTCACATGATGTAACTGTTACCCAATCATTTTTTTCTTATTTGTATATTACTTCTATATTCACAAAAATGCTCCTGGCATGCATTGAGGAATTGCCATGTTATGTTGGCTTCCATAGCCATTCCATCGTTACCATGTTTGAATCACACTAACACTCAAACCTTTTTTCCTCCCTATTAGACATTAACAATTTGTTGGGGCAAAAATATTGTTCTACTCGTAATGACTATGTATACTCCAGGCCTAAGTAAATGCAGCAAAAATAACTTGATGATAATGATCCATTTATGTTCTGGGTGTGTAAACACCCCAGGCTAGAGCCATGTTGGATTAGCAGTGCTGGCATTGTGCTTTTTCAAACCCATAATGTCAGTATGTTTTCCTCTGGTTATTGCCTTTGTTACAGCATTAAACACATCTAAAGTGCTGGAAGAGGTATAATAGACAACATGGTCCAGATTACAAGCTGTTTCAAATCAGCACCTTCTCCTCCTGAATCCTATACAGTATGTGTACCGTCTTTCCAACTCCCTGCTCATGTAGAATTTTGTTTTGTTTAATATAATTTCAACTCTTTTCTTATATATTGTTTGTTCGAATTTCCCCAAGGGATCAATAAAGTATCTATCTATCTATTTATCTATCTATCTATCTATCTGTTCAAGCTGTTTTTCTCCCCACCCCCTTTTTATTCACTAATGCAAAATCTGTAGTGTCAACAGGAACATCTTACACAATTCTTGAGAAACACATATCAGGGGCCTGGTCAGTAATCTCACCAAACTTCCAAACTACAGACCCACACTGACCATATTAATTCAAATTAAAGGACATAAACAACTTTAAAGTTTACTATGGTTCTTGATAGTAATTATCACAAAATCAACAAAGACATGTAACACTAGTGCCTATTCACATATCCAGATGATGTGAAATAAACGTTGGAGATCTCATATATTTATATTTTTCTTTCTGTAAGTAAAGCCCTAAAGCATGAGTAATATAAGCAGCTTTTGTAGATGTAAAAGCCTTTTGTAAAAGGCTTAGATGTACTTATATACGTGAGCAACGAAACTGACCATCTTTAGATCTAGAGGTCATATTGCATATATCATATCATATATCAATTTAAGTCCATAGAAATGTAACCAAACATCAACAGGCTAGCAGAGGGCTTGGCCAAGTTTATCCTCTGATCTGGTCTGTTGAAAAAGAGTAAAAAGCAGGATATTTACTCAGACCTCCTTTGTCTTATGAGCATCTATGACTTTGACCACCCTCTAAAAACCATATACTGCTGCAGGAGCAAGATTAAATAAATCATGATCACAGTAATAAACATGTAAATTGCAATCGATATGTACTTGCCTTCTTTTTTCTTTTCAATAACAGCTGCAATAAAGCCTCACTGAGCACAAGCAGCCATAAAAGTATGTAAAATAAATTAGGAGAGCATAATGAGAGGCTCCAGCAATTCTCCCATAAATATAACCTAACGACCACAACTAAAATGTCACAGTATCACATAAATCAATTTGTTCCTAGACAGGACTGCCATTCTCCACTGCACAGAGCCCAATATTTAAGGGTCTTTTAAAGAATATCTCTCTGATTTCCCAGCCCAAATACGGCTCCAGGACGAACACAACAAAGCCAAAGTTTCACACAAAGAGAGAGTCCATGATACTGATGTCTGAGGTAAGGGCAGCCTTCCATTTCTTTCCACTTAAATTGCTTGTTTTGTACACATCAAGACCAACATTGATAGAGATTTCCAATACTTACAAATAGGTATGCAGGCAGGCTTGGGATGAGCTACCGTCATCATAGCGGCCTATTGAACCTCAGTTAGCTGGAAAAAGCCCACAGAAGGCATTCATTTATCAACTAACCTGGTGAAATTTGAATTTACACATTTTTGTTCTACCACATGGCACATTATCCAATAAACATTCAGTGAAGCTGTTACAATGCTTAATGCAACCAACCATGATCACTTCGGAATGTCCAATACTCAAAGAATTGTTAGTTGCATCTGACATCTGAGGATGATAGACCACACCATATATCTATTAATGTTGTGTGTGGTAAACTAACATTTAAGATTCCAGAATTTTATAGGATTAACTCTAAATTACAACTAAAGAAATGTATGATAAGACTCTTGGACTACTCAAATATCTAATCTTAAATTCTCTTCTCAGCTTCGTAAAAGCCAAAAATAATAAACAACGTGAAATAACCAGACTATAAAAGCCACTCGAAAATGCATTAAATTTCTAGATTACCGAGCTGTCCAAACAGCATACCCATCTGCCTTGCCTCTGGAGGTGGGTTGTTTAAGAAACAATTAGGAGGGTATACAAAGCCCATTTGCAGGCAGTCTCGCTTCCACGGCTCCCTAACTGGAGTAGCTTTCAGGCCTGATTTATCACACTGTCGCCTTCAGAAGGCAACATAATTAATAGGAGCACGGACTTCTAATTTCAATGACTTCCACAGCAAGTGGATTTTATTTGATTTATGATGGCCGGCGAGTTTGCATTTTATCAGTTCATTCAGTCATTACTTATGCTGATGACCAATTTCAATGGGTCGCTATCATCTAACTCTCCACTAATCAAAGAGAATTAGGGTTCACTACATTATTGAGAAGCTACTAATTTATCTTGAGAATGAGGCAAAAACGAATAGTTGCAGCCATACTCTGTGTTCCAGTGACTCAGATTAGGTACGTGTGTGTCATTAGCAGGGTCATAGCACCTTCAATGAGCATATATTATTATTACCTTTGCCTTAAATACTAATTGGACTCAAGTCATGTTAATGATGGGTATGTAGAAAGTTAGCATACATACGATTCATAGAATGTATCACTACAACCTAATGACGGTCCACTTCAAATGAGCAATTTGTCTCCAATTAACACTTTCTATATCTTCACAAATATGTGCAGAGATGAAAAGGCAAAGATGAATGATTTTCATATAGCCTACTATATTGTGTGTGTATACCGGATACCTGAATAGTGCTAGCTTTGTGTATGCAGCTTAATTGTTCCTATCAACTCTTTTTCTAGTGTTAAAATCATTCAGACAGTGTTAATATCACAAGAATGACTATTTCATAATAAGGTGCTGAATATACATGCTGCTGGTCTCTGGCTGAATCTTGTGACTGGAGTGGAGAGAAGAAAAAAAATTCACAGCCTCTTGTTGAGAATACAAATGATACAAATCTCCCCGTTGTCTCTGTGAAGCAAATGGCCAATGGTGGACAATTAGCTCAATTTACTAATTATCCTGTCGGTATGATATCCAAAGCCTTCTGCAACTGCATCTTACTAGAGACAGATATTGCCAAGACTTCAAAACAGAACAGAGATTAATGAGAGAATCAGAGCATGGAGTGTATGTGTTGAACATGTTACACAATCTACTACAGCTAGTCTTATGTTTTGTGTGAGGAAGATTTTGCTCTGTTTTAAAAACAAAAACCATGGGGACTACAGTCTGACACAGTATTGTGCAGAAACACCTTTCCTGCATAACGGCATGCATGCTCAATAGTCCATGGAGTTTATATTGTGCACTAAACATAATAACCTGAAACTCTCCCAGTTCATATGGAATCCATGCTAAATCCCAGTGCAATTTATTGTATAGCAAACATAAAATGCAAAGCACAAGCATTTGACAAGAAGTTCAACCTTGATGATCAGACTCTATTTGTTAGCGGCTCTCTCTTGCTGATTTCCAGTGTGATAAATTGCATTTAGGAAAGCATGGGAGCCTAAACAGTCCTGGCATGTTTTTATTGATTTGCTTGGGATATATGCATGTAATCCTGTTTGTGGGCAAATCGTAACACAGGCAAATACACAGTCACCGGGCTTTTCTGGCAGAAAATTGCAGCTATCGCATGGGAGGTGAAATGCAGAGGGCCTGGTGGAAAGAGATGTAGGCAGCCCACTGGAATCTCAGAATCTCCATTAAGATTTATTGGGAACAGGATTCCTTATGGCTTAAACATTATTCATAGTACACCCTCTTGTTCTTGGGTTGTTTATAAAAACGAGACAGCTTGGACTGAGACAGAGCCTCAGTAACAGAGCCTATGTGCTTCTATACCAGTTAGCTCACCTATCTTCCCCTGTGCCTTGGTTTAGTGATTTGATAAATGCTGGATGAAACCAAGGGAAGCAGCTCTCACTCGTAACACACTGAGGGATTTTTCACACAGAACACTTCCTGTTGGAGATGGAATGTCCCCCTCTCCATTATGTCAGTCAACTAGAAATTAGAATGGAACTATAAAGAGATTCCATTTGCTAGTTCCTGCTAATCTACAAGACAAATAGACATATGGGGTTGCACCTAAGTAGCACCTCATAGTCAATACAATACATTTAACCAGACATATTCAAATAGCCTCAAGGCGTAATTGCTCAAAACAAACATCTAATTCCCATAAAACAACTTCTTAACACAATGAAGCACATAGTGGATTTCACGAGAGTGCATACCTCACTGCCTTGCTGTATCGGGCAACAAAGCGTTACTTAAAAGCCCTGCACAAGATTGTTTATTCAGCAATATCCCAAGTCTCACATACTTTATTTGGTCTTATTAAATGGAAACAAGGATCACCTTCAGTTTTATTAATGACACTCCTCTGGATGAAAGATGTCTGCAAAAATTCCCAACATCTGTTTGCTGCACTCTCTTCTCAGCGGGCTGCACCTATTCCTCATGCCTAATGATGCTGATCCACTCTGCAAGTTTTACGGACAAATGTGTGTTTGGTCACATTCATCATCCTGAATGAGTGCTCTTGATGAGGCGTCCGCTGGCCTGTTTCGCTCTTTCTATTACACTTTAACAAATGACAACCTGGTCCACATGTTTTTCATTTGTTACACACACACACACACACACACACACACACACACACACACACACACACACACACACACAGGGATATATAAGGAATAGAGGGGTGGGGGGGTTGGGAAAATTTGGCTGAAGGATGGGAACCTTTAAGGAAAACAGTCAATGACGCCTACCCAGAACTCTCATCAAAAGTGGTTTAAGTACTATAGTGCGACTAAAACATCAATTACATAATGCCTTTAGGACAAGTTTTCCTGAGGCCCGTCACACCAATGGCAGAAATCCAATGGCTTGATAGCAGACATTATCTACGGACTGTCTTCAGCACAGAGCTGGCCTCAGTGGTCAAAGCATTCATCCCAATGGGCAAACATGAAAGGGCACTACATGTACAAATGGGCCGATTTGTTGACTTGGACAAGCAAACCATTAGACATACAAATCACAAGGAGTTGCGCTCCATAAATCAACCAGGCTTTGATCTGCAGCTGGTTATGAATTTAGAGTCAGAATGACTCAAACAGACATGAGCCGAAATACCAAGACAGGCAGACAGCCTTCCCAACCATGAGAATCTTTCCCCCCATCCTCTGGGGACATCTGAAAATAGTAAATAAGTCATAAATACAATTGCTAAAAAAAATGCTGCATCAGATGTCCTGGGGTTGGTGTTCTTTTGAGACCTGTGGTGAGACTAAGAACAATAGCTAAGAATATACATCTCACACACAGTAATTACAGAGGGCAATAAAACAAGCGGCATGGTGTTGCACATGAAACAGCTGTGTGTATGCTACAAACATGTAGTCTGCTACATGTTGGACATCTCAACCCTTGACACTAAATGTCCACCTAAACGTTTGCTTATCCCAGCCCAGAACAGGGAACCATTGTGCCCCAGTGAAATCTAGTTTCCCCTCTCTAACACACCATGATATCTACGGAGATAGCACAAGGTCCCTCTCTGTTCCACTGGGTACGGAGAACGTGAGGTTTGGTACCTAAGTGCACATGTTCTGAGGATCAGGCTAAGCCGCTCCTTGTCTGTAGCTGTTTGGTGTTGAGGGTGGAGATGGATACTGTCAGCGGGCTAAGCTTATTTAACATGAGCCAGTGTAAAACTATCCATCCAACAAACAGCTGTGGCACCTCAGCTGGACTACCAGGAATAAATCATATCTTGGAAGGCAAAACAGACACAGCATGAAGTCCCAGCCCCCAGCTAAAACTCTTGACAAGCATAAACGGGAGAGCAGCTATTTATTCACCCCCTCTCCACAATGACACTGGCCAACAACACATACAAACACACACACAGACACAAACACACACACAGACACACACACAAAGCCCAGATCTTGGAGTAGGTCGGATGACGTCTGTGGTTCGACTTGCTTTGGCAGCAATTTGTTCTCACAGTGCACCTAGGGAACACACTGGAGGAGACTGAAGCAGAGCAAATGCAGAGAAGTTTATTAGTTTCACTCTTCGCCCTGCACTACTTCAGTTCTGCTCCACAAACAACACTACGAAACATTTACTTCCTTCCCATCAGGACTGCCAATGAACCTACAAGACCTAAAGTGTGAATAAAGAATGACAATATTAATTTGCGGTCACAATTACTGAATTTGCAATAGACATTTTTTCACTTCCACGGAATTTGGAATGGAATATGCCTGAATTGTGGAACGACTTACAGTGTACCTGTGAGGACAAACATCATGAGTCTTAATGAGGTAGACATAATGTGTTAATCACATCAGAGGAGCAACTTCCCCTAGTTCATTTCCAGATACAACCTGTACAGCTTCAAGTTAAAACCAAATTCTGTGACGGCACACTTGTAGATAAACATCTTAAGTCCTAACTGCATTGTTCAAGGGAACTGAGGACAAGCTTTCACTGTTTTCTGATGGAGAGTGTTTACTTAATTCAAAGCAGTCCAAAGATGGCTCCATTCTTTTTCAGTCTGTGAACTGTGGAGCTTAAGACACAGTGAATAAACATACCCAATGCCTGACCCAAATTAATGGCAACATCTAGCAAAGCTTTATATCACACACGATTATGGTAAATCTATGCAAAGCACACACATTGTGACTCTGCATAAATAATACACCACACGCAGCAGTAAATTCATTAACTGAGCAACAAACACAATTTCAAAGAAGAACATGAAGGTGGAGATGATTATGAGCTTGCACGAGGCACTATGCAATGTGAAATATAAATCATCAAGAAGCGTATTCCTCCAGCTTTTC
The DNA here is from genome assembly GCF_046254945.1 of Alosa pseudoharengus. Lineage (NCBI taxonomy): Eukaryota > Metazoa > Chordata > Actinopteri > Clupeiformes > Clupeidae > Alosa > Alosa pseudoharengus. Next base: position 29,004,502 of record NW_027468620.1, on the reverse strand, counting down.
CTTGGCCGATGTAACAACAACCTTCAGACACCAAATCAGTTTTAAAGGAACCCGGAGGCTACAAGTGTAAAACTGCTATGTGAAACATTCATAATTTATGTGTATTTGATGTGGTGATATGTTAAAACTTCAGAAGAATTTTAATGGGCTGGGGAGAAAAGTTTGAGATGGCTGTTTTCTCTTTTTATGGAATCATTTCTAAATACCAAAGTTTTCGAATCTGGGGAAAAAAATAAGTTCTGCAGTACAACTTCCAATCATTAAAAAAATAATTTCATCTTTTTATTTCAATGCCTTATTGATCCTGCTGCAAGGATCTTATAAAGACTATTACATTGCTCTGGTAGTGGCAGCTGTAAAATGTCCAATACAGTCAACAAAAGAAAGCAATTGCCATTGATCAACGTCCCAGCAAGGCATACACATAAAAGCTGATAATACACTTCAACAAATCCTAACCTCAATTTAGGCTTAATGAAAAACTAGTTCAGCATAAGGACTCCATAACCAACACTTTGTTATAGAAGTTGGCGACCTCAACACTTTTCAGTTTTTACCTTTTAAAAAGTGTCACACAGTAGTTCACCGTAGAGCCAGCTCTTTTCCGACTAGCCGCAGCTAGAACATATTAATCTTTCAGGCGGGTTTGTTCAGCCTATTGATCCACAGCACCACTTCATTATTACTCTTCCCTTTGGAGGAAAGAATTATGAACATAAATTAAGGATTGGAGCCCAGGTGGATTCACTGGCCACCCGTATTGTTCTGAAGTGCAAGTAATAGAAATAATTGCAGGGAGAGAGGGCCTGAGTGTTCATTTTGTTTCCCTATTAGAAAAATCTCTCCCCTTTGTGATTCAATTTACCATACTGGCTGGCGATGCTCAAGGAGCAGGCTTATTTGAATCAACTCTCTGTCACATCTAATCAGAGGCCTGCGACTGGGAGACAGACTTGGAAACAAAAGCGGACAGGAGACACAATGGAGAGGTGAGTTGTCGTGATAAGCAGGCGAGACATGCCAGTCCACTGACTTCCTGTCCACATGCCTTGACAGAGTGCAAAACAGTGGAGCTGGGATCTTGACGACAAACCTTTGAAATGTGACCATATTAAGCCAGTGTTCTCCTCGCCTCGCTGAAGATATAGTACGGGCTCCAGTGTATTGTTCTGAGCTTATAAGGCATTAAACTGGCCTTTCCACAGCAAGACCTCCTAATCCCCAGCACACCCCGCTTACCGCCCTCACTCACCCTGGACCACAAACTCATCATGTCACGCCGCAAATTAGAGCCCGGCTTGGAATGAACCCACCAAGGCATAAAAGACAACTGTTAATCAAGGCTAAGGTCAATTTCATCAACAACTCTCAGGTGTACAGTTTACGGCTATGCCGGCATCTGACCCAAGACGGCAACCTGTCAAAAAGATAACAGCTATTGTCCCTGAAGCTGGCCTCCTGGTCCACACAGATAACATTTTCTCCCCTTTTTCACGAGTGCGATTTTGTACTTTATTCAGCATGTGGTTTTCTATACTTCCCTTTCTCCCTCTCCACACACCATACGTAAGAGTATATATACAGGTGCCATCTATTATTCTGTTTTCCCCTTCGCTCACCTATTTTCTGGGGCCTCTCTGTGACAGAGGGCTTTATGATCTCACACCTCTCTGCTGTCAGTCAGTCCTGACAGACATCCGGAGACACGCTCCCCCCCCGGGGGAGGTCCTGACAGCCTTCCTACACCTTCACAGCCATCTCAGGGGCCAGGCACCCCATCTATCTTACACTATCTATCTCACATACCCTTGTACACGCTAGAAAGACTCGGCTCCAAGAGAAACACAATACCGTGGCTTAGAAATACTGTACCTCTTTGATTCCGCCATGTGAAATGAAAGGCGTTATTCAGGCCGACTAGTGTTCCCATTTTTTCACGACATAATACTGTATCCATTCATTATGTCTCACCGCAAACTCAGTAGCATGAGCGAAACACTTCAATGTCACGGAGCTGGTACCTGGTATTGGATTTCTGGAGACTTCTTTCTGACTGAAAATTTAGATTTTTTCCCCTTTCCAACAGGAAAGGCGTTGATAGGACATCAGGGATTTTTAAACTTTATTTTAAGTCTGAGCATTTACCCAAGCATATATTTCATAATGGGCTCTGACCACAAGTATGTTTCTGGGTGAAATAAATCACTCCATGTCAGAAAGCCATACACTTTATGTGTCTACAGAGTGATGTAGAAATAGAAATAAGAAACCTTAGCATATTTTGAAATGAAGTCACAGCATGCAACATGTTTGAGTCTCAAATGTAATAAATATGATGCTTGTCATGCACAAATCATTTCCCCAAACCTCATTTCTTTGACATGTTCCACTATTATGCAGTTAAACTAAATTGTAGCCAGATTTCCTTTCTACAACAAGCATACTCTCTAAACCATCAGCGCCAAAATGGATGATCACCACCACGGTATGCTGCCATGACTTGTTTCACTGTCAGAGGAAGTTAGCTAGAAACTCTCAGATTTAACCAGAGAAACATCTCATGAATTTCCTAAAAGTTGGGTAGGCCTACATTACAAGGAGATAGTTTCCAAAGTATTGGTCACGTGGGGTGTTCTTTTGAAACAATTACAGGAACAAAAATACAAATTCCATCCAGTAAAACATGCTCTGGTAAGACACTCTGCCCTGTCTCAGACTCTAAGAGCTGGTAAAGGCCTAAAGCCTTAAGGCTCAAGTGGTTAATGAAGTTGGAGAGCTCTCACATGACTGTCATGCTGTCGTCGTGCTCCCTGAGCCTCCCCAACTGAGAGTCCCAGCAGCCTGAGCTGAGCAACAGCGCTGGCTCACACACTCACGCACGGCAGCTGTTTGTATGGGAATCAACAGCCAACGCGGAAACAAGCTGAAGGGGTCATGTAAATGTGCCGGCAAGGAGCGCAGGCTTCAGGGGAAGGCAGATAACACGAGGAGAGACAATCACCTCCTCAACCTCGGCAGCGTTTGCCGCAAGAGATCCAGCTTTGGCATAGCAAACACCTCTGTGCCCCCTCCACCTTCGGCGCCCCCCAACCACCACCACCACCCGCCCACCACTAGTTCCTTTTACTGACAGAAGAACAGAGAGGTAGCTGAAGAGAGCAGGAGAGAGGGCCTTTACGACATGACACTCCATTCAGCTGTGCCAGAATCAGCCTCGCATCGCTGCATGACTCACTGCTCCACACAAGGCTCCTAACGGCGGAGCGCCACCACTGTTATAGAGATGAACCGTGCGAGTCTTTGGGTTGTCACGAAGAGTTGGCATTTCAGAACACGCACACACACACACACACACACACACAAAATCGGGATGCCTGGCTTCCTCCTCAGAAGAACAGTTCTGTACACCTTGAGGTTGCGCCATGCTATGCTGGCTTCTCTTCCTCTGTCTCTTCCCACATGGCATCAACACGGGTTCCTTGCAGCCCTCCCCCGATGCCAGGAACACAGGCAGGGACCCCCGGGGCGTCTGAAGGGACGTCCATGTTCTCAAAGGGTTCAATTGCAAAGGGAAGCACAGTTAGGCAGTAAGCAAACGCTGGACAACACCATGGAAACTGCCTATAGCAGCCTTGAGAGCCACTGATGGTGTGGTGTGGTGTGGTGTGGTGTGCTCATGAGGGGGTACGGTGGGTAGGGGAGCCAGAGCTTTTGTGAGTCCAGTCCAATAAGCTCCTGTGTGGCACATGAAAGTGTCAGAATGGACATGGGCATTAATGTGAATTTTTCAATTCAGCTGAACTGCCAAGTAGGCCTTGGCCACTGCAGAGCCAGCTAGCTATGTGAGTGTGAATGCAAGTGGTAGATAAAGAACACTATGTATCCCTGTCCAAGAAATGTATCATGTCCCAAAAGACAGTCAATATCAGATCCAAATTGGAGAGCTAGTTATAATATTTGAAAAAAATATCCAAATTTATAAACAAAGAATTAATGGAAAACACATGTACTGTCCTCTGTGATATACTGTGCTCTTGGTGATATCTTCTTGGGTGTGCATATATTTAATTAGGGACTTCGACATTTTCTATTAGTTCTGATCTTCTGCCATTAACCAACCCACTCTTAAGTTTGACACCCATGAGTATTGCTTTTTCTTTTTACTTGTTTGAACTTTAAGCAACCATTTGTGTACACCAACGATCCCAACAACCTGACATGCCTTAGTGACCCCAGTTAGAGGTCATGAGATGGGATCAGCTTATTCTTCAATACCATCCGCCCACTTCCTCCAAGACAAACCTCAATGGTATTCATAGAAGCACAGACACTGGCCAATCAAAGCCTTCTGGCCATTGAGCAATTATCCCCGCACTCTGGCATAGGTGGAGAGTGAACTGCAAACCCCTATGACCCACTCAATGCCCTCTTTCAAAAATCACCACAGGCTACTCAAGGACTGTGGATTTATTTGATTTTAAAGTGGAAAAGGAGGAAAAAAAAGATGATTTGTATTTCTTGTGAAACATCTGGGATCACGGCACATGCCATGCCAAGTGCAAAGTCTGAAATCATAGTGGTGGATTTTCACCTCCAACTATTCCACAGAATAAATTCTTGTCATTATATCAATTTATTTCAATGTCATTTGTACAGGCTCGAGATTGTCTAAATCAGTGAAGGGCAAAATGAGTAGCATTCAGCCTGACTTTACTGCCGTCTCCTACCCACCTACTGAAGGGGGATTGGAGGGAAATGGCTGGGTATGTGGAGCTCTCTTCACAGATGATTTGAAGAGCACAAACAATTTTAAAGGTGGAAAACAACAAAGACGTACAATAATTTGTCATTTATGAAATGGAAAAGTGCTCAAGGGGGAGCAGTGGAAAAACAGTGCCACCTATTTTATTCTGTTTTTTTTTTCTTTATGAGCGCAGGAGTGATTTGCCAAGCTACACCTCACGAGGCAAAAGCTGCCCTAGGCACCAAGCTCACAAATACAGTTTGATCTGCTGTAGTTTTGGATTTCCGTCTGGAGGGCTATACCTCATCATGACAGTCCCAGAGGGGAGACAGGAGTATGGCGGTCTGTTCGCTGCTCCGTGGCACGGCACAAGGGGCCATATGCTTGCTGTTTGACTGGTGCTGCTCGCACACTTCACCAGCCTGAGCTGGGTGGCAACGACAGCAGCTGTGTCTTCTGCTGATATGGTGAGCACACACCACAAACTGCACCGAACAGACGGAGACTATGCATTTAGATTGAGCACACACAAAATACTGCATTTTTAAGAATACTGGAAACAAATGCCCTTCAATTTGTTGACGCTCTTTCTGAATATTATTTAATCTGCATTCATTTAGATACCTTTTCATTCCTTAGAGGTTTGCGTTCTCTGTGTGTAAACTGCATGGGGGAGGATTGGGGAGGAGTAGTCCAGGGAAGCAGCTCCGTTGCAGTGGAGGTGATGTTGTTTTGAGCTGGCAGGGAGGGGTGGGAACTGAGATGGTTTTTATGATCCTGCGAGGTGTCTCCTTGGGAACCATGCGCACACAGGGCCTTCAATGTGCCGGGGGTGATCATGGAGCAGAGTGTGAAATTCAAAGCGACTGATCCAGGGCACAATCAGGATTACACCACTTTCCTGTCCAATTCTAGTCTGCTGCACAATGGCCCGCCTGTAAAAAAATTGTCAAGTGAGCCATTAGGCCTTAAAGAGTGGCGATTCATGGCGGCTGTGGGAAAAGGCCATCTGGTTTGGGGTCGGATTACGTAGCTCACCTACCCTCCCCCTGCTCCAACTGCCCAAAAGCAGGTGCCCTTTCCCTGGCATCCAAAATCAAAATGTCAGTTGTAGACCTCCTGTCATGAACCCTCACTGCTTTTTATTGCAGCAAGCTGACATAGGGCTGTAGGCTTAATTGTTAGCCTGTTAACACTGGGTATGAGCAATTAAATAATCAGATAGCATGCATTAAATACTAGGGCGTTTCAGTAACGGACATTCCAGGTCATGAAAATTTACACTCAACACAAGCACTATACCGTGGTGTCAGCCTAATATTAAACACGACATGTACTTTGTGCACTGTGAGAGGAAAAAAGCGGAAGAGAGGGATATCGAGCTCCCCGAGACAATGAGTCGTCTTGTCACTGAGATCTTTTTTTCCCGCTGACGTCTTGAGCAGCACATGATCAGTCAGTATTTGGTTTAATTATGCAGGGGAGCTAACGGAGAGGAATGTTCTTTCTGATCATCTACATCAGTGGGACTGTGACAGACGGCTCGATGGGAGCTGCCAGAACAATGCAGTGCGAGGCATCGACCCCCATCTCCCAGCCAGCAAGGTGTATCATTTAGCCAGCAGTGCTAATTAGATGCAGAATTTACTGAAAACTGTCAATGACCGTGTCAATAGCGGGGCCCTCAGTATCCATCATCCGGCAAATCAATGCCAATTTTCGGCTATGAATTCGGGAAAATGATAGCTTTCAAATAAATGGTCAGAACAGGAAACGCAAGACTCCTCAGGGAGGAATGAAACAGCTCAATTCAACCCCCCACCCATCCTACTCAAAGAGCCCCTCAACCCGCACTGCTCAACGGAAAAGGTCACAGAACATTACAGCCGAGTATCTCCAAAACAAGATGTAGAACATCACAGAGGCTTGACAGGCAGGCTCAGGCCAGGCTCAAAATGCACCAGGACACGTATATATCTCCACTCTGGCAGATTTAAGGCCCGGGTCAGCAGGTGCTGGAATCAGCAGGAATTGAAGGTCAACGACATGGTCTGGACATTAAAAATAAATGTAACCGTCGCGTCACAAAGAGCAAATTAATGCCAGGCTAATGTCGGAGGTAATCTTCAGAGGGGTATAAAGATCAGTGAGGCTCAAGCGCTCTGAAAAAAAAAAAGAAAATGAGAAGCACTTATCCAATAACGAGAGCCTAATGAGGATCCCTTTAACGGCAATGTCTTCCTTTCCAATTGGAAAAACATTTGTCTTACAGTAAAAGAAGTGATTCATGTATCGTTTCAATTGTGAATGTGGGCTCTGTAATAAGTGCATAAATCAGCTCTCCTCAGGTTAGCGTAATGTCACTTAAATCTGCTAAAATAACATCATAACACGGACCAATGATAAAATGATGTGGTGGTGAAAAAAATGCAACGACTTTCCCCAGTGAGGTTTCAGCATCTCAAACGTAAGCATTTTATAAGGGTGTGGGGTGTGTATGGGTTTTGGCAGAGCAGAGCCACTACTTCATTTTGCTCTGACAGGCAATTTAATACCACAAAATTACAAACCCCAGCTTTTCAATTACTTTCCCAGTTACGAACATTTTCAAACCTCTCAAGATGCAATCAAAAGGTTAGGGCTCGGGAGCTGGCTGGCTCCAAGCTTGAACTTGTGCAATTACAGAACCTCGGAATCCAAGGGCAGAAACATGAAAATGCTTAAAGGCCAGAGTACCTGTGCTCACCCTTGCTTTTCATCACATGACCTCTTTAACGCACCACTCCAGAGTGCTGAGGGGTTGCGAGGGTGTAAAATTAAAAACGCTTCGCCTCTTTCCAACGTGGACGGGCGCAGGATGGGCTGAGCTTTGTGAGATTGGTGACTGTGAACTTGTGAAGCTATCATTAGAGCTGAGGCTTTTAATGAGTGATGAGCGGACCTGCTTTTTTTATTACCTCTGTCTAGACGAGGTCTGCACCCCGTGCCTGTGGGTGACAGACGGAGTACTCTGAGGAAGGATTCATCAGCACACACACACACACACACACCGCCCAGAGGAATCATATTTAATCCCGCCAAGGCATCCTCGCCATCCGTTTTCTTTGCCTCCTCCACTGACAGTGGTAAAAAGAAAATGATTTGCACAGATCAATCACTTGACTCATTGGTGGCTGGTCGTCACTGCTGCATTTTGAACAGGCACCGCTGACAGACGCCTCCCCGATGTTTGATTAAAGGCCCCAGCATCTTGCTAACCTTTCATTTGAGGGATGATTGTCGCTGAGTGACAAATAACTTCCCCAGCACGGTTCAAGGCGAGGATATTGACATTCAGATTCGGCGTTCACTCAGAACAGATGTCACGGCTGGCATGGAGGCATGACAGCAACAGCAGGTACACCGACGCTGGAAGGGCTCGGAGACAAGTGCCGACGGGCCCCACCGCTGACAGAGTCACAACAAGTGTATGCTTTACATCATGCGGTCGGTCTGTGGTCTGCCTCGCAATTACCAGCACCGAAACATCTGTTTGTTGTGGCTTCTTTCTTTTTAAAAAAAAAAAAAAAAAAAAAAAAACTCCACCCACTCTCCATCACCTTGACCTTAATCTATTGCTGTTGTTGGCAAAAAAATGAGGGACATGGTGGAGAAAGTGCAGAAGGAGGGGGTGAGAGGGGGTGAGTGGGAGGAGGAGGAGGAGGAGGATGGCAGTGCCTTCTTCACCTACTGACAGGGGGTGATGTCCATAAACACACGCCTCAGTGCTGCAAGCGGCGACGCAGCTAATGCTCCAATGTCAGATGTGGGCAAAGACACACTGTGCCCTCTGCTGCTAGGCTAGGGTCAGTCTCCACTCTCATTTACAACAACTCCAGCAGGAGGAGGACAGGAGGCAAATGTGGGTCCTTGGACAGCATCTTAGGGCACAAACCAAGCAGAGTGTTGACATAGCTGACTGTGGTATTAAAACAGGAAATGTTGGTATCAGAGGTACAATATGCTTGTTGCTTAAGGGTCACCCTGTTGTCTACTTTGGCTCCACAGAACCATTACATGTGCCTGCTTACTTCACTGGACAAATGACTATGTCAGATTAATGTCTCACATTTGGGTCTTTATACCAATATATCTCATGGACCAGTATCTATTTCTGTTTATCCAGATTGAGATCTGGACATGACATCAACAGAAAATAAATATCCAGAGAGTATGAATAATCATATGAATATCTGCTCAAATATGCTGAGGCCTTTTTAGAATATGCCCATATGCCCTGGGGAATATAGAGGAAAGGAGATGCATTCAACAGAGGTTTCTCTCAAAGTGTGATTACAAAGCCCTCTGTGCTGGCAGAGAGCATGTCATCCCCATTTCTCTTTAATACTGACAGTCAATTAACACATTCACAGGAGAAATAACACCTCCTTGACAAAAAGCCAACTCAGAGCACAGACACCTCTGGCACTGCTTCACTCAGGAGACAAACTCCACATTATTCTTGGCTCACTTGTTTACCTACAGCATAAAAGAACAGTCTCCCATAGCAAACAACACAGCACAAATCATTGGAGAGCTTCAGAGCCATGGCGTGTTACAGTAGTCTTTAACAGATAAAGTGCCGTTTCTCTTGGCCTGGAGCAGTGCACGCTAGGTCAAATGAGGAGTTGAAACTGCATGGGATTCTCCAAAATGAGAATGAAATGTTCTGAATTTCGATGTCATGTACAGCCTATTTTTCCACATACTGAATGGGGCAATTGTTGAGAGATGCACATAATAATTCAGTGGGATAAAGTGACTCTGAGACGTCCAGCAAACAGACCCACTTGTGTACAGAGCTCGCATTATGCTTGCATATGCGTGCAATTATCTCTCATTTTGTCCACTCAGAACACAAGCAGATCAAATATTTGTCCAAATCTCCATATTACAGAGACAGACTTTCAGACAAACAACAAAACAGCAGTGACTCGTAGAGGTCATCATTGAAAGGCTGCTTACTAGTAGTCTGTCAGAAGCCATTATGCTAGCTAGCACACTAACATTACCATGCTAACTGACAGCACAAACCCTTTTATCATTTTAGTATTTAGCAATGAAAAAAACTGTATCATATTAAGTCTCAATACACTTTACAAAATAAGAAATAATCAAAATAAAGTCTCAATTCAATCATTGGAATTAAAAAGTATCCAGTGGTTGGAAGTGATGAGTAAGCATGTCCCTGATGGGTAAGCTATGATGGTAAACTCTCAACACCCATGACAGACTACGTAGCCCCTAAGGGGACATGAGCAAAATAAAATCTAAAGTTTAGTTTCATGTGCTCACGTGAAACTTTCATGTGCGCACGCGAAACTTTCATGTGCGCACGTAAAAGTTTCATGTGTGCATGTGAAAGTTTCATGTGAAACTCCTACTCCTACTAGGAAAAGGTTTTGCGTGCGCACACAAAACTTTCAAGTGCTCACGTGAAACTTTCATGTGCGCACATGAAAGTTTCACATGGGCACATGAAAGTTTCGTGTGAGCACATGAAACTAAACTTTTTTTTTTGCTCATCTCCCCTTAGGAGCTCCGTAACAGACAGATTGGTGTTCTTGGAAAAAAACTGGCAACCCTCTGGCCTCCTAAAGAGCCATATAGCTACCAGCGGAGCTTTGAAGCACAGATCATTCCCAGTCCTTAGTGATCTCTCTGACCCAATACTGGAAGCAGTCCGCAGACCAACAAATGGACTTCTGGTAATGGCGGATCTCTCTCAGAGACTGGAGCGATTTTCTGACCAGAGGCTGGAAGGCCAGCGTGCAGATTTGTGCACTTCTAATAGCACCAGATCTCTTTCAGAGTTCCAGCAGCAGTCATGCAGTATTGTGATGTCAGCCATCAGATACTGAAAGTGCAAGCTGCCGTTCAGCAGCACAGTGGACCTCTGGTGGCAATAGAACTCAGAGCTACAGTGCAGTGAGGCATCATCATACTACTACTACTAATAATAATAATAATAATAATAATAATAATAAGCTTTATTTGTATAGCACCTTTCATACACAGAATGCAGCTCGAAGTGCTTTACATTTGGAGCATGTAACACAATAATAGAGTCAGTCAGTCATTATCAATCACTTTCACTTTTCTTCATTGCTGTGGCCATTTATGATCCAATCAGCAACATATCCGATATATAAAAAAAATAACATGTAACACAGTTATAAAGAAGAGTCAGTCATTCCCCTTTGTTGCTGTGGCCGTTTATGATCCAATCAGCAACATATCAAAAAAACTATTATACTACTATAGATATATAAAGGCTTTGCTAACAAATGCCTAGGCTAACAAATGCTTAGGCCCCGTTGATGCCATCTAGCTACTGTAGGCCAGGGGGCATTTGAATGCAGCCTTGGTGCTGTATCATGGTTGTAGGCCTACTCCTCCATGGAAATCTCCAGTAAAGTACCCAGACACCAGAATTAAATTGGCAGGTATGCTAATGTTAGTTTGTTTGCCAAACACTGTGTTACCATTAACATTCTCAATAGGGTAACAGCCCATGTTAACCGAATTTGGCAGGTAGCAAGCAAAAATAAATATGAAAAGAAACCTATGGCAGCATCACTTAACCACACTATAACATATATAATATAAAGAAAAATGTAAATAAAAGAATAATTGTTTTAAACTATGAAACAAAAACAATGTAGATGGGCAGCATCAGGACATTAGCATCTCCTGACTCCACACTCAACAGCTAGTGCTCAACACACACTCAGCTAGTGCTCAAAATGACAAAATTGCTCCATAAACAATGCTTATCACAGATTTCTTACTTTTTGTTGTGCTTTCTTTGTTGCCCCTGCCAACACAAATGGTTAGCCGATTGCTAATCCGTGATACAGCTATATAAAAAGAGTTATTCTGCATATCAGCATTAATGGAATGTCTCTTGTCCAGCTAAATAACTCAAACAGCACTAATTACAGTATCAGTCCTGAACAGCTCTGAAATGTATGGTTCAGCCAAAATGATTAGATAAATGGGATGTTGGCCTGCTTTATCCATTATAACTAGTTAAAATATGTAAAGCTGCAATGACGGTCAAATTACAGTCTGTTAAATGTATTTGGAATCCTTGTGTAACAGAATATAGGTATGCGCGTCCAACATTTTTAGATTAATAGCATGTTCTCATCCATCATCCTACTCAATCTGCACAGGCTACATGTGAAATTGGCAACAAAGCACAAATTAATTTGCTGGTACACAAAGCTACTTCTAATGCAAAAAAAGGGCCACAAGAAAACTACCTGCCCAGTGCTTAGTATAATTTAGCATAGTTAAGAATAATTCCAAATACTGAAGGACTTCTTGTCACATAAACACATGCTGCTTTCTACCAGCCATGCCAGCTAGTGAAGGGTAAGATAGAGGTGAGAGGAAACATTTGTCACAAAATCTCCCTTTGCCAAACAGCAGCAGCCCACAGCCATTAGCCTAAACTGGAGCTCTCCATGGGCTGTGGCAGCCATCCATTTAGGAACACAGGGTGTGTACTGCAGGCTTCTCTACAAGTTCCAGCTAACTGAACAAAAGCACAAGCACACAATGCTACACAGAAGTGACTTGGCCTTGCAAAAATATATTAATGTTCCAGGAGCTCAAAAATAGTCACAAACACCGTCACACACACACACACACAGTCTAACACACAGACACACACACACACACACACACACACACACACACACACACACACACACACAGGTTCTTTCAGGCCTTCATGGTGTAACAAGAAATGTCTGCCAATCATTTTGAACAAGAGGGTAGTCATACCATCTTATCAGTGTCAATCAGTGCATTGAGAAGCCAGCAGCCTTGATAATTCCCCACAGAGCTGGTATCAGGGGCTTTCAGTTCAAAAGCGGGACCAAAGAATCGCACATCACACAGAACCACCTTGGGTGATAAAGGTACTTATAAGCCTACATATATTTATGGATACCATTAAAAACAAAACTGCCATAAAGAAAATAGCTGACTGCAGAGTATAAAGCCCGAAGGACCCAATTTCCTCCTAAAGCACCTGATGGACACTGTGACAAGCAGATTGCTTTCCAGTACCAATTTTTGGAGCATGTGAAAAATGGGACTGCATGCTGGTATGTGGTCCAAGATGAGTCATAAATCTTCCTTTATCTCCTCTGTGGTGTTAGCAGAAAAGGATGAGTTGCTTTTTTTCCATCTCATTCACATGTCTATCTGTCTGTTATCCGTGCCCTTGAGCAAAGATTACTGATGCCCTGCCTTTGATATATGACACACATCTCACAGTGCAGCTTTTCATCCAGTGAATTAACCCAGAAAAAAATGCAAACCTGACTGCCATCAGCTTGGAGGCTTTCTCACAATTCTTTTGTGTTCCTACACCACCACCCCCTCCACCTTCATGATATTGAGCAGACAGGGCAGAGAGCATTATGGGTAGCCAAGTTCGGTGGTAAATTGTTTATCTGACCTCTGCACGTCTCTGCATTTTATAATCTACTGTGTGTTGGCCCTGTGTCATCCTCATAACAAATTGTTCCTGTCAGTCCGTGACTTAGACTTTTTTTTTTTTTTTCTCCTGGGGGGCTGGATGGGGTTAGAGAACCTAAGTGTGGTATTCACATCAAATGCCATGATAAGACCAAATACTCTAAAATAATAGAGCCAGGAAGATCCTGTCATTCTAACACAGAGTCCAATGAAGTTCATGATCTATGGTATGACATGAGCCTGAGTATGATAAGTGTTAATGGCCTATTCATGCCCAAGCTAATTACTCAGCTTAAGAAGGCCTTTCAGGCACAGAGGGAGACCTAGGCTTAATTGCATCAGTATTACAGTTTTACATGCAGTTATGGTAGTGCATAGCAAAGTTAATTCAAATCCATTTAGTCTTTCCTTAATTGTTTGAAGCCTTAATACAATAGAGGTGTACCTGAGAGTACCCTTTGTAAGGAATAAAGACCTGGAGGTAATGCATCACTGAAATACATTTCAATTTTTATAATTTAACTGTGTATGTATGACAAATGGCACAGCATGTCTAATAGAAAAGATCCTACCAAATAATGCATTACCCAATTACTGGAGTGGTTGGATTCTGTGTATTATACAGAAATATCTTTGCAGTCTTGGTGTTAAATCCCATTAACAAAGAGATAATCTCCTTAAATGATGAGACCCAAATAGAAAGAATAAATTGAATTTAACACACTCCAACTACAGGGCAGTGTTCACATGTATCATACATATAGTAATAAGGGGTCACATTACATCAACACATCTTCATCAAAGTTTTCATGAAAGCTATAAATAAAATATGCAACAAAGAGGCTGATTGCAGCCATCCATTGTCCTGATCAAATCATTTCTAATCTATTTAATTAGCAAATGTACTCTTTACCCTAGAAGAGCCTATCCATATTCCAATAGAATTAACCTGCAATGTACAGGAAGTGCATTATATCAAGATATTAAAAAAAGTTGCTAGAATGGGGAAATTTTTTCAAGCAAATGAGTAATATTATTCTATAAAACAAATAGTCACACCTCTCCCAGGTTCACATCATGCTCATCAGACTGTCATTACTCTGTTCCATGCGTTACTGAGGGACTTAACTATGTTCCACGTCACTATGTTCAAATACAACCAAATGAAAACTTTTCAGTATGTCTGCTCTACTATGGACAAAGTGGTGTGTAAGTTTGTACGTACTCGACCTTTCCTCTGGCCTACAATTGCTCCCCAAAAATCAATTTGCCATCAGCGTCTGTACAACTGGCAACTCAACAACTTATTCCATTTGTTATATTGAGCTCCATCTGGCCTGGGTCATTTGCCTTTTTAATTTAGTTGTCTTCTGCTCTCTAATTTGTCTCACATTTACAAATGGTGTCGACCGCGGCACCAAGCTGCACCCCGTCAGCTGCATAAATATATTTTCATGTGAATATGCCAGCAGTCCAGGGCCATAAATTTGCCATGCCGCGTTATTAATAGATAGTAACAGATGTTTAGTGATTGTTGATTACCAGTCATGTTGACCAGTGAAATCTGTTCATAAATGGAATGGAATTTATTGCACAGCAGAATGCAGCTCTTCTCCTTGGCAGGATGGAGCGTGGTGCCAACTGGCTGTGTAGCGAATCATGGAGACAAAGTCGCCGCTTTCCCCCTCTGAGGTACAGGAGCATATGGCGCTGCTGAGGATGGCGCGCGCGCATGCAGAGGACGACAAACGGGCGGATTTGTGGCAATGTCTGCAGCTTATTTGTTGCTCCTGTACACGCTGTGAGGAGACAACTGTTCGGCCACTGTGACTTCCCTCTAATAGCAACGCAAATAGTTGCAGAGTTATGCCATTCCACTAGCTTGTCACTCGCCATCAACAATCATTGGCAAGTTGGTCCATCAATCTTTGGGTAAGTGGGACGGTATGTTCGACTTGAAAAAGAGGTGGGTACTTTCCCCAAAGGTCGGCGGCTGTGCTGAGTGCAGTAGTTATGTGACTGGCAGATATAAATCGCTCTACTGCACATTAACATTGAGGGGCAACTACCGGTACATCTAAATTCATATCTAATTACCCCAATGGTAAGTTAGTGCAGACACGTAATGGATATGGGTAAGAATAAGCACACAGAGCAAACTGACTCCATGTGGAGAGATGATAGCATGCCAGTAGCCTTTAAAACCTGAGCCAAAGATTTGTTTCGTAAACAGGGCTTAGCACGTTTCATTTGTAATAGAATACACCTCCTCTGGCTTTTTTACTGTATATTTCAGAGAGGAAACACCATGAAATAACATCAAAATCACCACACCAAACAAAACCAAAACTTTAACTTTAAACCAAATAAGTTTAAAAAAAACAAGGACTGCAAGTCCATTTGAACTGTACTGAAGTGTAAACTACCACTGAAATGGAACTATATTTGAGTAACCTTTTCGATGGCAGATTCCTGTTTAGCAAAAGAGTTGGGGGTACAGGGGGAAGCACCAGACAACAAGCTGCAAACTCTGACAAGTTAAAAAACTTTAAGGCAGCCGTAAATAGCTCTGTCATTCCATCCCGAGTGTTATATTACCTGGACACATTTATCTGACGGGTGCTAAATCTTTATCCACCCAAAAAAAGCTCCAGGAAGGCACAACAAATAAATTACGACACTGAGAAGAACACACAACTAGTTAATCAAATGAACAAGATACGTTTTGAAGAGGAACACGGTAAATATCGACTACCGGTACACACCGAGGCAGGTTTTTGGGGTAGAAAAATTATTCAATACTGCCTCCTTTTCACGGCTAGTCTGTGCCAGTCCCTGGGAACAGTTTGTATCCTCCAATAAATTTTTACAGTTGCTTCACCTGCCTGATATCCTTCAGCCATTTCCTTCAGAAGCTGTCAAACACGCCAACTATAATATATGGCCCTTACAATGAGAACAGCTGTAGCCATTCTCTCTCCCGCTTCTTGTACCCTGTCCAGCATGAAATAATACATCAAGATTAATTGATTCCCTGTCACTCTCTGAGAAAAGAAAATTAATTTCCATGTATCTTTTCCCCCAACCAGCATATGAATTTTGTACATGGCAAGTAATTTAAGTTTTTAATTATTCATGAGAGCAAAAAACATGATGGAGAGGCTTGCTGAATGCCCTAAGGCCATGGTCTAGCTCTGGCTATGTACTGAGACAACAATAGAACT
The DNA here is from genome assembly GCF_046254945.1 of Alosa pseudoharengus. Taxonomy (NCBI): domain Eukaryota; kingdom Metazoa; phylum Chordata; class Actinopteri; order Clupeiformes; family Clupeidae; genus Alosa; species Alosa pseudoharengus. The sequence continues at coordinate 28,987,999 of NW_027468620.1, read as the reverse complement.
CACTAATGCCCATATGAATAATATATGGATTTACATACATCTTGGTTCAACACCAATATCTCTCTCCAGGTGACCTGAGCGGAAGGGTCAGGAAGCTCCAGCACGACTAATGGAAACACACTCTCAAGGAGTGGCCACTTCACCAATCCAACGCAGACCTCCTCTGCTGAACATATCAAGGGCCAGCAGCTATAACATCCTGATAGATGAAGGGAATGTGAATTCTTTTCCAAAAATCAACTCACTAGTCACTCTGACATGCAGTCAGAGCTCACCTGCTTTATACAATCATTTGTTACAGATTCATAGCTTCGCCACACCAAGCAGGTGAAGAATGCCTTGGAATGAGCACGACTGTATCACAAAAAACAACCACTACTAGCTTTAACAATTTTAATTTTCCTGAAATCTTTTTGGCACTGCTTCTTGCAACAACTGTACCATGTCAAAAGGGATGATTGAGAAGCGCACTCGAGTGCTTAAGTAAAATACCATCTGCGTAGTTACTCGTTTAAATGGCAGGCCAAGTGGAGGATGCCATATTCCTGTTGCCAGAGACCTCAAAAAGGCACGTCAGGCAGGCATGGGTGGAGATTGATGTGTGTGCTGCTCAGTGCTCCTCGCCATTACATGTGACATGACAACCATGATGAATGAGAGGCAATTATACTCAGGAATGGCCTGTTTTTTCTAATACGCTCCCACCAATCATCGGCCTGGGATCTGGAGGGGGGCATTTTTGCAGCGCCTTAAGAAAATATACAGTGAGCTGCCGAACCTGCTGAGGCTGAGCAGCAGGCTGCAGGGATGACGACAGCCCCATTCTGCGCGCTCTCATTTAGGAAATTGAAATAAAATGTAAAAAAATAACAGGGACACAGGTAGAGCAGGTTGTCACGTGAAATAGGCACACACCCACTGCACACGCATGTGAAAAGATGAGAACTGACAAACAGGCACAACATGCCAGCTCAAACCTATTTCTGACCTCCGAGTCCATCGTGGATAGCGGTTAGCATTCGGCTAATTACAGACTACTATTGGTGTGTATTTTTAATCTCCTTAATGGTCCAAGTGCGGGACTAGTTAAAATGGTCTGTCTAACGAGAGGCATGTAATTATTGTTAGAGAGCCTAATTAGCGTTTAGTGTAACAGCACAACAACTGCAGCAAAATTGTACTAATTCTCCAATAAACAGCATTCACAGTGTGCAATCAAGCTGCTTTGCAATGCAATGAGAATTAATGGCATCACACCACAATGGCAAATCCTACAGCTCCTGCTGAGAGTGTTAAATCATTTTTTACTCCACACAGATTGTTCCTATCAACAGCAATTCCCAGGCATCCTAATAAGCATATCTCCTCATTAATATCTTGCAGACCAAATTATCTGCGATTTCAAAGTATGTTTCAGCAAATAATTAGGCAGATGACCCAAAAATATGGATAAAGGCATTTAGAAGAGATCTATGCTGATAATTATACCATGCAGCTCTTCTAAATAGCTGTCTTGTTGCAAAGCAGGGGTGATTACTAATTTCCAAGCATACCCATCATGGCCCTATACATATGTAGTGACAGGATGCAATAAAACATAGCCTGCCAACTGTCTGAGATGATGACATTAAGCCATTTCCTTAATTTCACGTTTGTTTTTAAAATCTGTTGTGCACAGTAGAGGTGTTAACAGTCACACTTCGTGCTGATCAACCTTGAATAAGGAACCTATTTGATGCTGGTTAAAAGGCAGCCATAGCCTCAAGCAACCCAGTTCAAACAAATAAAAAATTTTGCAATGCAGTGTATCTTGAATATGTAAAAAGAAACTACTGTCAATAAGGTCCTTTGGGCTAATGTGTCCTTGAGCAATAGCACAAGTATACTCTAACCTAGTCAAATACCTAGTTAAATGCCTAGTCAAATACCACCTCCTTCATTAAATGCTGTTGTATCACATATAAAAGTGTACCAGTAACCCAAGTAGCATTTTCTTCCCCTGGCGTGACTGCTTCATTGTCACCTTAATGGCATGGTTTGGGTGATGTGTAGTCCAGTTTAAATCACTCAGGAGAACAGGCCAAACATGCTTTTGTGTCTTCATATTAACAGTCATACTGTGTGTGTACACATTTGTTGTTTCACACAGTCCATCGTTTAAAAGAAATGGTGACAAAAGAAATGGTGGTAGCACAAAGAATATTAGCCGTGAGTATCTCTGAGCCCTGAGGCAACAGTGTTCTGGGTTTAAGTTATGGAGCCTGTCTAATGATAGCACTCAGCATCTCAATCTATTTAGTTTCTTCACACTGGATTCTCTGACAAGAGATGAAGACATAGAGGACACATTTCACCATTTGACATGTCTGGATGGATAGATGGATTGAAAAATAAAGGCCTCATTTGCTTCTTCAACACATGGCATTTATTGCAGCCAACTGATCCATTATTTACTTTCTTTGTCATCTGGAGTTAATGTTCCTTGTCTTAGTAACAAAAACAGTTTAGAAAGGCAACTTCCACAAGTCAAACTTTGCCGTTTCCCAGACTCGTCTCTGCTATCTATCTCAATTGAAATACTCCCTATTTATTTTAGAAAACTTAAACAACTGCTGTTATGTCCGCCTGGAGTTGGCATAAACCAGAGAAGTATATTCATCATTATAATACTTAGCACTGGGAAGGGAAAGGCTGGCCACACCATAACAAATATGTCTCAAGCCCAGAAATGATAACAGGAATTTAAGATGTCAGAGACTAAAGTAAATTGTCTACATGTAAATACATGAGGAAGGTTAAAGCTTTCAGGCATTCCATGAGCTATCCACCACATGCCAGACCAACATTCTGCTTAGAAATATTTCTAAGCAGCGCACAGGCATCTCAGTTAATTTCTGTCTTACTTTTTGCCCCTGTATTTCACAACAGTACTGTTTAACTTTACTTCTTCAGTTGCTCAAAAAGCACTATTTCATCAAATTAGCATGTGCCTTTACAGTAATTCTCATGAGACCTTATCCAAATAGCCGTTGGGCCGGCTGGTGGCTGTTTAGACACCGTGTAAAGTGAAAACTGAAAACTGATCTGTAGGGGTGCTTTAAAAACACATCACTTCAATGCTTTGCTGCTCCACACAAAATCCTCCCGCGACTGTATCACGGAAAGGTCTTGCTAGACACTGTTTTGTATTGAAAATATGGACGAATGTTTGGAGGAGCAGTGGGGTGAATAATATGAACCCGGCCTGGGCTGCTGTAAACACTGAGATTTATGAGCGCCTGCTCGCCGAGCGTCCTGAGGAGTCACATAAAACGAGCCAAGGAGCACCGAGATGTCCAGCAGCAGGCAGAGCCTCATGGACAGGATACTACGAGCGTCCCCTAGAGCCACACTCACCGCTGGCCAGCATGAGGAGACACAGCTGACGGCTATGCCAACGCCAATATCACACACAAACAAAGGCAGAGCCAGAGTGTGCTCACACGGACATGCATGTATATGATCTAAGATTGTAATCTTGTTTATATTCCATGAATTTCCTGTTTGGAAGAAAACAAAAATCACTGTTCATCAAAACAGTTCCAAAAATAGCTCTCCAAAAATTATATGACTTCTGAGGTGAACTTTTAAGTATGATGACACACAGGAGTCTATTAAAATGCCGTGAGGTAAAACTCACGTGGACAGTCTCCATGCCTGAAAAATGTTACAAATGTGCTTTGTCACCACGGCCCCTAGCCTCAATCTGTTCCCTCCATCTGAGCATTTCACAATACACAGCGTGTTTACACAACGCTTAAAGTAGAAGCCAGGCATTTTGCATACTGTGGTGGGAGGGACCTGTTTTTTATCAGCCACACACTTTGCTGTAAATCAAAGGGATATGCTCTGACAAACAATCCAATATCCAAGGTTAAGAAAACATGCAGACAATAAATCACCCAAGTGTCATGTTCAATTTTTACAATAGCATTAAGCAGCAATAACCATAACAGGGCCAAAATTGGTATAAGCAGACTATACAATCAGCCATACTTCCCACATCTTCCCCCAAGTCAGATGCGGGCGAGAACAAATATCATATTCCCCACTGTTCCACTGCTATGAAGCCTATCAACATGGTTTAAAGATAAAATACTTCACTCAACAAGGTGTGCCTCCATAACACTTCCATAGTAAACAAATTCCTTGTGGCTGATGTCTGAGCTGCAGTGTGTGGTTGTCTGAGAATCAGACCAAGAATCAGACAACCATATAATTGAGCAACTAAACAAGAGCGCATCATACACTCACCTTGAAAAGAAATGATCCTTATTGAGATTAATGTTCATAACATCCCTCTCAGGTATACCTTGTCTCCGAATACTAGTTCATACAAAGGAAGTCAGTTCTACACGTAATGACCAAATGAATCCTGGGATTGTATTTTAAAATCTTATTTTAGAATTTGGAACATTAGTCAACTATGAACCAACATGTATAGGATGAAAAACTTGTCCCATTTCATTTCTCAATATATACTAAATACATTATGTGGAGGGTTACTTTGTGAATAATTTAGTAGAGATGAAACTAAAACAGACACATATTTCATTGCTCCTGAAACACAATTGTAGAACAGCTGTGCGACAATATAGTACTGTACATAATATCAACACTTTAAATTGATTTCTTTCAATCATAGACTGCTCTGCGGAAACACTGAAGAAAGAAAACACAATAAAAAACTTGCACATACACACTAGCACCACACATTCACACACACTGACAGATGCACACACATTCAGTTGAAAAATAGGAGGCGCGCAGCCAGCTAGCTTCTCACTACCCGCAGACACAAGCATTTATAACCTTAAAAATGACTTCTGGGTACCAGGTATCCAATTATTCGTTACCCAGGAAGCAGTGCTAAATGGCGGACCATGATGATTTACTCGCAACCTCTCCTTTTATTAAAACACTTTGTCTTATTGTTTTATTGATTTACAATCCGTCCCACGTTTTTGGCATCTGAAAACAATCAAGTCGCAGAGCAGCCGAATGTTTGGACATTAATCGTTAAAAGGCAGTGTTTTATTCCTGGCCAGGGGTTTGCCGCACCAGCTGCTATGCATTCTGGTAAAAGGGAGTGATTTATGGCCTTGTAGCAATAACGATGAGGCTGACTCATTAACATATCGACAGGGCCCAAGATGGATCATCAGCATTGATTATTTCATGGCCTGTTGATGCCCATTTGTTAAAAAACAGCGGGGGTGGGGGGGGGTGGCGGGGGCTGGGGGAGAGACCATGTTTTCCACGCATTAGGATTTCTCCTGGTGAATGACTATATCTCCAGAGCAGGGAGGACAGGCAGAGTGGGAGGAGTGCTGGAGTGGTGTTCTGCAGGCCTGTCTCCGCGCTGTCAGACGTCAGGAGCCATGACTGACAGCTGTTAACCAATGCGCTCGAGCCACGTGAAGCTAGACACTAAGCAAATGGGACTCAGTGGGGTAGTGTGATGTAAGGCCCCCTTTTTATGGGTGCAATAAAACATCTGAATATTTCCAGGGACACATTTAAGTATCAATCAATAGAATGTTCTTTCTCAGGATGGGGGCAGTTTGTCATTCAGATTTTCCAAATGTACTGGTGACTGCAGATATGACTATAAACCGAAACAGCAGATATGTCTGGAACAAATATGTGAACGTTGAAATTGAGGAGTAACAGTGCACTGCTTACTGTAGCCAGTAATGTTTCTATAAGTAATTATTCCATTACAGTTATTACTATTTTGTGCAGGCTGTACAGTCAGTTGTGTTGATATTTTACAAAATAAATTGATATGATAGCTTATGGACTATAACAGAGTAGCCAACATCATTATTTAATGCCATTGCAAAGAAAATATGCTGAGCCAATTCATGTAATACATATTCTGCTAATGCTTATGGTATAGACCCTTTCAAGAGAGTTCCATTATCAGCATCATAGTTGGCCCCACAAGGCTTCCGTTTTAAAATTCCATATGTTATCTTAATGCAGACGAAGTAGTTAGGGAACCAAATAGAACGTTCAAGCATTTTTTTTGTTTTTATTGTTGAAAGGGTCTATAAACACCAGTGCCGATGATGAATATTTGTTCACTTTCTGAAAGGCAGAGCAGAGAGCGGGCCGTAGGCTTGGCTGTGTGAAATAAATAAACAGTCGACATGTGACATTGGTGATGTGTTTGCAAGACTTCACAGCTAATCACACACAAGGATGATCCGCTGCTCGCCTCACTCAGATCATTCATTTCCCCATCATACCTCTCAGCACATCTGTCAAACACTCTCCAAGGTCAACTGGAGGAAATGATGGCACATGTGCACACTTACAAATACACACGGAATAACACACACGTGCAGGCACACACACACACACACACACACACACACACACACACACACACACACACACACAAACGCAGACATACTCACACACGCAGGCACACACACACACACACACACACACACACAAACCGCATACACATTCTTAAGCTAGCACAAAATTGTGAAATTATGCACACTTCCAAACACAAATACATGAATGCAATTTACTCCCACAGACAACAAAATATATATAATTCCTCAGAGATCATTTCCTCTTAAGGGGGGACAGAGTAGAGGCACAGAATAAGTCCAGGCAACTAGTAGCCTTAAGTTAGTGGCTGTTGCCATGGCAGACTCCTTCATTAGGCTGATACAGTTTCCTTTGTGACAGGAGGTAATTGATGGGACAATCAGTCATTATTGAATGGCAGGCGGCTCGGAGCTCACCTTGATTGTCATTCTTTTGGCCGCCTGTCATCCGAGGCTTGGGAGCGGTGCTAACCTTGCCGTGGGAAGAGTGTCACCCACCTTCCTAAATCACCAGGAGTGACAAATGGCTGACACGTATTGACCATCTAATCTTTAACAAAGGTCCTCCACAGTGAAAGTGGGGGCTGCACTCTTTTTTACACAGGTCCCCTCCAATTTGTATCAGCGCCACCTCTGCTGCTCCACGCTGCTCCCCCGACGGGTGCACTAGCACCTCCTCTCCTCCGTGCAACTTCTCCTCTCAACAATATGCAAAATGGCATCCCGGTTTCTCACGTTTCCTTTTTTCCCCTCCGCTTGATTAAATAAATTGCAGGCGAACGGGGCAGTGTCAGTGGAGCCACTAACCATCTGGCCTTCAAACGTCCTTGGTGGACAGGATGAGGGAGTGGGGAGTGGGTGTGTTTTAACTCCACTCCCTGACAGGGTGCTGCCCTGCCCCTTGTACTGTAAAGACCAGGGCTTTAAATTGCTTCCCCGTCACCAGGCCCTGAGTAATGAGTGTGATTCTAATCGGAGTTCCTGGGGCCAGTGGCATTAGTCTTAATCTGGAGTCCCCCCCCCCCCCCCCCATAGCCCCTCTACCTTCCCCTCTCCCGCCACCACCCGTGACATCTAATGTAGAGCAGGTACGGGACATAATGAGAATACATTCCGCAGCCCGCCGTGAGACACTTCACTCCCCACCACACACACACACACACACACACAGCCTCGGAAGGGTTTGCTCAGGACAACAAGGTTACTGGCCCTGTCTTTTCCTTTCAGGACTCATTAGCTATTCAAGGGCTAGAAAATGTCCCAAGTATCCGAGAACACAGCCCACACTCCCAGACACAGGCTGAGGGCTACAAAAATAACATACAACTCAGCTTCCCACATCTGACAGGAGCCATGCTAACTAACACTGCGGTAAGGTAATGGCAAGGAATAGCATGTTCCGCAATAGCCAAAGGGGATGTTTGAAAATGAAAGTTATTTATGACAATGAATAAACTAGTCTACTATTTATCCATGGCTGTGGCAGACATGCATATTTTTGATTGTGTTCAATTTATTATAGCAAGAAATACTCATATAACAGATAAAGACACATTGCCAAACCTCCTTTTAGAAGCTTTTAATCCCCGAGGTGAGAGGAGTATGCATGAAATAGCCTTTTTGTGTTGAATAGGTGAAATACAGTATTAGCAAATCAATCACAGAGGGTCCCAGATGTTTTTCAAAAGGAATATATTATTTTCACAATGCAGTACTTTAAGACCTTCTTGATTTGTGGCTATGGGTATTGATGACTCCATAAAAACCACAGACATATCCTGGTCTTCACACAAACCATTAAATGAAAACATAAAAATGGCAGAAGTGTCAACAGCAAGGACTGGGAGTGTATGCAAGCACACATCCATAAAACAATGGCGTGTGAGATCATCCAGGCCTCGGAGGCCTGTCACAGGCTCTCCTATGTGCTGGGGCCAATTTGTACAGATGCAAAAGAATCCTGGGGTCTGCAGTTAGTGGGCGAGTAAATTGCTGTGGGGATTTGTGTGTGCCTGAATACTTTAGCAGGTCATTCCTCTCTGTCTCTCCCTGTTTGCCTCTGTTCAACCCCCTCCCCCTCTGCCCCCATCCATTCTCACATCCACTTCCCGGCTTTGTCCATCCATCAATCGCCGCACTTTGTCAGTGCAGACTTCATCCCCGGATCCCTGCAATCACAGCGCCGCCACTCCGCCACCAGGGAGCTTTTCTGTTCCCATCTGCATCTCCACCCCTCCACCCTACCACCCCCCCCCCCCCTGCTCCACCCTGCTGCTGACGGAGGGGCCTGACGCGTGTCATTCTCTATTGCACAGGCAAGCAGAATGCACTAATGCCTGGCGCACCTCGTCTCCCCACCTTTACCATTCACCTCTCTCTTTCCAGACGCACTCACACAGATACAGACAGACAGGGCAGCAAGGGGAGGGAGGGAGGGAGGGATGGCGAGAAAACAACAAAGAGAACAGAGAGAAGGAGACAGCGAGGGAGAGATATACGGACAGAGCGGCGGGGAATGTGTGCGTGTGAGAGAGAGAGAGAGAGAGAGAGAGAGAGAGAGAGACAAAGAGAGACAAAGAGAGACAAAAAAGGGTGGAAAGTGAAAAGGAGAGGCTGAAAATGGAGGGAGGCAGGGAAGAGGAGAGAAAGAGAGAGAGAGGGAGGGAGGGAAAGAGCGATTACTAGCTTTTCTGAAACAATTCGTACTCTGGTCAGGCAGCGGCTCAATTTTTCTTTTCTTCCCCACACATCAATAGAAATCACAGGGAGAAAATGTATCCCTAATTAAGGGCTGATCAGCTCCACGTCAGCTGTGGTTTGCACAGGGAGCACAGCACTTGGAGGAGACTGGGTGTGTTAAGTGCTGCTTCCAACACCGAATCACTGCTGAGAGGTTCATTTCAGTCCTCACTACCAACACAAACAGAATCAAACTAATGCCTCACTGTGGCTCCTGACCGGCTAAGCCTGGAATTGATGTCTAATTCATGTTGCTTTAAAGTCAATATGAATCAGAATATGTTCCTACAAACATAATATGTAGTTTGTCATGTAATAAAAATAATATAAAGAAAAATACTGCAATCTGCAAAAGAGTACTTAAAGAAAAAAATATAATGCACCATGAATCACCACTTGCAGGTCATTCCAGTCACTATGTTGCATGTCTAATTCTTTATGTACATGCATATCTGCATAAATTAGCTATTAGCTGATTATAGAACAAAGAAACTAAAGAATAATCATTTGTTTACAATCACTTGCTATATCCTATTGAAATATATGACAAAAACCATCCATTTGGTTTAGTTCAGATCACCATAGCCATGCATTACCAATGGTAGAAATCCAACGTATTACTAATGCAGTGCACTTCAGCTTCACAGTAATTGAAATAAGACGGAAGATATTAGCATCTTTGAGTTTGCATGTGTTCACAGCCAGTTGGCGGGTACAGTGAATAGAGAGAGACAGCTGTATTAAAGGGATCTGATCTGGGCTGTCACCACTACTGGGATTAACATGCATACTCATTATCATTGGAACAAGCACTCACACAGCTCACGGAATTCAAACTTAACATTAATACACCCAATCACTGTATTTCTTTGTGGAAAAGCCGCCATTGAAAGCTGTTAAAAATCCAGCTAGTAGAACGCGTCCAGTAAAATACAAACATTGCTCTTGACTCTAGGGCCATTTTACATCAGACACCTCTAATTAGACAGCAACAAAATATTATTAATAGGCCGGACATTATGGAATGAGCTCGTTATAAATGGGACCTGTCAAAGCCTTATTCGGCTACCAAATGAGTATTCTCAGTTCACTGCCCACATCTGAAGCATCACCACCCCAGCCACATAACAAATGATTGCTATTAGCTGTAACGTTAGTAATGATGGCCAAAAACAAACAAAAACCCATAAATAATATTCTGCTGCAGGATGAGGAAAAAAAGACCTTTAGAATTAACCCATAAAATGCAACGCATCTCCCACAGAGAAATAATAAATGACTTTTGAGGAGTGGGGATGGGGGGGGAGTCACAAGGGAGAGAGCGTGGATCTTGTTTTCCGTGTAATTAACACTTATTTGTGCCTTTAAAGCACCAAAAAAAATTATTCTCATATATAATTATCAGCATTGCCAGTTATTAATTCAGCTATTACACGCTCGGCACTGGGTCTGCTGTGCAGGGTGTAATGTTATTCACAGATTACAGTGAGAAAAGCCATCAGACTGTCTGCTGCATAGAGCTTAAGTGACAAGCGGGGCCCAGCTCAGTCTTTTTTAGGGACCCAAACCAAATTCCATATATTAATTAACTCCTGTCGTCTGGGCCCGCCAAGCCCCCCACTCTGATATGGGGGCTAAGTGTCTGCCTTGATGCCTCACTCAGCCTTGTTTTCAGATAAAGCCACTAATAAATGAGAGTCCTATTTACAAAGTCAGTTCCACTTTAGCAAATCCCTCCCCAGGAAAATGGCTACATTCTCGCAGGAGAAATGGGGAAAGGAGAGATCAGACAGTCAGAAGACAAGTAGCTTTCCCTCAGTGCTGGGAGCCTATTAGGCCATATTTCAACGTCTTGATTTCAATCAGTTCATCAGGCAGGAGAGAGTCTCACAGTGGAGCACTTGGCATCCAATCTGACTGGATTATACTGAGCCACTCACTAAATGAAGCTGACTGATAAACATTTAAGGCCAGATTAAGCAGGTTTGTTGCCCTGCCATTTAGACAAATCAGGCCTCCATTCTTTCAAACTCCCTCTATGACGAACTGCGAAGTGCATGTTATAGTGTGTTGTGAACCTTTGACCGTCCACCGCTAAGATAGTTTTCTTTTCATTAATTACAAAGGAACACTCTTACCTGAAAGAAACCCAAATGTCATTCAAAATGTAAAATGACATATAACCACGGGGACCAAACACAACAACTCGACGCCACACAGAATTTTTCAAATGCAAATTTCCTGAAACATGGGAGCTCAAACGAAATAGCTCAAAAGTGGAAACTTGTCAAATTCAAAACATCACCTTTTTCCAGCATGGCAGCAGGAAAAAGAATGTGTGGAGAAAAAAGGCATCAAATATAATGAAAGATTGTTTATGTATTCTGGCATGAAATGGGAAGGTGTTGTGAGTGAGGGAGGCGACGGAGACGGATGGACAGAGCTGACAGCACGGTATTCATCCTGCACGCTACAGCAGACGTCCTGCTAGTGGCGGTCGACAGAGCAATAAATCAAGGGCCTCTCCATGCTGCACCTACAGCTTATTACATCCAACATGACAAATAAATAATAATCCCTGTCACGACAGGCCCTTTGCTCAAGGATTGAGCCAGAAACCTTTTGCTCATCACTCCTGATCCTAAGTGAAAACACTAGAACAAGGGAATTGAAGGCCATGCTTTACTGGGCTTATGAGAGCCAGAGAGGAGGGGAGAGGGCGATGGAGAGGAAAGACAAAAAGAGGGGTGGTGAGGGGGGGGGGGGTGCTGCAGAAAATGACGCTGCCACAGCAAAAGCTGAGGGTGTGAGTGGGGGAAATGATCCAGCAAAGCTCGCCGGCTAGTTTAGTGAGAAAGAGTAGGTGCCCTTGCGCACTGCAAAACTACTGTCGCTTATTCAAGTGAATAGGGCTCCGGAGGATAGGGCTAAATCAAAAGCTTTCGCTGCTAAACAGAGAGTGCGAACGGGGAGCAAAAACAGCATACACATTTGAAGACCGCTTCAGCCACAGCGTCTTCTGTGTCCATCAAAACAAATAGCTCTATTGATGCACAAGAGGGGCTACTGCCGCCTTGCTTTCCAATGTAAATATTGCAGGACAGCACTGTTATGAGGCAAATAAAACACACACTTGTAGATGAATAGATACGAAAAATGCAGACGAGATATTAGATTTTTGAGAGGGCTGACCTGAAAGTCATAAGAGGAGCAAGGTTATAAAGAACGTCCTGTTATAAGGCCCAGAATAGACATACCTGGCAAATAGGGTCACATAGGTCACAGAGATACCCAGTGAACCTTTATATGAACAATGGCCTTTGCATGTTATTGCAAATGGTCATAGGTAGCTGCTGTCAGATGAAATATCCTTTCATATCTGAAAGCCCTATTCAGCCACCAACCACCTCATGTGTCCGTTTTTTTTATAACGTCCGTGTACTGTATGTTTACTGTTAGCAAACAGTTTGCACTGTTCATATCCCTCTGGGGAGCGGCATGGAGGATTAGATCATTAAAATGAATTCAGGGCCATTGATATGTGAAGAGGATCAAACAAAACACACACTAATGGCCTTCCCTTCAATCCAGGCATCTCTCCCTTATCGCCCTTTTTCCCTTTTAACCATCGGGACAATTTACTCCGCGCGGCCCTTCCATAAAAATTAAAAGCCCACCACAACAACAAATGAAAAAAAAAGCGCAGGCCTATAAATCACACCCATCACCGCGGCAACGCGGCCAGCCAGGAGGGGCCCTGCCGCCCCTCCTGCCCGCTGACATTTGTGTATGACTGAAAGTGTTACAAAAGGAAATAAAGCGCTGATTAAAGACTGCACTGTCATAAAGGTTACTGAATAGTAAATGGAGCTCTCCATCTTGCTGGTAATAGGTGGGCGGCTGGAGGCACGGTGAGGGATGTTGGAACAGGACTCTGCTTCTCCGCTCCTTCTGCACTCAGAGTGACATTAATCACCGAATCACCAAACCATGCTTAATTGCAAGTGGTATATCATGAAAAAGGAGGGGAGAGGGAAAAAAAAAATTCAGTGGGGGCCAAGAGGAAGGAATCTCATTACTTGGGGCTTTCCAGTGCAGGCCGCACCCTGCGTTTGAACCCGCCACACACCTGGGGACAGCGCTCAACCTGACAAGGAAAAATGGAGCATGTGATAAGCTCCTAATTAATATCACACAACGCGCTCGCCACCATCCAAACCTCATCAGCCGTCTTCCCGACCAATCAGACGGTCACAGCAGGGGTTCGTCAAGTCTCATGACGTTCACACTGGCGCGTGGCTGCTTGGCTGCCCCACAGTCCACTCTGCCCCCCCCCCCCTCCCCCCCCGCAGATCTGTGAGAGAAGTCTGTTGTTGTGTAACTGAGCTGACGCATCGTCCTAAGACAAAGTTTACGCTGACAAAAGGGCAAGTTTGTGGTCGGGGCATGATCAATTTGTACAAAATAAAATATTGCCCACATAAGTAGTTTTCCTTATAAATTTTTTTTTAAATGCTTCCAATCCTGCCTTTTATTTAGATTTCAGCATGCGCTCTGCAATATGCTAATGAGACAGCCTTGATGAATGACTTGTAATATTTCCAAGACATTTTGTTCTCCCTCAGAAGTAGCCTGCACTGATGTAGCTTGAAGATAATAAGGCCCATTTGGTCATTATATCCATTCCTGTTACCCAGATCCTTCAGCCCATGTTAGTGATGATGAGGAAAAAAGAGGCACAACAAGGGCATTGCATGGCAGCATCGATCAGACAGTGTCATTTAACTAGCACTGATCACAGGCCGGCACACAGGCTTGCACAAGATCTCACATACACACAGACACAATCACACACACACACACACACACACACACAAACACACACAGAGTAAATATACAAACATGTATGCACACTCATGTTATAATGATGCCTACGAAAGGCAAACAGGCTCACAATACAAACTGCTTGATGAGCATGTGTGCTAGTAATCCCTTTATGACTAACTCAATGATTACTATCAAACAGAACATCTAGCATATTTTAACATTCAGTGCATTATACATAATCTCATTCAGGCCTATCTGACGTCTGAGCTCTAAAAGAAAAAAAAAACAACAATAATAAAATTAAAGTCATACAATGCAAAGTATAAAGTTGGCATCTAGCTTCGCCCCCGGCCTCAGTCTCCATGAATAACCGTGCAAATGTTTACTCTGGGACGGCCTGGGCTGCCGCCCACCACATGTGTTCAGGATTTCCAGCGTCTCCTCAGACGGACACACAGACAGCAGGTTCCCAGAGTCAAAGCTCCCAACTCAGAAAAAGAGAGCCCTATAAACTTCCTGACCCCAGGACAGGGTGGCCACCATGCTGCCTGAACGAGGTAAAGGCCCCCCCCCCCCCCAACCCCTCGCCGCCCCCCCTCCAACACACAAACAACAAAGGCCAAATGCCTGAAAAGTGTTCCTTAAGGAGTCAAAGTGCACAGGGAGGTCAGGCGGCGGGCAGAGGGGGGAGTGAGGAAGGAGTGAGGGGAGGAGAGGAATAAAGAAAACAGAGAAATGAAAGAGAAAGGGACAAGCAGGGACTTCCTTCCTTCCACCCACTGTTTCATCTCATTAGGAGAGAAGAGGAGAGGAGGAGAAGAGAGGAGGAGAAGAGAGGAGGAGAAGAGAGGAGGAGAGGAGAGGAGAAGAGGAGGAGAATGCAGAGAGCGGACGGAAGATGGGTGATTTAAACAGCCGCGAGCCGCACTGCACGGCCTTCGATCACAGCCGGCGACATTTATTTAAATATCCGTGCTTTGGAGATGATCCCTATCTTGGGCGAATTGTGCCGTGCTGGGGACGCACTGGGACACACTGGGGAAGGTCAATGACAGAGAAGGGGAGTGTCTGGCCACATCAATCACCGGGCCTTCCAGTATTTTATACGCAGGCAGCCATAAACTACCCCTTGTAGGGCAAACAAAACAGATAGGCGCCTAATGAAATCTGCTAATGCCTGGGGAGATGTACACATGGGCCGCCATGAGAAAACTTTGTTAAAAGATACACGGACGAGAGCTGTTCAAATACATTATCACTTCTTTTTTGCTTTTCAACACGCACATCCAGAAGCAGAAGCAGAAACAGCTCATCGAGTGGTGTCATCGAGCTTAGACTTCTTGGAGCTGAAACGTAAGAAACTTCAGTGAAGTGCTACTCCCCGTGAGATACTGAACTACACAGGCTCTTTCACCAACTGTAATGTAATTCCAGAGGTGGATCAACTCCAGCCTTGCCAAACTCCAGCCGGTACCCTGTCCATTTAGTCAACTCAAGAGTGATGCTTATCATGTCTCCAGAAATATGCACTTAGAGCAGAAACGGGGTTAGATGTCTGGAAGAATGCAGTGGTATTAGATTCCTGGCACACTTTAGGTCCTCCTGAGAGTGCATTTGCACAGGGCTGTAATGACATGCTGAAAATCACTAGCCCGTTTCCAGTGGTTTCACAAGGAAGATGCGCGCTGATTTTATGACAGACTGGATCAGACCAGTGGCTTAACATTTACCATTGGAACATGAATTATGATGAATAAGGCTTAAGACTTTGGCATATTTCACACGACTACATGGGTAAAAATAGCACAAGCAATCCTCTGGAGAAATGATAATATAAACAGAAAGCTTGGTAGAGACAGATCATGGAATGGAAGAGAACACTTTAGAACTTCCTTTGTTGTAATGGGCAACGGAGTAAATGATTTCAGAAACCACTTCTCACTAGGTGGATTTTCCACCTTGTTTACTGTACAGTCTCTCTCCACTCGACTGTTGATTCAGCCACCCATTTTTAATTAAAGGAGCCACTTAGCACCTGAAGCAAAGCACCCAAAACACGACATTCACTGGGAATATCTCTGCACTGCCTCAGGAAAACAAATACATCAACAGGCCACTACAATGCGCAATTAACATGGTTCCAGCAAACCGTAAACCCTTCAGCAACAAACAATCCTGGCGACGCACTGCCAGGGTGGCAAGCAAGACCGAAATTCCTCACGGCCCAGAGAGGCTTATTTTGCTAACAGGAATTTATGTTCAGATCCCCGAGTCAAATATAAACAGCACTCCATGAGAGCTTCGAGCTGTCAGTTAGTGGCCTGATTTCTCTGCTTGATTAAATGTTGAGCAACACGGGACTTGGCTGAACTAATATTTGCCCGCCGCAGATAAAGCAGTTAAGCAGATACTTGTGTCATCTGTGTCTGTGTTTGTTAACACGACCCAGTCTGCAAGAGATGCACAAGCACAGCAATGACCAGCTCTATGGGCACCTTTTCCATATCTTTATTGTCTGGCTCTTCACTTCTGAAATGTAGTTTTAGTTTTATTTATTTTCAGAGAGATATGGCATCAAAATATCCATAATAAAGTGGTTAGGAAAACATAGTTAGTCTCTCTAAAATATTAGTCAGTAACAACAGTTAAATTCTTCAAAACATTTAAGTAAACTGATATTTGCTGTGTGCAAGGGCACCAGCTTCCTGTATGAGGCAGGCTATTTTTGAAACTTGTCAGCAAATCGCAGGTTTACAGCTTTTCTTTTCTTCCCCTTTTTTTTTTTGTTGATAAAGCACACCGCTGCCGTGAAACAAACACAGCAATGAAAACCCCTCTCAACAAGTCATGGAGTCATAACAGAGACACCGTGCTAGAACCAGCCACTTACAAACTCTGGCAGGCAGTAAATCAGTCAACAGTAAACAACATCCTTTATCAGATCATAAAATCTGCTCGTAGGCATTTAATTTTTCCCCTCTCGTTTTAACAGCAAAACAGCCTGCCTGCAGAAACTCGGCCACGTCTTTAACAGAGGTGAAAGGAAAGGAAAGAGGCAGGGTGTAAAATGCAAATAAAAGCTGACCTAGACTGGAGGGGAATAAAAAGCCATGCGCTTATTGCACTGTGGAGTATGATTCACAAATACAGCAAGCTGGGCGACAGGATATTGTGTGTCGTTACGGTGGGAACACCGTAAGTCTGTATTATGAACATTCGGGATAAATAACGTCACACGCTTTTGAAACAGAATCTAAACAGTTTGCCATTTGAGTGTGTCTTTGTGTGGATAATAAATTACAGTTTGCATAAATTAAGGCAACTGACACCAGTCAGTGCTCGTCTGGTCCGGCCTGGTGTCTGGTTTGCTTCTTCACTGGAGCTGGTCCGCCTGCTATACCCCCATCTGTCCTCACGGGGCAGCCTACCCCCACACCTCCTGTCTGGGCCAACCGAGGGCCCGTGGGTAGTGGGGTCTCAGGGGTGGACTGACAGGCCCTGATAAAACATTAGCCTCTCACCACTCCCTCTCCTACAGTAGGAGGGGTCAGGAGTTCAGTCCCCTGCTTTTTAACTGGTAGGGGCCGCCCGCCATCTGAACCCATGACCTCCCGTTGAGAGAGGGGTCAGCACTTCAATGCAGAGTGACTGAATTTACAACTGCATGCCGACTCCACTGCAAGCCCAGCAGAAATCACCTGATAGCATCTAGTTTTGGGGAGGAGCTGCTCTCCCCCCCCCTCCTCTTTTGTAGTTTCAGTCAGGCCCCGGCCACAGCCATAAATCATGTTAATTAGTTGACTGATAAAATAAATCTGAAAAGTCGTTGAGATTGGGTTCCCGTGCTGCAGTTTAGTTGGCCGCCGCGTTATTTGTCATCGGCGAGTCACTGTTTAATCTTGCCATTTGTTTCAGGGAGTTTTGTGAAGATGTGGACAAGCTGGGGGACATGGCGTGGCTGACACAGGTAGCTCTGGCTCATCCATCTTCCCCCGGGGTGGTCTGCCAGAGCAGGAATAGTAAGAAGCCCAAGCCGGGGCCCCAACAGCAGGTTGCCCAGTTAAGATGCAGATTCTTGGCTTACAGCCCAAAAAGATGGGAGGACAGCACAGCAAAAAGGATTATTGAGCTTTTTTAATGTTTAACCCAGCCACTACCACTAGCTTATTTGTTAGAGTGGTAGAAATTCTTACTGACAGGCAAGTGACTCTATTGCAACTGTGCTTGTTTGGAAGCAGGGAGTTACAAACAGTGGATCTTTCCACAGATGGTGAAAAGTTGTCTACACACTGATGTTACCCTTTGAATGTGCGCATGTTCCTGTGTAATTATAGACATTTCACACAACCCTTAGGTGCATTTTGCTTTGCTTGTCTCAAATTGAAAGCAAACAACCTGTCATTATTTACGGTTCGAGCCAGGCTATTCTCCACTGCGGGGTAAAATTACACACGTGTAATGTGTGTGTGTGTGAGTGACAGCTCTCAAAAGAAAAACAGAGGTGAAGCGGTCCCGGCTAACACTCCTCTGAACTCTGCTCTTAAATCAGAGTGGGAGCTCCAGACCCCGCTGACCCCTGCGCTGAGGCCGTCCCCACCCATAGGGCCTGGACTCACTCCCACCCCTGCCCCAGTCCTGCTGCCCCGGCTCCAGCCCCGAACAGCAGGCCCTGATTTACCTGTTACACCACTTCAGAGGGCTGGCTTCTCCAGCAGGTGAATTTATGATGGCAAATAGAGGACAATAAGAGGTAGGGGATGGGAGATTTACGGTCACTGTCAGTGGGCATTATTTTGGGAAGGTTAATGGAGAGGTCAGTCTGGAAAGCTCACTGAAACTAGGCTGCTGATTGCGCCACAAAAGATGTGGGCTTTTTTTTTTTTTTTTTTTGGGGCGTCACGCACGCACGCACACACACACACTGAACGTCGCATGATTTGTGCGCGCCACGCGTGATTGCCCCGCCATTGTGCGGCAGCTCCCGATAAAAATCTTCTACCCCTGTTGTCATCTGAGCTGCAGTGACACTCCGCCGTACAAAGCCTCTGTACAGAGCATAACAATCACCATTCAAATGCATATGCCGAACACAAGCCCGAAAATGATCTTGGCTCAGACGTATCGGATGCACATAAAAGCTGTGGCCTCTGCATGTTCATAGAGCCCAACCCTGGGCCATTAGCGCGCCTCTCCCGCAGCTCAAAGCCAGCGCCCGTATCAGTTGAAAGTGCAGGCCAGGACACCATGGACCAAGAAAGGGATAAAGACAAAATGGAGTCAATGGAGAGGCTTACTTTTATACACATATGCCATTGTTGTCAGTTAAATCTAATAGTGTGGAGTCAATTCCACATCACTGGTGGATGAGGGGATTAGATGTGCTGAACAAACTGCTGACATCAAAGCATCCTTAGTGGCCTACACAGGCCTGTTCTACTCTGTGCCACAAAACATGGCAGAAGAATGGTTTGATGGACACAAACAAGAGAGGCATTGTCACACTGTTTACACACAGATGGTAATAAATAGCCAGTTGTGACCACCTAAAAGGGCATGTTGTTTTCTATCTAATGTACACGTCAACAATAGTCAGTGAACCTGGACTTCCAATACTCACATGTAGTGAAGGATAACACTGTGATGTTCAGAACTGATCCTCTCTAAGAAAGGATTTGAAAATGGCAATATAGTATATAGGTGTACATACAAAAAACATCCTTTTTCTTCAGCTTTCACATGAAAGGGATTATCATGATAAAACAATCTCACACTTCATATTGATTCAAGTATTCACCTTGACTGCAGAAGAAAAGCCTGTCAATAAAATCATCCAGAAAATTAATTAATTCTTCAGCTCTGTTCAGGGAGATAATTAGGATGTACATCATGAGGAATAGTGCTGTGCCATTACATCATTCGCACATTATGCCGCCTTCTCTCTCAAACATCATCTTCTATTGCTTTCGCAACAGCACCACTAATACAAAAAACACAGGAGCGCCCAAGCGTTCACTGAGATACAACTCCATTTCTGTTACAACGCCGCTGAACCACAGCGCATGAACCAATTCAATTATTCTTCCTGGAGCCCATTACTGGCAGGTCTACTAATATCACCATCTAATGGTAGATAATACACAATATTCAAGAGTTCAATGTATGCTGCGTTTGTAAATGCCTATGTAAAAGGCTGCACTTAATCATCCATTTCATCCTCCTGGGAACGCGCGCTGAAACAACCCGCAATAATGCCACCTCATAACTGCCACGGAACTCGCTCATCAGGCATTAGCAGCCCAGGAGAGGCGGAGAGGCAGAGAGGGATCAGCTCCGGGCCTCTGCCACATGGGAGCAGGCTTAACACCTTCAGAACTACACAACGGCTAAATACAGGGGGAAAAATCATGTTGGCTCTGAAGAGTGCATATACAAAAGAACAAAGAAACAATGCAGTCAAGCAGAACAGAGGAATCACAGGGACCTCTAAGGAAGTGGGCTCCATCCGCTTAAGTGTTTATGCTATCTTCAGAGGACTTACTCATTGGGTTAAAGTAAGTCCCCAGCAAAATGACCACAGAATGATATAAAAGACAAACCCATTATCATGAAATCAGTATTCACTCCTTATACATCATCTCAAACATGGATGCGTTACAGTTTCCAATTGCATCAGGGGTTATTTATGACTTTACCATTACAAAAGTACATTGTATAATTTATTACATTCAATTAATGCAATATCTTCCATGTGCTGTCTGTTTTTTTTAAAGGCCCACAGATACATGTGCGCCAAAACTATGCAGCAAGCCCATTTAGGTTGCCACCGCAGAGACCAGGCTGATTTATGATCATAAATTAAAAAGAATGAAAAATTTATGATAGCAATTTGCGGGCAGCCATAAAACTATTACAGAACTTTGAAGTCACATTTTGTCCTTTTGTTTCCTTGTGATGCCAGATGACTTAATCCTATGAAAATATAATAATTCCCTCTTTCAGAAACTGAGAATGTAGCTAAACTAAACACACACACACAAACACACACACATGCAAACACACATGCACACAATTTAGTACAATGTTTTCAGTAAGATGGCTGAATAGCTAAGGGAGCTTGGTTTATTAGCAGCCAAAATTAGCACAGCTGTTTAAGTAGTCTCCACTACATGTACAGACGGATGTGTAACTCCTCGCCGGCACCGGCACACTGTTTTGCATGAAGATAGCCCTCGCTGGCTGGCACATGGAGTGAGTGCTATGGCGTGATTGAATGAGAGCCCATCCTTGACTGACAAATGATATATTAAGCTTTCCTTCAGCGGTGGGGTGGGGGGAGTGGGGCCATGTCAGTTACCTGCTACATAAGAGCCTTCACTTGTCAATCCACAGGGCGCTCTGCTAAACAAGATCTGAAATGTTAAAGTGTTTCGGCATCATACTTCTCCACTCTCATACGACCCATATATATCCAGCTCACTGACAATAAATGAATCAAGGTCCGCAGTAAATGCCAGTGCATGCCATTTGAAAGGGAAATACATTTTCTACATCAACTCAGTGTAAGCTTAATCGGTGAGTCGAGAATTATGAGGAAATGAGGAAATAGACATTTCTGAACATATGTGGCTTATATTTTATACGGTACTTTATACTGAAATGGGTACCCTTGAGTATGGCATCAAAGTAATTTTTCAATTTTCTTGCTTTTACTTTGTAAGATTAAACCAATGACAACAAATTTAAACCAATGTGAAAACAAATCCTCTTCCTAACGACCTTACAGAAAATAAAAAAAGCCTGCTGTGGCTTGTCCTCTTTCTTTGCCGGTGTTATTTCTGAGCATATGTGCATATGACTAGTACCGCCTGCAAAGTCATTAATAAAGATATGCCCAAGTGCTGGCACCATGGTCCTTTTTGGTATGTGTCTGAGAGGGCCCCACCGTGGGCTGGGGAATCTGGACAGGCCTCTCCTTGGCTCTGCTGGCGTTGATTGTGTATGATTAATGGTTTAAAGGAACGGGGAGAGAAAGGTCAACTTCTGGGTTCGCGCTGGAGCAGCTACATAGGGAGTAATTAAGACACTTGTGTAAGCATGATTAATAAGCACAGGCTGACACTGTGTACTGTAAACAAGCTGCAACCAGATGGTTTGCCACGTACAGCACTTTGGGCCGGGCAAGGGATACAGACAACATGGAAAGTGAGCAGTACGGCCAACGTATGCAGATCTTTAATGCTTTGACTGGTTTATGCTTCATTTGTGATTTCAGTGTACCTACCCAGTGTATCTATTTTAAATTCATTTGTTTGTTCTACAATCATCTTTGCTTCATGTTTTTATTTCCTTATACTCAATACAATCCAAAAAGCAAATAGTTTTTTCAAATACTTATAAATTCAATGTCCTTTACAACATTTCATTGTATTACATTGCAATTAAATAAAATCCAAGATAGTGCTATGCAAAATTAAAAATAGTCCTGGTTTTGCCTCACTGCACTGAGAGAGAGGGCTTGAGAGCCGGTGTGAGTGATTTGTCTCTGCCCCCTACCTGTTTTAACATCTCCACTGGCCATGTGGCCAGCCATAGAGAGGGATTAGCTCCATCATGAAGAGGGAGAGGCTGGGAGACAGGTGTCAAAACGCTCCAGCAAGCAAATCTAACAGCCACTAATCAGCTCTGTTGTTCTTTCGCAATCCACGTCTAATTCACGAGTTTCATCCCACATGAAACACAATTACAGAGGGGTTTGAAGTTCAGCATGCACTTACTCAACCGTCTCTTCATATAAATGTTACGGGTTGCCAGAAAAAAAAAAAAGATGTCGGGAAAAGTGGTCTGGGGCAGGAAAAAAACACATCTAAGGGATGAAGCTAAGGATGAAGGAATGTCCGGCTGAATACGGTGTCTGTCTGCTTCAGAGTCTGAAAGATAGCAGTGACAGGCCTAATCACCCAGAATCACCACTTAGAAGTTCTAAAGATGGAACTGGTAACCGTGAGTGCTGCAGACGTGTACAGAGAAACATTTGCTGGTGAGATGGTTTACAAGGGAGACCTCTGAATGAATAAGGATGTTGTGAAATAAAGGCTGACAAAGGCCCTCAGCACAGCCTTTTGCTTAATGATCACTGGCACTATAGTGGCGTAATTAGCAGTGCCCTAATTAAATTCATTATGATGGAGGGGTGGGAGGCCGGGGGCTTTCAGCAGCGACAGGCAAGGGTGTTGTGTTTGACAGGGACAGAGATGGGCCAATGTGAAGTTGAAAGCCTAAGCCGAGGAGGAGTGTTGAAGCAAGTGCAGTGTGACAGCCAGCAGCTGGGTGAGCTCTCACCAGGCTCTGCCCCACATCTCCCGGCAGGAGTCAATGGCATGCAAGGGTTTATGGGTAGGACCCATGCCACCGACTGTAATCTTCATCCACTACAGAAGGGTGCCGCCCTTTTCACCACCAGAACATTTCTCAGAACTGAGGAAGTTCTTCTGGAACTCATGACATGATGGAAGGGAGAATAATTGCTGGGTGCTAGCTCCAGGGAGAATTTTATGTTCTATTCGGTAGATATTTTCAATAGCGCAGAGCCATGTAAACAGATATCTCTACATAAAAAGAATTGGGGTATGGTTAGTTAGCATAGTGAATGGCCTTTACAAAAATTATAACCAAGTAATCTAGTTTTGCATAAAGTGCTAAAACAAAAAGTAAACTGAACTGAAATGGATATACTTTGTGAACATGGGCATAGGCTACATAATACACTACTACACCATAAATGCTGGTAAAAGTAAGAAATTAATTCTACAAATTCTGCAATGGATAAATTGATCATTCACTCCAAATTGTGCATAATGTTTCTATTTCCTTAACGATGAGGAGCGTGTCTGAATATGCACAACAACTAGTCAGAAAGGGGGCATTCACCAGTCGTTTGTACCCCTTTTTGCTAAAGACATCAAAATAGCCACCCTTACATATGGATCTTGCATTCCTTTATGAACATAATGATGGTAATCGGTTCCCAGAACATGAAAGGACGAATTAGAAACAGGTGGTCACTCTTGGATATATAAGCTTATTAAAAGGTTCACCAGCTGGAGTTCATATATGCATCTGGACAAATTTGCTCTGACATGCATTGCATTTTTTTAATTTTCCAACATATTTTTTGTGTAATTACTTTTTTTAAATGCCACATTTATTACTCCCTTGGCTCCACATTCTTCTTAATCCAGTTGTATGATCTACCCTGAGTTAAACCATAACAAACAAGAGGCATTTTTATATTACACACTGTTTTCCCATTACAGAGTCTGTGCTCATTTAGAAAAGAGGGGTGTCTTGTTCCTCTCCCTCACTCTCCTCCTCATCTCCCTCGCTTGTCTCTGTGAAGCCACCTCCGCTAATTGTAAGTGAGGTTACGCATCAGGCCAGTCCTGTTCCACACATCAACACTGACAGCCACCAGGCAGCGAGCAGGGCAGCCGGGGTCTTGATGAGGCCTTTCTGAGGAGCCGAGTGGTGCTGTGACTACAATGGGACATGTGGATGGGCTCCATATGGCTCGGAATCACAGCCCTCAGAAAACAAAGTGAAAAGGCCGTGAAGGGAAGCCACAAGACACTGCCAGGAGGCAGGAACGCAGCGTGGATGGGAGCCAGCGCCAGCTCTCCAGCATTTGTTAATAGGCAGATTGGAGAAACGGAGAGCCATGGTAGGCTTCTTGAATGGCGCCATATTAAAGGGCTGCTTTTGTGACAGAGAGAAGAGGAGAGGTTTCCTCTTCATGGGGATAGCAGTAAATACTCGCTTTTCCATGAGCGAGTTCAGCAGAAGTAGTATTTCATGGCCTGCTGCTGATACTCTAATGCAGAAAAATACTTTTCAAACTCACACGTTCCGAGTTCTCAAACTCAGACGTTTGTTTGGTGACTGTTTGAAAGGCCTTCACTGCAGTGCTATGGAGTGTGATGGAAAACAGGACTTTGCACTTCCTAATACAAATTCCTCACAAATGTTGGCTGACTGTTCCGTACTAGAACACTGTTCCTCTTTTATTCCTGTCCAAATTTGTTAAACTGCTGTCTCTTCAATTGTCCTGCTGAGGCAGAATTATTATGCTACCTGTCAGCAGTGAAGTAAGGGCTTGGCAGACATAAAAACATTAAATGTAAGACTATTTTTACCTTTACCATGAAAAATCCCAATAACAGGCCACGCACACACACACAAGCACGGCTATAGGTATAAAAATGGCTTGGTTTTTTTACCATTTCTGGTCTTATTTAGCCATTTCATTAAAAGATCAACTCTCGTTACATTAACTGTAGGTCTTGGCTCATGAGGACTACTTGGAGAATTTAACCGGTGAGTGATATTTCCAGACTACAAATTTTACACGCAGCAAGAGCTTAAGTAAGTTATCATTCTAATTTGTGGTCAAAATGACACTGAAATAATTATATGATATATGAGGCCATTCCGATCTATTTTTACAGGTAATCAAGCTGAAAGTTAAAGCAGAAGCTTGGGGATCCAGGAGAGATTAATGCCACCCTATCTCAAATGACTCCTCGGTCTCATTAAGGCACCTCTGTAATGATATCTTTAAAGTTTGTAACCCCAAGGTGTTAGAAGTCAAGTAAAAGACTAAAGTCTCTGCACTGTAGTAACCTTCCACTTTATCTCCACTGGATATACAAGCTCCAAGGAAGCACTTAAGGTTGGTTTTATTCCATCGTTCCATCTACTCTACCTTCACACACCTATTATAGTAAAAGAAATTCAGCTATGATTTCCAACCTAAAAAAACAACACGGAACACTAATATAATGTTATGGCATGGTAACTAGTGCCAATCACATTTGGCTTTGTAGAGTCAACTTTAGAGCATTCATTCCTTTGATCTCCTAAGCTCCTAAATCAACACCACAACAGGTTCACCAAAAGGTCAACAGAGATATCTGATCGGCACATTCCCAAATGAACTATTTCATGTCAGTCATGCAGCTGTGCTGCTTGTGCAATGATCGGACCCAGTGACAAACTAAAGACACGTTTCCACGACATCCTTTTCAGCACCGTATGCATTAGCACACATTTCAACAAGCATTTGCACCCAATAACCCTTAGGAGACAAGGACATCAACTCCTAAATATTCTAACAACGTTCTTTTAATGTGCTTTTTTTTTAGACATAAATTATGTATTATATATCAGTTAATAAAGTAATTGATTCACTTAGGCCATTTAGATGTTTGAATAAATATTATGAGAAGTGTACAAATGTAAGTCAAAGGCAAAAGTTCAATTCTACCTTAGTGTTTTCCTTAACTGCACTCATCTAGTGAATGCAAAAATAAACAGGTGACATAAATGTAATCTCAGCCGGTAAAGGCATCTGTTAAAGAGATCACCTTGGCTAGTTAGCCAGTCAGAGTGCGTTTCAGTTCCTGGGGTCGCAGGGTTACTGACCTTCCACATCAGCGTAATGCCGTGTAACTATGTCCTTTATGGCTTGAAAAAGTACCCAATTAATAGTGCATATCAATCAGCTCCTCCTGCCTCCCCACTCCTCCTCTGATTCATTACGAGGTCGGCCCTGCCTCCCCGTAGCTGCCTGTGTATCTGTGTAATTACACGTTTTCCTCTGACAACCTGCATGATTGTTTTCCTAACAGTATATTACTTCGTTAGTACTTTCCAATGTAGGTTATTTTTAAACTGTCACTTTTGCCAGACTCATCCTGATTTGCACTCGTCTGTTTATCATAACAATCATTAATAACTGTCACTCCACGCCATCAATATAACAAACTCATTCCCTCATTAGCATGAAGCAGCATTTGTTACGCAGTGGGCACGAGCATTTTCTACAACAGGCCAAGCCAATTACTTTGCTGAAATGGAATCGCATTAATCAAAACTTAACAAGGTGGCAAATTTAAAGATATCAGATTGCAAAAGACAGCATAACTAATATGTCACTGTCAGAGATGCTATGTAGGTATGCCGTGGCAGTACTAAATATATCCCCCCGCACACAGTCCACATGAAATTTTGACATTTCATATGATCTGACAACTATCAAAGTGAGAGAGAGGGCCAGAGCAGAGCCGCCTCCTGATGACTTTTCTTCACTCTGGCAAGGACAGTGGAAAGAGAGAGAGAGAGAGAGAGAGAGAGAGAGAGGGATGTGGGGGAGAGAGAGATAGGGAGGGAGAGAGAGAGGGATGGTGGGGGAGAGGGAGAGGGAGGGGGGGAGAGAGGGAGAGAGAGAGAGAGAGAGAGAGAGAGAGAGAGAGAGAGAGACAGAGGGTAGGGGCAGAGTGAGGGAGAGAGGGAGAGGGAGAAAGGAGAGAAATGGGGAGGGGGGAGAAAACGTCGAGCGTGTCTCTCGGAGCGCCAGCAGGCGGCAGTTCATCATGTCTGCCTTCACAGAGACGTTTTCTTTTACACTTTAAATGATGATACTCATCAATCACTGGCTGACAGCTGCATCAAGCCAGCTGCAAACATGCAAAGCCCAGCAGTCTGAAACATGCTGACGCCAACCCAGAGCTGCATAGAAAATAATCATTCAACCCAGCTACACACAGGATTTATTTTCTCTTCTATTAGACTTCCTTCTTTTCCTCTAGCCACTGCAAAATAAATACAATCCATTTCAGACAGGGCTACATATGAGCATGTTTGGCATACAGGTGTAGTGGAACTAGTATATGCACAATTAACAACCGAGCCGTGAGAAAAAAAATAAACATGGATGTGACTAAAGCCAGTGGCTCATCCCTGGGCCTGTACAGCACACCCTGGAGTTACATAGAGAGAGCTGTGCCATTACCGCGTCCTTCTGATTTCCTCACATTACACTTGTCCCTGATCTCACAGTTATGCTGCTGTTCCAGGGACATGAACTACCTGTGATGTCATTTAGATAAGAGAGGATATTGTTTTTCGATGCAGACTGTGACAATGTAAATTCACTCCTAACGACTTAAATGTAGCAAAAGCTATATAAACGACTATATCATAACAGGCTGATGCTGTGTAATGCTTTATTTGACTCTTGTAAAGATCTTGAAATAGCATTGTCAGTCAGCTACCTGCTTATATAGACAGAACAGATTTTCCAAGCAGTGTTGGTGGTAGAATTTGTAGCTTAGCTACCTAGCAAGTACTTAACACAGGGTCAATTCACAGCATTAGATTACATGCATTGTGTACATAGCGTTTTCACTATATTGCATTTGTTAGGAGTGGATTTAGTGGAGCTGGAGGCAGTTTGCATTGGAATGCATCTGTTCTCACGCATGTGAATGACATCACAGGCTCAAGCTGTACACCGATTGGCTGCGGTGCTTTCATGCCCTTGGTACAACAAATGAAATGTAGGACCAGGGACAACTGTTACCTGAGGAAATCACAGCGGACATCACTGATGCCTCTGACCTCTGCTCAAATTTGACAAATTATGAAAAGCATTATTATACATTCTGTATTGCGAGTGAGAAATATTGTGTGCTGTGGTGTGGCTGTGGTGTAAATGCACAAACTCACTAATGAATCACATTACTTACTTAATACACTTATCTCTGGCTTATGGCTATGCCTATAGGACAAATTCTGACTATGCGATTTCCTATTTTCCTAAAGCTGTTAACAGAAAGTCAGGGCAAACAAGCAGACAAAGACAACAAGAAAACTAGTAGACACCATCATCTTCATGTGAGAAGGGTTACTTATTTCTGCAGCTAAACTATTTAGAAAAAAATGGAAAGTGATATGATATGATTTTTACATTTAATAGATTCCAGCCTAAGCGCTTCAGAGTGTGTGCTTTGACAGAACACAGCAATTGTTTATGCTGGACAGGAAATCTAAAGAGCACCATTAGCACTAAAGGTTATTCAAGCCCAGCACTGTATGGCTATTTTTACATTAATCCCCCCATTGCTCTCTTCCTCTGTCTCCGCCTTTTACATTTGACATTCGGCCGCTTGTTCATTTTTAACAGAGGGGCCGAGCAGATGGATGTGAATTCAAAGTTTCCTGATCTTTAGCAGAAGTTATGGAGGGTTATCTTTGGCTGTATATCTCAGCCCTGGCAGTGCTCCCCTGGTGATGAAGGATTAAGCACCGCAGCTGTCTCTTCCCCGGATGATGCAGTGCAGCGCTCCCCGACACGACAGCATCACTTCATCTTAATGTCCGCTCCTCCGGCGCAGCCGCACAGGACAAAGCCAATCAACATCACATGCCACCAGGATGGACCTACTGCTTGGCCCTGGAGTCTCTCACCCGCGCAGGCCTATTAATCAACTTCAGCCCAGTCCAATCCCAGAGTTCAGTCCTCTCAAACCACAGCTGAGCGCCGCACTGTTGATGTATAGGAGAGGTTGGGGGTGGGAGAGGGGCTCTGGAACACTTATCAGATTGTACATTATGCATGGCTTTGTGTTGCTGAGGCAAAATGTCTGTATGTGTGTGTATGTGTGTGTGTGTGTGTGTGTGTGTGTGTGAATGAGGGGTGGGATCGACTGCTTGCTTCTTATTTCTGTCACTGGCCACCTATTTGTTGTGTTTAAAGAGAGATTTAACCAATAATGCTTTAAGATCCTAACAGAGAGTGGTTGGATTTAGACTAATGACTCACTCTCATTTAGACAAATGCTCTCAGGGAGGTCTGCTACACAGACCGAATACAATACAATACAAAGGCAGTAATGACAACCACATTTTCAGACACCAATCATCACATAAGGCCCTATTTTTCATCAACATGAACTGGAACCAGAAGCCTATAAACAACACAATCCCAGTGAAAAGACAACAGAAGCATATGCTGGTTACTCTCCATTAACCCCTCATAAAATAATAACACCATAAAACAAGTGCTCATCACACATACTGTATGTAATATGTACCGTGTTTTCATTTGCAGGTGAATATGACCATGTTTCAGTTCATCACCTCAACATATGTTCTTCCTATCAGTGAAGTGCCACATTATAATATATTACTTTCATATGTTACCATCAAATGAAGAGTGCATTGATGCATTTCCCCTGTTTCAAAGAAGATTAGACGTCTTTATAACAAGACTGTTGTGTCCATAAAAGAATATGCATATGACTTACTAAATGTAATTTAAGGCTAAGGGTCCACACAGTGTTGGCAAAAAAAAAATATAAAATATTGATGTGACGGCTTTTAAATTTCAATTAAAACCAGCATAAGCAAGTGCTAATCAATCAAACATTAATTTGATTTATAAAACAAATCCTCTTTCCAATTTCCTTTTCTTACCCCATCCAGTCCATCACCTCAGCTCTTAAGAGGCACAAAACCTCATATTATTACTATTATTGTTAGGTATTAATAGCTCCACACTGGGTACAAGAGGAGGCTTGTTCAGATATTAGTTAGCGAGCGAACAACCAACTGAAATGAATTATAAACACAAAGAACAAAGCTCACAATAACGGAAGTGAAATACCTAACTACATATTTTGTGTATCTATTTGCTATCTAGCCTGGACAGCTAGTTGTTCTGACTACAAAATCACAACAAGTTACCATAAAAAAACACCTTACGAAAATGTCAAAACATAATCTCACTTTAATACGGTATATGCCAATAATACTTAATAATAGGCCATACAAATTACAAAACATTCACATTGAAGTTGCAGTTTGTAGGATTTAGGGCACTATAGCAGAAATGGAATATAGAAAAAATATGTTTTCATTATCATAATCTATAACTGCCTATTGTTGCATTTTCATTAGTTTAGAATGAGGCCTTCATATGTACATAGGGAGCAGGCCTTCTTCCACAGAAGCCACCATGTAGCACTACCATATTTCTACTGTAGCTCAGAATGGTCAAACCAAAACAGTTAGCCCTAGAAAGTGCCTTTTACAGTTTCTAGCCCTGATGACCACCAAAGCTATTCCAAACACCTGCAGTCACAGGGACGAACCCTAAGGTTATAATAAAGCATGACCTGAACCTTGTTGTCAATATGCAACAGTTCCAATTCCAGTTCATATTTTGATATAAGAATAGAATACATATAATAAACCGTTCCACACTCCAACCCAGCTGCTGACAATGTAACATAAAGCAACGTAGCAGTATGCTGTGGTTAGCATAGCAAAACAAAAGTTGTGGCTGTCAAAGTTACCCACATCGGAAACAAAGACTGTAAGTCTGGTATGTAAGTTGTATTAGTCACTGTTCAATGACTTTCTGAAACAGACTTTGATGATTAAACTGTTAAACTAAAGCAATATAACTCGCCAGAGTATGCGTGGTCATGTTGCACTTTTCCCTTCTAATATTGTGATAGCTCTTTTCAACAATGGAATCTGCTGCTGCAACCATTCTGACACTGGCTTCAACTTCTTTGGTACGGTCTGGCTCCAGCAACACTTCCAGAGTCAGAGTTCAGCATAGCCAAATGTCCTGAATCATAATGTTTCCATTTCACAAAAACACTTCATTCCCTGTCTCCAGGGAGTTTGGGAAAGACAGACTGAAACAGACAGTAAAACCATGTTGGTCTGCTCCGCCAAACGGGTGGAGTAGATGTTCTGCTCTGTGTTTTCTTCCCAATGAAAGGTTCTGCTGCAGAGCATCATTAGCACTTCCCAGCTGACACAGTGTCATAAATGAGGAAGTGTCTTTGCTGTGTCGAAAGGGCCAGGTCATTCTGGGGAATCTTGGATCATAATGCACAAAATATGGGCATGAATAAAAATGACTGAGGGCCATTAAAAGGAGGCCCCTGGTTGTTGCTCGTTTAGAAGCACTCCACACTCGTTTGCTCAGACAGACATGTCATCCCTGCCACCTCTGTCCCCGTGTTGCATGGCTCTCCTCCCCTCCCTCCACCTCTGCCTCCATTTGGCCCGCCGCTGTGTCATTGAAGCTCCAAAGTGTCCACAGCCATCTGTGGTGTACATGAAATATGTTCTGTTGCAGTCCAGTTCATAGTCAAGTCCATATCATAAAAGAATCAACATAATTGGCAATTACTGGTACCTAATTTGGCAGTAAAACAGGAAAGGCCAAAAGGACGGAGACGGCAGAGAGGAAGAATATTAAGTCAACGCAGCTGGCAGCGCCACCGTGCTTACATCTCCAGGCATATGGACCTTGCGCATTAAAAAGGCGAGGGCTCATACTTCTGCCCAAAAGGTAACCTTGAGTCTGCAATGTCATGAGGCCTGTTCAGAAATCAGAGGCCATTTTCCAAACAACACAACAACCACCCAAATGATGTCTTCAAGTGACATATTAGCATTAGTTTAGTCCTGTAAACAAGAAAATGCAAACCCATTCATAGAGAGTAAGAGGAAATGTAGTGTGAAAATCTGCACGGACACAGATACCATAAGCCACTAAGTTAACTGAGCCACAATACTGAATTTGCATGAGGAAACTCCACCCTAACACACTAACACAGATCATAATCATCATCATTAATACTGAACAGATTTAATTAACAGCTTAACTGTCTTAACTGACATTCAATCACTCCACCCATATCATACCCCTTTCAGAGCCATGTGAAAGTAATACTGCATATAAATGCCCAAGACTGAATCATAAACAACTCAAAAAAATCAGTTCACACTTCACTCTGTAATAATTTGCCTTCAACATTTCAAAGGTATGAAACAGAGTGGCAGGACACCTCATTTTTATTAAACTAAAACTGGACACGAGGGCTCAGTGACTCCCAGTGACTCATGGGAAGCATGGATGGAGAATGATACCACAGGGGCACGATGAGATCATTACAGTTTCAGTGGATTAAAGCCCGGAGATGAATATTTCATCACCTCACTGTGGTTCAACCCCATGAAGAAATGATGGGCACGATGAAATATAGTATGTGTATCATGGTACTAAAATATTTTGGAATATTGCAGTAGGCCTACTGCGTTTGTGTCATGATACAACTGCAACTACGGCATGGTGCAACTACAGGCCTGTGCAGCCTTGGGAGCTTAGGACAAGCTCTGCACGGGATAACAGTTTTATGATAGGGAGGAGAGGCCATCTTTAACAATTGACATGGAGAAACATGACGCCAAGGCAATACATCATCATAAATGTGCACTCACAAGAAATCATATATGTAGATGCCTAATGGCTCAAAAATCTCTCTGTGAGACACATACATTTTTCATGTCACCGTAAAAGCATTGGCAGTGCTGCTGTGTGCAGCTCCTTGCTGGAGCTAATTGATCTCCCCCCCCCTTTCGGCATGCGCAAAACAACAGGAGAAACCACAAACCTGTCACCTCAGCCTTTTTTCACCTGTCCCAGCCTACCCATAAATCCTGCCAGTGTCCCAAGCCAGATGTTTTCATTACACCCAGATCAGATTTTTATAGAATTACTGACATATGCATGATTCAGTAATTGTTGTCTCTATGAAGTCGCTGCAGCAATTTTTACTCTTTATATTCCCGATCAATTCCCAGAGCTATGAGCAAGGCTGAGGGATGTGATATTGGAAAATAGGCTGGCGGGTGGTGGAGGTGGAGGGGGCGTGGGGATATCACTGGTAGATTGCATGGCTCTCTCATGACGGAGACAAACAGCCTAATCTAGTGAGAATCAGTAGAGCTTCTATAAATTGTTTTAAACAAAGATGTAAATTGTCTTGTCAAAATCAGTCATGTTCTGGGTAAATGCTTGAATGGGACCACTTTGGAGTTTCCTGAGACTGATGTTGCCACTTCACATCCTAAGCAATCCTGGGAGGGCTCAGCACACACATATTGTATATCTTTCCAAATTAGTGATAGTATCAAAAAACCTTGTGCAAAGGATGTTTTAGGAGACTTACAGTTGTGCTCATAAGTTTACACGCCCATGCCAAAGTTGACTAATAAAGGAATAAAAATCATCTTTTGTGAATGAATAATATATCATAAATAAATAAATGTTCTTCCTTAAAAGACATACTATGCATCCTAATAAAGTTCCCTTGGCCTTTGGAATTAAAATAACCCCACATCACATACCCTTCACCATACCTAGAGATTGGCATGGTTTTATTTCAGTTAGCCTAATAGCTGGTTTGATTTGCATTGAGAGATGATCTTATGGAAAGTACCCCATGCCAATCTCTAGTACATATAAATCCATTTTTAATCTTGGACATATTGGAATGTATTGGTAATACAGTTTAGATATTTAAGTTTAATTGATCATAATTTGCTGTATCCTGGGCTTAACTTAAGTATTTCAGAATGCAGACATTAGAATGATGTATGAATGTTGATTTTGGGCCTCACTGCTCTTCAGATATGAGCCAAAAATGCTACATTGACTATGACAAGGGCACTCCACCGAGCAGTACGATTCAGTTTGAAACAGTTCAGCACAGTATGGTACACAATTATTTGTGTTGCCATGGACAGAATATATGAAGGGTACCACTACCAAAACCACCGACCTGTACCATTTATATGTACTAGAGATTGGAATGGGGTACTATTTTAATTCCAAAGGCCGAGGTAACTTTATAAGGATGCATAGTATCCTGGATCCATGAAATAAATGGCCTTTAAAAATAAAAAATCTGCCTGCCTCTATTTAACATAGGGGTATGTATACTTATGGCCCCTGTGTTTTAAGGAAGAACATTTATTTA
The DNA here is from genome assembly GCF_046254945.1 of Alosa pseudoharengus. Classification (NCBI taxonomy): domain Eukaryota; kingdom Metazoa; phylum Chordata; class Actinopteri; order Clupeiformes; family Clupeidae; genus Alosa; species Alosa pseudoharengus. Next base: position 28,953,366 of record NW_027468620.1, on the reverse strand, counting down.
TTTACAATACATTATTTATTCACAAAGAAAATTGGTGTCCTTAAAGGTTGGATTTTTCCTAATTTTTTCCTAATTAAGGCATTAAGATCAATTCCCAAAAGATTATTTTATATTCCTCTTTTTAGTCAATTTTAGCATGGGTGTGTAAACTTATGAGCACAACTGTATGTTTTGTACTGTGGAAGCATTTCATTTTAGCATCAAGGGGGTTTCAGGATAACATTTCAATATGTCATGTTAAAATTGAGACCATTACTATTCTATTCACATTATGCTGCAAGAAGAAATTCCAAAGTGAGCCACCTCCAGCGCTAGCTGATATATGCATGCTAGCATGCACTTTTCCCTTATAAATCTGCAATTATACATAATGAAGAGAATATAGCAAGAGAGAGAGAGAGAGGAACACGGTATGTGTGCTCCTGCATCTTCACTCGGTTTCATTACAAAGCCGGGGAGGTAAATAAAACACCAGCCCACAAAAGGCTTTTTTCTTTCTTAGCAGCGCACTAGTAAATCAATATAGCTCTGTTTGTGTTTGAAAAAGCAGTATGTCTTAATAATAATGGCGTATTACAGCCAGCAATAATTTCACTGAGTAAGCATGATGCATTGGGAAAAAAGAAACAATTGTCTGCAAATCCATTGGTCGTTAGTGGTCTGTGTGCTGAGAACGGGGCTAGGCTGATAGGGCTTTAGTATAACTGTCAGTCTGAGTTTGGGAGCCGGAGTGGGAGTCTCAAAGCCAGCACCTGGCGATATATCTCTATTAAATCTGATGGTCAGCCTGGTGGCCAGTTGTTTATTCTCATTAAGCCAGACAATAGGAACAATCTGGGGCCCACAGCCACTGAGACAAAAGCGAGCCTTTTTGGTTGCTCTGTCCAGCATACTCTATCATTTCACTAGGAGTCGTGAAAAATGAACACAGACATTCATTTTTTTCTTTGAATAACATGAGGTACCAACTAAATCACAGTATTTTACAAAAGTTATTAATACCAATGCTATTTGTTTATCCCATGCATAAAAGCATATGTGGTAACAAAAAGGAACCATCTGACCTAGCAAAATATGGCAGAATGTCACACACAACGGTTCCAATAGGAATCTAGTTAACAGAAAAAAAATCAATATTAAAAATTGATCTTTAGCATAAAGTCACTCAATATCTCCCAGCCGGTGTTATGTTTAATACTGCCCATAGATTCACATGTCATTAGGCTATTCTTAAGTCTATTTTCCTCATAAGAATGTGTGTCTCTTGTGGAGGGGAAAAACAACTGACAGTGAGGGCAACATATTAGGCCTTTCCTGGTGTGGGATATGAGAGAAAAGGGTGGCTTTTGATAGCCCTGTGCAGTCAAGGCAGCCGAGAGAGGAGCTAATGGCCATGATTAATGACAAAGGGCCAGAGGAGAGCCGGGACACAGCCGCTACATATATCATCCCTTCCCATCAGGCAGTGCACCTCCCTGGACCCTCTCTGCAACCAGCACACCAGCAGTGGAGGGAGGGAGGGAGGGAGGGAGGAGGAAGCAGGCAGGGAGGGGGGAGGAGAAGAAGAAGCTGCCTTATCTACACCCAGTCCTTTACACTGTGGAATTGCTAGTCTCTTTCTTTCTCCTTGGAAAAAAAAAACAAGTGACAAAAAGGTGATAAGGTGAACAAGAAAATTGTGTGTAAAATAACTGCAAGATATTCCAGCGGAGTGAGGGGGGGAGGTGAAAACAGTCCATGATCATCCCCTTGATTTCAGGCAACTTGACTCCCAGCACACTGAAGACCCCATTTTCAAGGTCTTATCTGCCATATGGTTCTTCCTGTTTAGATGATTTATTAGGTGAGGAAAAGCACACTGATAAATTTTCTTGCGTCTCCCTGCATATGCTACCCGCAGTGTCAATAACAAAAGTCAGGCCGAGCTTTAATGAAAACTTTTAGTACCAAAGTGGTAACCATTTATTTATGAGTCACTATTGTATTACACATGCTAAAATATCTCCCCTTCTCACGCACTCTACAAAAGAGGTTGAATGTGAACAGGCCAACACAGATCACATCCATATGGCAGCAGCTCTTCAGCCCACGTCCCCTTTACATACTGTTGGCTGCTGGGGCATTTCTGGTTAATTGAAGCATTCAGCTGTTTACAACTCACACAAAAACAGCAAGAGTTTATTTACGACCAATTAAAGTAACCATTTTGAGTGAAGGCAGCCCATTATGGATTTCAGCCCCTTTGATTTTAATTAGTTGGTGTGTTCAGGTTTTGTTTTACATGCCTGATTTACTGGGAGGGCTGCAAATTAATTTCCTATTAAACAGCAGATGCTAGTTACCAAACAGACAAAATGAGCACTGAGAAACAGGGAATAAAACAATATGTTGCAACAGGGCCACGCCATTTTGCATCGTTTACTCTCCCCAGTTTTATTGGTCTAATGTGTTTAAGGGAGCTAATTCAAATAAAAGAGCAGAAGTGGAGGCATTGTGATTTATTTACACTTCACCTCATTAAAATGCTTGTCTGTCATCAGAGCCTGTTCCTTTGTCCACTGAAAGAACATCTACAGCCAATGAGTCTAGGCTTAATGGTGTAAAACCTCAGCTTTGGTTATGCTTTTCCCACCAACAACAGTCTGTCCTGCAGTTTGTAAGACAATGGAAGGCTAAAAAGTAGCTTTTATAAGTATCACAATGTGTTCTTAATTAAATCAATTCAAAATACGTAAAGTAATACTAGGAAACTGTGTGTTGGCACTCCATAACTATAATCATGGCTGCATTTTGAAAAACACTCACACACACACACACAACACGCTCACACCCACATCTATTTTCATTTTACCTATTTACATTTTAACTATCAACTTAACCCTGTGAGGAAATGGAGCTTTATTCCCTGTAAGACAAGGGGGGCATCAAAATGCTTCAAAGAGCACATCCTGTTGACTGAAAACAAACTAGAGGACTTTTATGCTAAATAACTAGGATGCCCATTTAATGCAAACACTTTGCCAATGCTAGTATCTTCCAAGCAAGTGAATTTACAATTCAATAAGGACAGAAAGAATCACAGAATCCATTTGCAAATCAAAGCTAACCTGGCAAAAGCCACACTTAATGTTTGACCAGGAGGAGTCATGTCTGGGGCCTAGTCCACACGTACCACGTGGGTTAGCAGGAAGAGAATGGTTGGTTCTTGTGAAGCCTTCAGGGAAGCCTTCAGGGAATTTCAGGCCAGTGGAAAAATAATGGCATTAATAGGCAGACATAACAGCAGTCACAGCAATAGGTGGACCTAAATGACCACAACCCTGACAGAGACAATGCATACAGTACAATAGCCCGCCTACACAACAATGCAATGCTCACACACACAGTACACACGGGCTTTTCCCATTTTGGTCTGACAGGATTTAACAACCAACCTCCAAGACTACAAAGGAACAAATATTTGACAGTGGTGTATATAATCAATCACAGTAAACGCTTCATCAGAACGAGAAGACAAGATAACACAAGTCCTGTGGTGTTCTGCACCAAATGATCTAACTTATTTGCCTGGCTGGCGTGTCATAATTAATATTGCACAGGAGCCTGCATTGTCATTTTTCAAATCATTTCCCTGGAAATGTTCTACACCTCTTAATGGCCCCGCTAATGCTGTAGCTGTCATGTTTTGGACAGCTGCGCTTTTACAAGACAAACTCGGCTGCGGAGCGCTCCTCTCGGTGGACCTCTCCAGCTCAAAGGCACCGAGGCCACGCTTGCCAGATGCTAATGGCTACACCGAAAAGCCTTTTGATTAATTTTTTACCTGCTCAAGGTGTCACCTTCCTTTCATTGTCCCCGGATACATTTGTTTTAGATTCTTTTTTTTTTTGGTGCGGAATATGATGGATCAGTGAAGCTGGCTCCAGGAAAAGGGAGAAGGGGGAAAATCATTCAATCAAGCTAATTAAAGTGCTGCTACACAATCCAGATGTGTATGAAGTACATTTGGACACAGGCCAGGGTAAAGGCATTTTAGCGCCTGAGCCATATAAAGTAATGAAGGCTTCATGTCTCAAATTAGTGAGTTCTCAAACTAAATTTTGCTAACTCCCCTTCCAGTCGCCTTCAGCTACTCTGGCACCTTCAGACTCTTGCCAAAAGGCCTGAGGAGGAGGAAGAGGAGGAAGAGAGCGGTACTAACACAGAGCCCTTCAGCTCTTGTAATAAGCTCAAGTGTGAGTGTCAAAAATTTCAGGAGACTCCTGAAATGAACGTGAAAATAAACAAACACAGTTCCAACCAGCCCACAGTAGAAGTAGCTCTGGTTTTACTTGGCTCTATGGGGCGTAATGATATTCTCAAAGGTTTTGGTGATGTGGGAAACCAACCAAATCTGGGCAGATTTACAATTTGCAAAACATAGCAGACCCCAGGTGCTTAAATACATGCCTGTGCCTGAAGATATTCAAGGAGATTAGTGTTTATATGTTGAATTCAATACATATATTCAGGAGTACTGAGGAGCACTGAGATTTGTAGAAACGTGATATGAAACTCTCAATAATACAGAAACTAAGCGGTCACGCTGCCACACTTCCACGGTTAATATCACATGAGAAAATAAATAAATCTGAAGTCAGCAATGTTGTCACAATGTCAACTTAAATCAGCCAACGCTGGCACTATACAGAATTCCTTGTCCAAGTACAGAGCATTGTGTGTAAACTGACCCCCAGTACATTCTTAATTCAAATAGAGTCAAGTCTTTCTTGAGGGCCCAGGAGGCACTATGGGACTGAGCTATATTGATTGTGTCATAGTTAAAGTACTGTACCTATGTCTGTAGAACAAACACATTTTTGTTAGCAACCTGTCAAGGTGTGCCTCGAGACACCTCCCCTGCCAGGCGCTGCTTTTTCGGCACACCTCATCCGGCTATAGCACCTGGCCCCTGCTAACCCTGTCGAGGGGGCTTTGCATCACGCTGTGTCCACAGAGCGAGCAAGACAGCCGTGCCCATCAACACAACAGCATGGCTCCCCATTAGACACTGCCCCGCGTTCGGGGACACCTCCTAAAAGACATGCACGGCCATTCAGGTACGGCAAAAAAATGTGGGCTACCAAACATTCAACGCCTCTCCCCCACAAAATGATTTCCTGCCATTTAAAAGACAATAAACAAGCATCTCCAGATTGGTGAGGAGGCATGTCATTTTGGGCACGCTGTTGCTCAACATCAAGGAAAATCAATGGCGGCTCCACAGGGGCATGGAGAGCGGAGAATGGAGCTCCGTTTCAGCTCTGTTTGAACTCATTTTCTTTTCTCGGCGGTTGCCCCCTCGCGCACCCCCTCTGGCATCCCCTTCACAGCAGGCCTGACAGCTTGACACATTGACAGCTCGCTGTGAATGACAACTGATTTGTACAAATTTCAAGCCTTATAAATCTACCTGTCACAACAAGAGCATAAAAGAGCTCGGACCCAGCAGGTAATTCGGAAGGGAGGAAAAAAATGGAGAGAGAGAGAGGGAAGAAAAAAAAGCTTTCCACTGACAGCACTGTCTCAGAGAGTCGATGGCTTGAACACTCTTGCCAAAAAATCTCCTCTCCTATCCATCCCCCGGTCAACTTTGAATAAAAACCTGGAGGTTCCATTTTCTTGCCAACGGGGCTACCAATTGTCTCATTTAGAGATTATAAAAAAGGAGGCTGTGCGTGTGGGGAATCATCTCGCAATTTTGTTTTACACTGATATTAAAGTAGCACCACCTGCTACGAGTGGGATTACAGCCGCACTTTTCTGCTACAGCGCTCTGGCTGTGCAAATGAGCAGAGGCCTTTTTACGGTATTTAAACAATATCCCATGCTGCACCGGTGCACTGCTCCCCCTCCAGCTTTCATCTGTTCATAATGGCAGGCCTGGCAGGCAAGGTCTTCAAGAGTTGTAAATCGTCTCCGAGTGTGTATTTTACAGTGAGAAATAAACTATGTGGTGGAAAAATCAATAGGAATGACAACCAGAAAACTGGTTAATAATTCTCGATGAGCTGTCTCTGGCATTTAAAGGCCTGATGGCTCATTTGTGTGAGTCATTCAGCGGCGATCCATAGGACTAGTTTTACACATCAGCATTAACAGAATAATAAAATGCATTTGGATGAAATTTAACCCAAATAAAATGCACTGTGAAATCCTTGCCTAAAATACTGAAAGTTATTGCTGTTACAAAAGACCCAGTGGGCTAGGACAGGTAATAAATAAAATGAGATGAATTATAAGCAATGATGCATATATGCATTCAGGGAAGACATTCAATTGGTACCTTGGCATTGTGAATCTTTAATGTGTAAATATAAAGAAGTATAAAAACTCATAGACTAACAGGCAACAGCATCAAAATATTGTTTACTTCAATGACAAAAAAATCAAGGATGAATGCAGACACACAGGTGACTATTGCATCGTGGTGAAATAATGAGACAAGGACCAGTTCACAAGGTCAAGACAAATGACTAAATCAGCAGGAAAGTGCACCAAATCCAGTTAGCCAGGCAGCTGATGCAACCTACTTGAAGAGAAGTAACAGCATTAGGCTTGACTATGCTTCTTACAACATATGGATTTTGTGAGGACATTCAATGAGAGTAACCTTTCTGTAATGCAATTGTCTAGGCTTAGTTACACAGCATAAAAAGATGGGTCCTTAAAACAAATCCATCCCTGTATGCTCCCAGGTAACTACAGATTCAGATCCACCCTGGTGTGGATCCTACGGTTGACCTTTCAGTGAGTCGCTTGAAAGGTTCATCTCACAGCAGCTCTGGCCAGGCTGTTTGATTAAGGTTTAGCCTACTGTATCACCCCAAAGCAGCCCCCTGGCTGGGACAAGCAGAACCGGTTAGGCAAAGGATTAACCATGACAATCCCAGTAATGCAGTAAAACTGTCACTGAGATCAAAGGGGGTGGAGAGCAATCCAGGCAGGTGTCCCTTCATATTCTAATGCCGGGGATGGTGCATGAACTCTTATCTACAAAGAGGGAGCAAAAAGGCACGTCCACTATGGTCACTTCGCCTGCCAGCCACCCCACCCCACCCCATCAAAGGCCATGGTGAGGGTGAGGAGTTCGTCAACACTTTCACTTAGTAATGACTCCAGTACACATTAGATCACAGGCAAACAGCATGAAAGGGAAAGAGAAAATGGTGCAAGTGTTTTTCAGATTGATGATCATGCAAGACGTGCCAGGGGAAAAAAAACACAAATCTATCTCTGTTGATCACTCAACCAAAGTTTTGGCTGCCACAACAGTATTTGAAAAACCACAGTTAACTAAAATGAAATTGCTTAAGTAGGCCGCTTAACATGGCTTATTTAACCTTTCAACAGAAAAATATTGCATGTGATTTCAAATAGCTTTGTAACACATCCCTGATGGAGATGTCAAAAGGCTACCATTGGCATTCT
>NW_027468620.1:28860896-28940896 GCF_046254945.1 Alosa pseudoharengus | reverse complement strand
AAAAACAGGAAGAAACTTCATAACTCTTATGCAACATTACTTCCCTAAGAGGCATCTGTTGTGATCTGTAACCTACTCTGAAGGCTGCCGTATATCTGCACACCAATGAATTCAAAAGTTATTTTTCCTGTAATTGAACATACAGAAAAAAGCAGGAAAAAAAGACTATGCTACAGCTTACATACTTTACCATATAACTCTGACAAATAGAGTTCAAATGTGAATCACTGAGGTAACATTGACTACATGCAGAAATGTAACGTGTTGCAACAAATTTATCTCTAACTGAGTTTATTTTGTTTCTCTGTTTATAATCCGCTACTTTCCATTACAATCAATGCATGATCTATTTCGCAAGACACGGTCCCACACATCGGCTAAGATATATGGCAGTTTAATGTAAGGCTGTGACATTAACTTCTAAAAAACTTCTACTGTTTCCAAGGGGAATGCCAGGCACGGTTCACATGCTGCAGATCACAGGCAACATGGCCACCGCAGCTCGCCTGTTACCATCAATCAACCAGCAAATGGCTTTTCTGACACTCCCACTATTCATTTTCCAGGGTGCTTTACGTGACCACCATCTTGAAAATAACAAGAGAAAAAAGGGGGCTACAGTGGAGAGAGTAGCGGAGAGACTTCAAAATCACTACCAAATGTTCCTTTGCACAATGAAAACTTAATCACACATCACCTGCATAGAGCATTCAGCACACCACAGGTAGAGAGTCTAATATTCATTAAATTACTGCGCCAGCTGAACCTTTTTTTATCAAGGTATTGCCGGAATCACCCATTTGGAATCTCTGGCTGTCCATCTACACCCCCTCCAGCCCGACCCCTCAGTGCCCCTCCTCACCCCTCTCCCCCCCCCCCCCCCCCCACACACACACCAGGGCCGAATCAGATTTACAGCAACTGTCAAAGTCAGGGATGACAGATAAATTAATCTTCTCTTCATGAGTTTACATCCCCGGCATCTGGGCTGCTGATCTGGCCCTAACAAGCGCTGGGTCTCTACAAGCTGTCTTTTAAAGTTGATGTTTTCATGGTTGGAGATGAATTACCCTGTCACGAGAATCTATTTATACAGCAGTTAGAGGGTGGAGCTCTGGATCCAGGACAGGATGATTTCATGGACCGAGGTCCCCTTGAAGCATCTGTTAAAATCTGGTTCTGTCAGCTCTGTGTCAGCACTGGATCCATTTTGGAAAACCTTTGAGGGAGGTTCTTTTTTATACACATGAAAACTGTCTGGTGTCTGCTGGCATCCCTTATTGCTCTCACATTTGTCAACAATAGGTCCAAAGTGAAAGCAATCCTCGCTGATTGTGGCCATTATCAAAATGGCATTGCCTTGCTGCATATAGAGCACATGTAACAGCGCATCTATCATCAGGGCTCAGACCAGCTTAGGAAAGCTCGAGTTGTGTAGAGCAACCACATTATCCAACTTAAAACAAATGTGTACGCAAAGCTGAAGCAGAACATGAAGCTGCCCGCAATCCCAGCTATTACAATAGTGCTATTACAATAGTGCTATAGTACGATAGTGCTATATTACAATAGTGCTATTACAATAGCTAAGAGTCGGGCATTTTAATGCAAGTTCTGGGGATCCTGATCATCTTCGTGAGATTACATTTGATGGTCTTCAGCTTGATAACTCTTTTACAGTATAATGAATGTCATTCTTTATGTGCAGACGTCTATAAATATACACTGTATATACTTATAGCTTGCAAAATAATAAATCACTGGATCGGTGGAGTAAGTCATAAGGAGTGACTAATAAGAATCCTATGACAGCACTAGAGCCAAAATAAGGAGAGACGAGCATTCAAATGACAGGGCAGACATAGCATTTCTTGATTCATGAATGTAGCCATCCCCTTAATAGCAGATGAAACCTAATCCATGACTTTCCCATGAAGGTATATTCTAGAGTAATTCATCTTAAAATAGATTGCTCTGTCACTTCAACTAACACTTACTGAGGGCATCCATCAATACATTTCGTCAAGAGGTGCATACTGAGTAAAATATGCCATCAATCACTATTTACAAAAAATACAAAAAAGTCCAGTAAATGACAGGTTTGCAGGCACTGTCTGTGGTTTTAAGATGTAAGAAAAGTAAAATGGCAGGTTAGCTGTTAAGTATGCAGGCTCAGACAGTCATGCACAGTTGCACAGATTATGCCATCATGGGCAGTGTAGTGCACACAACAATAGCATCAACACTGTCACTTCATAGCAATATAATATAATATAATATATACAACAGAAATATACATTTACTCATGTCTTGGTTGGTATTAAGGTTGTTACTAATATGTATATGGATGTAAATGTATTCAGTCCCAATTGAAAGGTCACAGATGAGTTTGTGTCACTATTTGGCTTGAGAGTAAACAGAGTTGCAATACTGTGAAAACAAGACTACAATGTACCTTCATATTGGAAAGGACTGAACTTCATTCAATTTGCTAATTTGCTTTCCTGTGGGCAGCATTCAAAACCTGCATGAGACCGATCAACAAAAATGATCTAGACCACATTTCAGGCCTGTTTTTCCATTTGTTATTCTATATTCTCTGTTGTTGTTTTAAGATAAGCCAAGTACTATACAAAAGAGCTGCTTTATGTTCTGATGTTCTGGACATCTTGTTCAGAACACATTCCATGATTCTTACTGTTGAGAGTACTGCCATGGTTTGGGGTTTTGGTGAGAAATAATTACAGTCTTTTTACAGACACTTGTGGGATACTTTTACAACCTGTTCAAGGAATGTTGCACCATCATTCCCCCTTGCAGTTCTGTAAAAAAGGCATGATATGTTTTTGTTCTGCCTTTGAGCTGGCAGCAGACGTAATCACAGACCCAGACCGATGTCTGTGTAAAAGGGATAGTCAACATGGCGGGATAGGGGTGTGCCACAGCCCAGCAGCAACCCAACAACGAAACACACAACACAAATATCTAACCTGATAATCATAAACATGTTGTAAACAAGACGTACACCAACTTCCGTTTAGTCTGAACATAGCTAGAAATGTGAACAGCTGGCAAGAGCCCACCCACATTAGTGCACCCATCATTGTTTTTTTAAAGCAACAGCTAAGCTAGCCTCTTGTATTACAAGTGGTCTCAAAAGCGATGATATAGACACGCCTGCCTCTTGTTCTGAAGTGTTGGCGTGGCGTGTGATCTAAGCGCACACACTAAGGCAGAATTAGGCTTCCATTGGTTGGGTCAATGTAAACAAGCAAAGGTGGCATCATGAGGGGTCTCCTTAACGGCAATATAGCGGAATCTCTGTATGTTAAATTATTATATGGCTCTTTAGAGTGCTACAAAAAGTTCCATTCACATGAATGGGCTTTCCCAACGTTCGGAGGTCTGTTAAATCCGTATAATGACCGCTGCAAAGTATATAATGACCTCTGGCGATGGGTTTTGGGCTTCTGATTAACATCTTTCATATCATTCTGTAAGTAATTGGTTCACTTATCGCAATAGAACGTCATTGAAAGTGAAAGTCAGCAAGTAATATGTTGTCACGCAACACCTGAAGAGTTCTAGTTCTATTTATGTGGCAAACTATTTGTTTTCTCAGTGGAAGCCACAAAAGGATAACAAAATCATTTTAAAAGACCCATTGTGTGAAGTTTCTTTACTCATTTTGGCAAGTAGCCGTAAAATAAACAGGATATTGTATTATGTATTTTAACATTTTTCTTCTCTTGGTGGCATGAACTGAGAATGAGCAGGCACTACAGTCACATTAGGGAGTTTGCAATTGATAATGCCACTCAGTGGGCTGGGAATATATTTCTCATATAATCAAAAGTAGTTTACAAGCTACATCAGTGGTCTGGAATAAGAACAGTGGTCATTCCACAATCAACTAAATTAAACTGTTGTTCTGCAAATGCAAACATTGCATCAAAACATTGGTAGGAAGAGTTAAAGGAGTAACGGATACCTAGGAAACTGTTTTTTTGAAATACAGAATACATGACCCACACACACACACACACACACACACACACACACGCACACACACGCACACACACACACACTAAGAATTCAATTTGGATGCCATCATACTACAAAGAGGGACAGGAAACACATATTACTATAATGCTCAGATTATCAATCATCCTGACATCTTATTGGCTTTATCCCGGGACACATACCATTAAAATGATGTCTGGACCAGATTGTCAGTGAGCAAACATTACACAGGCCAGGATTACAATGTAAATCCAACGACTTTTCCCCTCTTTCTCTGCGCTTGCGTCAGACTTGACAACACAACTGGCTTTGGACATGGAAATATTTACCCTGGTCTAAAAGGTTGCAAGTCAACACAATTTTGTTGACAAGCTGATATCATCAGCCAGTGTAAATGCAAAATCTCACTTAGATTTATAATATGATATATGAAGAAAAAATGACAGCAAATAAAGTGGGCTCCTAGCTAACATGCTATCCTCATCAAAGATCCTGGTGAGTTTTCACAGCAGTGCACTGATATGGTAATAATGCTACTCTTCATGAGAAAACATTAATATTACCACTTGGGCTATTAAAGTCATTTTGACGGTTCAAAGGGTTGTGGGGAAAGTAAATATCCATAATTCAACAGATCTTGACAGTTAAAAGGTTGTAAATGGATGCTTAAATGCAAGTGCTGTTGCCAAGCTGGCGAGCAAACCATAGAACTGAGTAATTCTTCCTTGTGGGCCTCAATGAGAGAGGTATGCAAACCAAACACAAGCTTACAACTGCTTAGGGGGGAGATACAATTACAGAGTACAGAAAAGGGGGCTTGTTGATGTTGTTATTTCCAGTGATTTTAGAATTACATAAGATAATGGCATGAGTCATGGCTCTATCCGACTGAGAAACGGTCAAGTCAACCAGGGGAAAAACTCCATTGTATAACAGTACAGAAACAGGTAGTAATTGACAAGGTGTCACAATATACAGAAATAATGGCCAGTGTGAAAGAACCACATGACGCTTCAGGGATATCTCACTTAGCACCACTTAACTACCTAGCTTAAGTTATAATGACTTACAGTTAAGATACATTACACTTACAGTTCTTTCCATCACTGAGTTATGTATTTAAGTTGCTATAGGCGGAAGGGCTGTTTCTTAACCGTACAGTCATATCTTATTATGTCTGTAATAACTGTTATGGGACTTTAGACTTTGTGTTGGATGACATACAGCGCATAAAACTGATAGAAACACGAATAGGAAAATAACTAGCAAAACATTATGATATAACGTGTATATAAGTGTGGAGTTATAAAAAAATGTTTTGTGCTGAATGTGTCATTTAGAACACTTTGTTGTTGACTGTGGCATTTAATGTAGTGCAATACTTTTGCTATTGGCTGATGGATATTGGTAATATGTTTTTGAAGGGCAACAGCACTTGACACCACTTTCTAACAAGAAGAACTAGGAGAGTGTGGGAGGATAACAGGAAGTGTTTTTGGGATCAGTACAGCATGTCATCATGGGTGGATAGAGTAATCATAGTAATGCTTCTGTGTTCTATCCCTCTCTGCACTGTGACACAATCCTTATCAATAAGTGTATCATAGAAATGTGTATGATGCCAAAAAAATACTGAAGTACATCACGCAGCCCTAATAAAAAAGGACCAAAGCCACATTAATGGAGATCTCCTAAAAGCATCCCTTTGTGAGGGGGCACTTGTCTTACATTTACTGCGCCACATGGAAAGTATCATTCTATCCGCCTTCCATGGCAAACAATGTTGTCTCTTCTATCTCCCATGAGGCCTCCGGACATCCATCGCTATCTTTCAATGGGCTCCCTTCACTCAATCTGAAGCCACAGAGTTCTGCAGCGCATTAAAATAATTATGATATCATCCCTCCACTGACATTATGGTCCAGACAGAGATGAACAGAAAAATGCCCCACACACACACTGCCCCACTGTTAGACCCAACCCACAGCTGAGTAAATTCTGGGTTACTGCTTAAAATCTAGTTCAGAGAATTGAAATAGAAAATGGACTTTGGAGGATATAAATGGAATAACTCATCACGATGATCATTCACTTACATTTACTTTCACAAGGGTGCACATCCTTCTCTTCCAATTATGAATGTGTTTGCATGGAAGACTTAACTGATTGATATGAAATGCTGAAAAGTTGTATAAAAACATTACACCATTGTTATTAACTGATGATCCTCACTGACAGCAATGTTGCATCAGAAATATTGACATAGTTGTTACTGAACTGAATACATGTAATATTTCCATAAAAAAAAAGAATAAAGAAAGAAAAAAATATATTTCATGGACTGCTGTAGCCTGCTGTATTTGTACATGCAGCACCTGGTTAGCCCTAATAAGAATTCAGCCCCATGTTGTAGCTGAGTGGAGACATGTCTAAATTATGCTGGATTACATTTCCAGGAGGTGTCTATGATTCAGAGGGCCTGAGGGGGAGGACTGCTGCGCTCCCTCTTCAGGGACTTAAGAAGATGAACCCCCTAAGGTGAGCTGCAGGGCTGCCCCTGAGATAACCACTGCACTCTCACGGAGATGTTAAGAAAAACAGCTTCCCTACGTGTGGGGAGAGGGGAGTGAAAAATAACACCACCTTCAGCCCGGTGACCAAAAAGCTTTCAGCACAGCGAGGGAAGAACCATGGAAAATGATGCTTTTGACAAAAGATTATGTTGGGTCCACCTGGAAAGCATTAAGCCGTTGTGTATTTGTTTTTATGAAGTGGATCGGTATCAACTTCGATTGAGCGGCGGTCCAGAGAGTGAGCTATGTTCAAGAAAACAGAAGAGGGGAATTCATCTGCTATGACTAAAACCCTCTACGGAGTGTGACTAAAGAAAGCATAGGGCCACTCATAAACTAACAAAAGTCAAGTACAAAAACACATACCTTTCAATATAGTTGTTTAAAAAGAACTCTAGTTTCATTACACATCTCGTGAAAATATTATGAATCCATTTTTCATTGTAAGAGTTCAGATACTTTACTATCAATTAAACCACATCAATTTAGTATTCGTTCACTGCCACAAAAAAAAAACAGTGAATACTTGCTGCAGTCCCTCATGAGGAACTCTGGCTATCTTTTCATAGCTCCCGGATATTCTTTTCATTTTCAGCACCTCAAGCAACCTCTATTGGTTTTACGACTTCAAAACCCACCTCATGAAAAAATCAGGAGGTATCTGACATGTGTCCCCCTGCCCTGATGGCATGCCAACACCAAAGGCCAGAATTGATTTTCTGTAAAGCAGGACAGGATTAGCCCCCTTTAGGGATTAGCTGCCTCAGCGAGGCCTGAGGGTTTGCTATAAAACTAATAATTAATTTAAACTGCCTGGCCCATGGACGGATCCAGATCGCACTGCACAGAGCCAGCCGGGTGTGACTACCAGCACCTCACTGTGCACCGATCTGATCTTCACCCCCTCGGTTTGTCAGTCAGAATCAGCCACTGCTGTCACTTCATAACATGGCTACCGAGGCGATAACTTTTAGCTACTCTTTCATGTGCTTTGGCTTAACCTGCCATTATAATGCAATGGAATAATGCACTGCTCTCATTTCATTTTTGTATGCTTATGGTATTTGTTTCATTATTTCATTGTTTAAGAATCTGATTGTTCAGTCTACAGTATCATACTGCACAAAGACACCCCAATCAATACAAAGCACAGGTGCAGCTAGAGATGACTGACAAGCAAACCATCTTTCAATTAAGGCTGAGAAACATAAGAAAAATCCCAGAGCCACCATTTTTGGTTGGTACAGGTTTGTAAAAGGAGCAAATCAGACATTGGTACTTCACTCCACATGGCTGCTAACTGCCAGTTAAACAAACCCAGACCTTGGGGTCCAACCTAATATGTTATGTGTCATTTGTCTGAACCTTTTAGTAAATATTATTTAATGATGACACATGCTTAGAGGAGTAGATACAAGATGACAGGATTCAAAAGAAAGTCCAAAAGCGAGCTTTCTGCATTTTCCGAAATGGATCAGAGCCCCTTGTGGGATGAGTAGCAACCTTTGATTTATCAGGAGACGACAACAGTATCTGCATTCAAAGAAAAAGACCATGTCCGTCATGGCACCACTGTAGATGTGCATGAAATCTAAGCTCTGTATGCTCTTTGGTAAACCACCACTGCAGCAAAGATAAAGAACAGTGCTAAACTACACATAGGGTTACAACTACTGATTTTAAGTCTGAATATATTGTGTTCTTTACATCCTTAATAGCAGTGGATTGCATAAATACTGCTTTAAGTAAGGGGCTAATTAATCTACTAGCTGTCAAAAGTTTTAGGAGAAGAGCAAAACAAGTCTCCTTACACAGCTGAATATGAAATGTCAACCCACAAATCTGCATTTCTTTCCCAAACTGGATGGAATACAAACAGATGTTACATGTAGAGGGGCTGTGAAATTCCTTCCTTTTACCTCGCTGCCAATGAGGGATCCTGCAGCGCTGGAAGGTAACAGGATTTCACCTGAAAGCCTTTCATCTTATTGACACACAAATGCTGCTCAGATCTGAAGTGTGCAGCCCTGTGTTGGGGCAGCCCAGTCAGCCTATGAAGAGCATGCTCAGGAGGCCCTCCTTCTTCCTCCTCCTCCTCTTCCTCTTCATCCTCCTGCTCTTCCTCCTTTTTGGTTTTGTGCTTTGGAGCCCCTATGTCTGTGCTGAGCAGACCAAAGGCCCCAGACACTAAGAGAAAATAAACGACTCCCTCTGAAGAACAAAAAAGAATGGCGGCTCCAAAGGGACACCCTTAAATATCATGGTGTGTCTGGACAATGACAGAGGGGAAGTAGAGAAGGGGGGTAAACAACAAGTGCTCACTCCACAAACTCCTCAGAAACGCCCACCAGAGTCCCATCAATGCTCCTCACGGGCGCATGGTGACTGGCAGCTAGCTGGAGCAGGGCTCTGTCAGTGCCAGAAAAACAACTGACTTAAGCGTACCAGTGTTAACGTGGGAGAGAGGTGTGTTTTACAGGTCTGTTTAAATGCCTTAATGGTTTAAGACTTGAGCGTGTCATATTTTGGAAACACCTTTCCATCAGGTTGACCCAATTTCAGAGGGCCTATGTGAACGCCCTACCGAGGCCTTGTGTATCCAACTGATATCTGCTAATGAAGATGGCGGTTTAAGGGACAGTCACGGCTGTTACTGGCGAAGGCGGAGAGAGATGTGAGGGAGTTTATCTGTGATGTGAACGGGAAATGTGCTACAGCTGTGTCCAAAATGTGGTGCAGCTGTTTAAACCATGCAAGGCTTTGGTATTTGGCAAGGGAAGGAAAAATAATCCACCATTTTGGGTTGGTGGTACAGGTTTGCAAAAGGAGCGAATAGGACATTGCCCTCTGGTACCTCACTCCACAAGGCAGCAAACCACCACTAAAAAGAACCAGACTTTGAGGTCAAACCCATTACTATATGTGCCATTTGTTTGAACCTTACAGCAAATCTTCATTAATAATGACACATGCTTAGAATAGATAAGAGATGACAGGATTCATGGAGTTTTATGGTGGTGAAATATATTCTCATAGTCTCAATATCCATCATAAGGCCCCAGGAAAAGTAATTGCCCCCAAACCTGAAAACATGAGGAAAAGAGCTGCAATCGTCTTTTCAAATCCGGGCACGATAAAGCTTGTGTATTTGTCTTCATTCTTCACCTCCTACTCTCCTGGAGAGTGTAGGAGACAGAGCTTCATGAAGCAACCTAACTGCTAGAGCAATACCAAGGGGGGTGCCTTTGTTCCGCTTCCAAACAACTAACCTTCTTTGCCTTTGGAAACGTCCGGTGGAAGTAAAAAGTATGGCACACTCTCTTTCTTTCTCTCTCCCCTCTCTATCTCTTTTTCTGCTTGAAAGCTCTCTAATAAGTTCCATGCCTCCGAGTTGCTTACATCATTAATCAGAGAGATAGCTTTGTGTGATAGAGAACATAAACTGGAAGTGAGCCATGAGCTAACACAGATTTAGCTTTAATACCACCCTGACATACCCAACAGCACTGGCAGCAGTTCTGTATCAAGAGTTCTAGATCAGCATTCAGATCCACACTGCCTGCACACACACTACAAAACCCCTCTTTACCAAACATGTCAGCAATAAATTATACATATGAATTTCTATGTATTTACATGGTCTGCAGGCAACACTTGCATGCTCATCTTTAAGTGTTAAAAACTTGTTTAATTATGTAGGAGAGATAGACCCTAGTGCTGAAAAAAAAATCTTTCAAAAAGTCATGCAATATTAAGACAACTTCAGTGCTTCTACAGACTACAGCCTTAAACTAGTGGGTATCTAAATATGTCAAAACAAAGAAGGGAGAATGTCCACTCAGGGGGCGGCATGAGGTCAGCCTATAAAAATCCATCACTCAGTTTGTGCTCTGCTAAAACGCTAAGGAAACATATTGTAGATTTTAAGAGCCCTTTTACTCAGCCAGACTGAGTACTAAAACTAATTGGATTTCTGTCAATGGAAAAATATATATTCCTGGGAAGACTTTGAACTCCATAACACTGACGGCACAACTGCACATGAGGGACTAGCTTATGCCACATGCCAAATGTGAGGGAGGAAAATTAAACCGGTGGTCAACATAAAATATTAAAATAGCATGGTATCGAATTTTTGAAAAATGATGTCAGGCTCCATTCATTAGGTCCACAAACGCAGTGAATTAAGCTATATTTAGTGGGTGATAATTGAAATCATAGCTGTAGTCATTACCACTGACATGTTTCTAAATAATACCCAATAAATTTCCCCTCCATTTGAGAGGCCGCAGTGACAGCTGGCAGTGCTAGCAAACATAAAGTACAGAAACTATTACTCTCCCCTATGTGACTGGGCTTCCTATTCGCTCGTCCTTAAAGCCAATAAAACGTCAGCTTTTATTCTACCCCTCTAAAGCACTGGCTCTGTGTCAGCACACCCCTCTAAAGCCTTGCCACAAAAAGCTGAAGGGCAGTAAATCACTGTGTCACAGGCACGCCATCAGTCTTTGGATATACAATAAAAAGGGGGATGCAGTTATAAAAGGAATGCCATTGGTGCCCAATATATATTTAATTTGGACAAAAAGAACATAAAGATGTTCCATTCTGCTCTGTCCCAACAGCCTAAGATATGCTCAGATTGGGGAGCCGAGCGTCTGGAGGAGTGCTTGCCTGATGGGGAGGCTGACAGTGATTTACTGATAATTCTATAGCCATCAGTGGGCTTTTGTTATGTTGTAACTGTGAAATACTGATTTATACTGTATTGTTGAAAGGAACTTTACTACTGAGATCTGACAGGATGGATATGGTTCGCCCCACAACAGCACTACTTCATGGGGAGAAAAGATGCAAAGGATTGATTCTGTTTGAGTTCTCAGAGTTCCTGAGAAAAAGAGGTTATATTGGTCAAAATACTTTTTTGAGTGTAAACAACAGGCACCACAAGGGTGAGGGAGTAAGTCTCTCAGTAAACTCAGTCCCAACTCACAGATAAGAAAAATATATAAGCTAACATTACTGCAAACAGACACATGACTACATAGGGCCAATCCATAAAGCTCTGTTTGCACTGTTGGACAAATGTGATCTTTAATGGTAGACAACTGACAGTAGCTTGGAAGTCATCTTCAATCACTATAGTGAATGAGACACTTTCGACACAGAACTGTCTGAATGGAAAATGTGCTAAATGGTGAATAAAAAGAGAAGCTTATATCAAATGCCAAGCAATGCACAAAAAGCAGAGTCTTCCAACTGAAACCCTCTCTACATGGCAGAGGGGAGAGCCAGTAGGCTACAGCCAGAACAATGCAAAGAACACATGAACGCCCCGAGGATGTGCAAGTATACAATCTAAAGGAGGCACTGCACCACAGGATCCCCTTAGAAGAAGGGTTATGAGGTGGGGAAAGCTGGGCTTATGTCTACATATTAGAATGCATGGGGCCACTGATACCTGTACTTCAGCTCATGTTAAACAAGCAAGGCAACAGAGAAAGCCTTTAATGAGGACCATATTTGCTGTGGTTTGGCTGCAGTGTGTGGAAGAAAAATGTTTTCTATCAGATACAAGATTGTCATCTTACCAAAACATAGACTGCAAAACTTGCCTGCAAGGACTTTTCAAAACAAATTTGGCAGGACCTGATGATCCCTTCCTATTGTTGGTTGGATCAACTCTGGTACCATTTTGTTAGCATGCACAGCCAGAGAGCCCCTTGGCCAGGATTTCCCTGTTGATGTACTAAGGATTTGTTTACATAGAAATGGCAAACGTTATCCTCAAAAAGCAAAACCAATGCTATGCTAGGGACACACAGGCTGACTAATGCACCTCTATATAATGTGATTTTTGTTTTTATCAGCTTGCTACCATGGAGGGGTTTCATCATTGTAATAATGCTATGAGCAACCCCAACTTCTACTATGCCAAGCTAGTTGATGTGCATTACACAGTCTTGTGTTGTGTTTTGGAAGAGATGTAAGGTTACTGCAACTGCTGGCGGTGGGAAGGCCCAAAAGTTACTAGGCTGAGGGATTTCAATTCAATTACATTGTTTTTCATATAGAGTGCTTTATATAAACCAAACCCAATATAATTGTCAAAAGTTATAGTACGCCAGAGCGAGGGCAGGCTAACAGGGGGATAAAACATTCTATCTGTGACAAATGGTAAAGACCTTTCCTACACACAACAGGTAATGCACTTTTAGAGATGTTCTGCACAAGGCCAAAAATGAAATTCTAGCAATATCACATATGTGACATGTTGATATCAAAGAATCATGCCCTCGTGTTCCAAAATCAAGTGTTTAAGGACTTGATTCAGATACTGTTATCCTATTATTTGTTTTACATTGTACAGTACATACTTGTACATTACCTGCAAATATGAGCATCTCAACTGCAGTGAAACGTGAGAGATGATGAAAACCTCTTCTGCTGTTGTCACTTGTCATTTATTTACACGTATTTACATACTGGATTCAGTCAATAATAAGCCCCTAAAATGTCAGAGTCTACCTGACAAAAAAGGACCATATTCATTTGTCAATTAACAGGAGTATTTCTGTGTTGACACACAGCAGACTTGAAAGATACAGTCTAACCCATGATGAATCAAGAGAGACAGATGACTGAGCCATGGGCTGCAAAGTAATGCTATAATGTGCCTCAGATATGAATATAAAATGACAAAGTTGACAGGCCATACAAGGTTTTTATTTCATTTCCTGATGTACCCAGCCACCATCTTTGTCGTCTTTGTTCTCTTTTCATCAGACTACTTACACTTCATTGTGACAGCCGGGGAAGATCGAAAGCACTTTCATTTGAAAACGCTGGTTTGCATACTTTATTTGTGATTAAAATGCAAAACTGCTGCCATCACAGACATACATTCAAGGTGTTACTGCTGTGAAAAAGCTTGACATGGACGCTTTTTGCCGGTAGAAAATTTCAGAAAATATATAGTAAGTATGCACATTTTCAAGTCATAAACTCCTCTCTGTAATATCTATTATTACAAAAAATTGTGATCTTTATACCTGTGTGTGTGTGTGTGTGTGTGTGTGTGTGTGTGTGTGTGTGTGTGTTTCAATATGTGGTACAAATGACTAATATAGAGGCTGATGTCCATAAGAAAGGAGAACGTCTATCCAAACACCCTTATACATTATATCACAACACGGATCTGCAATCACATGTGTACACACCTTTGAAAGTAAATCAATAAAATAGCTGGAGTATATTCTGCTTCTGCCAGCATAACTCCTCAACACTGGGGAAAAACAGTTTCACAACTCTCGACCCAAATGTGATGAAAGGATGTGTTTCATTGCATCAAAAATTCACAGGGCTGGAGAAAAAACAAAGGTAACCTGAACTGACCAAATATCAAAGCTAGCACAAAATCACAATGGCAAGACAATAAGTAAGATACACAAGCCTCTATGAAGAAATGTGCAGTCAGTGAAATCTGCAGAAATGAGTGATAGTTTGCCCATGTTCCAGTTTGACTGGAAAACGTTTCCTCCAGTGCTCAGTGGATTTTAGTGACGTGAAAGAAAGTCGACAAGACAATGAGATCCTCCAGCTGCTCCAGTTGTATGTATCTCACCTTCACGCTATTTGACAAATTGATGGGACACCTTGGGAAACAATGCATGGTTGCAGAAGACACATATGACAGGCTAGCCTTGAAATCGTCCTCAGCTCAAACTTCTAAGACGTCTTTCACTCTCGCTCAGTCTGCCTCATTTTGAGAAGCACTGCATGGGCCTCCTTTTGTTTCAGGGTCTTGGTAGGTTATGGTTTAACAGGCAGCCAGGATGCTACTTCAATGTATGCATCTTGGTGAGCACCATTGCTGATAAGGACATTGTCTAAAATAGTACTGGGTAAACAAGAAGTGATACTTTGACTTCTGCAGTCCATAGAGACCAGCACTTGAAGGCATTCAGCTGTGTGCCGTTTCAAAACTGCGTCGGACCATTTAGATGAATGTGTTGCCAGAACAGGATGTTTGTCTATGAGAGTTTTGACTGCGTCTCCCTGTGTAATTAGGGAGGGAGAGCCACTCAGGGCATCCTGATGGCCCACATCCTCACTTTATTACAGTGATCACATGCCCTGTTATAAATTGCATTTCACACTGTAACTCAACCCTATACTCAAGAGATCATATGACTCTCAAGAGCCCACTATGAGGGAGAACATGCTGTTTTCCCATCTCTCAAGTTTTCCCCTTTTCTACTACTGACTTACACCACACAACACTATACTACATTATTACTTCACAACAAGATGTGACTCCAACTGGTCAACGCTCTGCCAGTGTAAGGAAAGTTCAAATGGAGGCTTAACACCAAAACTTGCATTACACCATCTACATCACTGAACCCATATATGAATACTGTATATAAGATGTTGATAGCAGCAGTATAGTACCATATTGTGTTTGCAGTTCGTTATTTTTGTGTAGAGGAGAATGCAAGACAAAATAATCCACATATAATTTCAAGTATCACTCCAACTAGTCACACCAAAAGATACTGGCCTATTACAGTGAAAACAGCGCTCTAAGCACTCCAGCGACGCAGTCATCTGGAAACTTATTTTTCAAATATCTAACAAATGGTGAACAACTTTACAGAACACATTCTGCTATTTAAGGGCCTGAACATGTCATAAACCTGAAAATAGCACATTGCTTCACCAAGTTCCCTAGGCCTACTAAAAAAAAAAGTAACATCCCGTGGTATAGAAACTGATGGTACTATATTGTCTTACTACAAGGAATGCTGTGGTGCAACAGGCCACACCTGAGTCTGCTTGCTCACAGGGACCCATGTTTGAGTCTGACCCGAGTCATGTCCCGATCCCACCCCATTTCTCTCTGCCACTCAACTTCAGTCAGTCTTTATTGCAATCAAATCTAAACAACATACTAGACTAGACTTACTGACTGGTAACAAACCTGTTTTTGAGGCAAAATAACATACTCAGGGCCCTATCGTGCACCCGGCGAAAGGTGGCGCAAAGTGCGACACAAGGCTTATTCTTATCTTACAATCAATAAAGTGAGGAATTTTTTGCCATGCGCTGCACTTTTATTAAACTTTGCGCCCAGGGTGTGGCAATTAATGACTAAAAAACTTTACTTTGATTCAAGCCTGTATCATTTTAGAAATAGACATTCACTCATCAAATTATTTCAAATATGCCACATTTATTAAGTAATATTTTCACATAAACATGTAATTTACATGATGTAAATGTCATACTTGAACAGTAGCCGACAAGACAGTTCTCCAAGAACTGTGTTGTTGACAATATGGCACATTGTTCTCAAATGAACAGAAATGCAGCTGTAACCCTGTAAACTTAAAATATCAGTCTGTAGAGTAAAATAATGAGACCTATAACACATAGGCTAGTAACTTTACAGCTAGCCTTCGTTCTGGACTTCATGAAACTCATGCTAGCTTACTAGCTAACGTTACACACTTCAGAAACTGATTGCCATTGTAAACAAAAGCTAGCAATGCGTTGTCACAGTTTTAGGTAGTGCTGTTTTTTCTGGCTTAGTTTTCCGAAGCGTTTTTATAGAGTTCAGGATGATGGCTCTTAAGACGTATAATTAAAATTGGTAACATTAAATAAGTGTCGTTTTACCCCCATCACTAGTACTTTACAAGCACTGCAAATAGCAATTTTATTATGTTTCCGGAATTTTTAAATACTGCCACACAGCCAACATGTTGAAGTATGTTGTTGCCGCTCATAGTAACGTAAACATTTGCTTCACGTGTGCATAATTAACAGGTCACCATATCGGCCAGGCACATCAGCAGAAATGTTCATATCTGCAGATGCTGATATTTAAGTTATGAAGCTTTTATCTGCATATACCGATATCGGGCCGATATCAGTGGAACAGTGGAATACCTGTTCTATATGGTGGAAGCAGATTCCTTCAAATGCGCCGTTGATTATCAAAATACCGATGCTCTGTTTGAAGTTGCGCTGCTTGCTGTTAAAGGGAATGACAGATGTCATTCTCATTGGTTTAAAAGATGTTACGCCCAAAACACACCCATGACTGATTAGGAAACATAAGAACAACCTTTTGCGCCCAGTGCCTAGGGTTTGATCACAAAATCACACTATTAAATTAGTGAATGTGGACTGGCCACACCTTTAATGTCTATAAACTTTGCGCCTCTGACCATCCGTTTCTGATCGCCAAAATAGGGCCCTCAGAAGTACGTACTGCAACAGGACTTAAACATTGTGGCTGCCAGTCTTCTGATTGATAAATCGATATGAGGCATTAGGACATGTGGCTTACACAGCAGAACACAGTCCTGCTAATTACTAGCTAGCTACATGATACATGAAGTATGGTGGAAATGTTTTACTTGACATATCATGACTTAACGGTTATATGTGCTGCACTTTTAAAATAATCACTTGAAAACTGAATCAAAAGTTGAATTTCCTTGAATTTTAAGTACAATGTGAGAGCTCTTGCGGGTGCATGAAGCCTATAGGCTCAGTACCACCTCTTGACATCCAGATATGAAACCGTTTTGGTGCATACCATACATTAACTCTCTCTCAAAGGAAATAATCTGCATACTAACTAAACCAGAGACTTGAGGAGACACAGCACTCAAAAAATTCTCCATAGAAATGCATGGGGTTAGTTTGTAACGCCAATATGGCAGTTGTCTACACATATCCCACTCCTTCCGCGGCAAAACGTTGACATGTGAATACATTGAGCCAATCATGTGATGTGTTGTGAAGACATTGTGCTAATCATTTGTTGTGATCTCGCCGCTGGAGGAAGATTGATGTCGTGAAGCCTTGCGCATGTGCATTTCTGCCGAAATAAATGCCCGATAAGTGCCCAAAAAACCGTTACAATATGGCCGCCGAGTGGAGGGACTTGCCTAAAAGGACTTTGACTAAACCACTCCAACTGCTTATGGTATGCTACATAGTCGTCAATGTGTCAATAACATAGCTGAATATAAGACACAGCCTTTGTGGATATACTGCAGCAGCGACTTCTTTAGATCATACATCCCAAAACCACCAAACCATACATACAGTAATAACATTACATAGTTCACATGAAGAGTTTGATCTGTCAGAACCTCAGTAATGTCATAGATGTAATGACATTCATGCATATTTATCAATCTTAACTTGCGGGTGCTAAATGCTCTAAAGAAGGCCTTAAAGAAAATGTAATCTTGATATATCTTAAAAATATCGTCATCTAAACTTGATATTTGCAGACAAGGATCATTCCGACCAACTTTAAGCCACAACAACAACAACAAACTACATTTTTAAATTTATAGAATGATTAATATGGATACCATGAGCAACAGCTTGTTTCCAAATGGACCATTTTGCTACTTTTCTCCTGATACCCATACATTTAGATGTGACATGCTGGAGCAGGGAGGAATTAGGAATTAATGTGACAGACACAAGTGCAAAGCAAATCAATTAAGTATAGGAATCCAAATTCTCGGCACAGATAAATGCTTCAAGACCACAATTTCCACATCACAGAAAGAGAGCCCCATTCAGAGTCCCTCTAGGCCTGACAGGTCAAGAAAAGAAGTCTGAAACAAAGGCACCTCACAGCCATCATCTTTCCGCTTTTACGTGTCAGATCAACTTTGCCAGCTGTGCAGCTGAAATGGTGTTCACCATACCAGCTGCCACAAGGTGATTCTCCATGTCCTGTCAAAGGAATCTTTTATACTACTTGCCATGCATAAACATTAACATGTTTATTGATCAGCCCAATAATGGACCATATAGGCCATGTGCTCCAGGGCCTTTGATGCCTTGATGACACCCTGGACCACACTGAGGTGCATAATGCACACATGACAGTGCACCTAATGAGAAGAGTCGTGTCTGTGCCGGGTGAGTTTCATTTTTACTTGTTAGCAATGTAGATGTGCTTGAAGACACCACATTTCTTGCAAACATTTGTAAAGAGCATAATTAGCCTGTTTGGGCAAGTTACTTGGTAAGAGTAATTGGCTCCTTTTTATTGATCGATCCTTAAAAAATGTATAATATTCCTTTACCTATTACTTGGTAGCTAATTACTTGGTATCAAAAGTTATATTAGTTATTATATTATATTATAACATTACATCTACATTTTAATCAACACTCATTATTATGTTTTCTTAATTCCACCTGCATACCAGAGGAGGCTCACCAAACTACAAAAGTTTGAGTGTGAGGTCTGGAAATCTGAAAGGCTAGTGTTTGCCCACCAGTTCTTATCACTATGAGGTCTTACCTTAATCTGTTGAAACTGAGATCCAACCTTCTTGCAAATCCCCCAAATCTTTCTCCAAGAAAACCTGGAATGTCTTCACAGTCGTGTCCAATGTAAGAAACCTGTTCCAGTCACAATAAAGTAATTAATGCACTATTTTACTGGTTACTGGTTACTGTTCAGCACCATAGGTATGATCAAAGATATTGACTGGTATTGCACCCAGCTTTTGTCATTTTTAGGCTACTTAATATGCATTATTGTGGGTGAGGACCTCGGCAGGGCACTGGCACTTGATTTATACTTGACATAAAATATACCTTGTCCTCTCCACCTCTTCCAGCATTTTCATTCAGTGCCAGTGTCACATGACTTGTTTGACTCCATGTTGTCACTTCTATTTGTTTCCTTTACTAAGTTGAATTAAATACACTCACATTCACAAGGAACGTCTTTCACTGACGTATTTTCTCACCGAAATCAAGTCATACTCTCAGTTTCTAAGATTTATTCAAAACTTACTTGCGTTCCACTGACCACGACCATTGACTCGTTGTATGCCATAATGTTGTGACAGCTCAGAATGTTGCAATAAAAACGGTCTTCTACTTAGGTGCGCTTCTAACGTATAATCCAAATACTTTATGTTAACTTTTTCTTGCTTCTTTTCTCCACAACTTCACGTTTGTCATTCAAGCTACTTCTTCCGCATGCCCAAGTCAGCTGATCCTTGACTAAACCACGCGCCACTCTTAAATTGCTAGATGTGTCCGCTAGTAGACTTGACCTACTTTATCTGAAAACCTCCACATACACATGTGTACCTTATTTTAGTCTTGCTGACATATACAACTCTTGCTATTATGTTGACAGGTAGAATATAGTGTCGAAAGAGTTCACTCAACACAGTTAATATCTGAATACAATGAATGCGTCTGTTTTAACCAACAGCCTACGTTGGACCACAATTCTTCTGTTATATTTCAGCAGAGCTTCCGCTCTTTTAACACAGTGTTGTTATGCGTTATTATGTTGAAACATTTGGTGAATAGCCGTTCAGCGTCTGCCTTTGTAGCCTAAATGTTGCTTAATTTTGAGGTTTCAACTCTGGGGAACAACGTCATGGCAAACCCTCCTACAAGCGGAAGCAGAATATTTGGAAAAATAGGTTGTCGCACAGCGGTCAGTGGATTTTCGGCGCAGACCCCGGCAAGATACGTTTTGCAGTGTCTTTTATTAACTTGTGTGATGTTTTGGCGAGTTGAAGTCCCATACCAGAAAATAAAGGAGTGTTGTTTTGGTTTTATATTTCTTACATCATTTGTTAACGGTCGGTCGGAGCGCGATAGACTAATTTCAGGTAAAGTGGTTTGCTGTGGTCTCCCTTGTGCATGCTCCTTTCAGAAATTACTAGTTACATTTTCTAAACATTAGGGTATCTTAATCCCCGTAACACTACCTACCAGTAGGTTAATACCATTTTACTCATGAGAAAATGTTGATTGCACATCACTGTCCCGACTGCTGATATATGCTGAAGTTCCATTGAGTGAATGGAACGCTACCAAGGGAGAACTGCAGCCGATTCAGATTCAAGGCTTCATTGTAGCTCACTATGTTTATAATAGTTATAATGACGTGTTCGAATAACAATATATTTCTCGTTTAAAGTCTGATCTTCACCCGACAAATTATAGCATATCAAGTATAGGCTAATGTTTAACTTGTAAAATTATTATAACGGCCAATGCGTCTCTAATGTGAAATGTGAATTACCTATTTCAGCAATCTATACTTTCCTAATGAGCTGAAAGTCCACGTTCACACAAGGATCCACAGCGCTGTACTATAAATAATTGTATTTGTATGCAAGGAGTGATTCATAAGCATGTCGCAGATGGGAAATATATGGGGACATTTAAAACTTTCTATTTAAACACCATGAATTATGGCCACAAAAATGTGTTCCCATTTAAGGGTAATACCGAGTATTTGGTGTCTGGTGTAGAAGCCCATTCGTCATGTAGACAATAAAGAGAGTTTTTGCCTGACGCTGGATATTTATGGTTGCCCTTCTCTGCCCTAATAATTCACGTATTGTGTCATGCACTGACAGCCTTTGCAGAAAACAGCAACCCTGTTATCAATCATGCATCTTTGCATATTATGAAACGATCGGCTACTCTGCTGTGCCAGACTTTCTAAAGTTGCTGTTGATATTAATAAGGCCGATTTGTTCAATGACACTTTCGAGGGACCTTTTAGTTAATAGGGGGGAATAATCCTGTAGGCATCATATCCTATTAGCCTACAGCACTTCAAGTTCACTTTTTACAGTGAAGCCTGTTTGTTTGTCTCACCTGCTGACAGTAACACCTAAAAGTGCAAATGAGCAACGTTTTATTTATTTTTTTAGTAAGACTTAGGTTTCTTAGCATTAGGAATATGATTCATTTGAAAGAATAAGCTACATTGAAATGAGACTGGAAATATTGAATTAAATTGGTGGTGCAAAACTGTAGCCTACATTTAACTAGGGATCTCAAGAAAGATTTGTGAACTTTTAAATAAACTGTGCTGAATGGCATCCTGTTATGGAAACTTAAAATTAACAAAACTGAAACTATTAAAGCATCACTTCAATTTTTACTGGTGAAAACTAAACGTTTTCACCAGTAGCCTAGGCCTAAAGTGAGCTGATAAACTCAGTACAGGATAATAATTATAAAAATGTTGCCTCTCTTCTTGTACAGCGCCGTTTTCTGGTCGGGATAATATTTTAACACTTGTGTCACCTCATTGACTGTCCACTCCAGGTTTTCTTGCTCTCCAAGATGACCTGTCAAACGGATTACCGCAGAGGGAGATTAATGGGGGAGGCGGGTTGCAATAATAATCGTTTTGTTTGATGTGACAACTTTGATAGGCGTTGATTTACTTACAAACTGATAGGCTTTTAATTGAGCGCCTCCATCCCGTTTGAGATGAAAGGCAAGCCGCATTGAAAGGCTGCCCGATTGCCCTAGAGCCTCAATACTGATTACGCATCTCAGCGGTGAATAGCAGTTCAAGGCATTTTAAACTTCTCTTCTCAAGCATCTGTCAAGACATTTCTGTTTTCTCAATTCTTGTCATTCTACACTGAAATAAATAATGTAGATCTGCTAAGTGATTTAAAACATTGAGTTGAAGTGAGTGTTAACACGAATTAACTTTGTCGCGAACGTTTACGCTCCTGTGACAGGACCCATTTCATGAAAAACCTGATGTGTTAACATCGGAGCATCCATCGTTGTGTTCTTCGTATTGGTCTAATCTTTAAGAGTGCACCGGGCCTTCAACCTACTGCTGATTAGACTGCATATTTTCAACGCAGCCGTACGCCATTCGGCATTTTAAATGAAAACAAATCACATATTTATCCGTGTAAACTACCACCAAATTAAATTAATTGGGCTAAGCCTATCTGCAATTCCACTTAGGTAGGTCTAATTAAACAGATTAAATTTGGGAAGGGGGTGTTGAACATAGTTAAGATAGCCTAAATAACAAAATATCGTTGCTATAGTGCATTTTAACTACCTGAAAGCAATAGCCTACAACAATATTAGGCTATAGGCCTATCCAACTGTGTTTAAATGTGTCGCATAAACTTATACGAGTAGGGTATTTTTTATTTATTTGTTTATTTGTTATTATTATTTCTAACGCGATGGTTGAAGTTTTAACGCAAGTAAAAGTTTTTGATAGAACCCACCCCTCCGATTGACCAAGACAGTCGACTGTGAATCCAATCAAATCGGGTATAGGCTACTGGCTACTAAAGCATTAATCCTCAAAATAGTCCGAAACGTTATGCTGAAAAAATAGCCTATGAACACAAATGTCACAGAGATCACTTTCTTCAAATAAGATGTTAAGTTTCTTTGCTCTTCTCTCCGTCATTCTTGGCTTGTAATCAGCAACAAAAGATGACATAAATCAAGGCAAGATTGACAGCGACTGACAAATAACTGATTGATTGCGGTCGAACAGAATTGACAGTTGACGGAGGGGTGGAGATAGAAATAGAAGGGCGGTGTATATTATACTGCAAACATGTGACATTCACATCCCTCTATCTCTGCATTGGTCTGCTGCTGTCAACGCTTGTCTGATTGGGGAATTCAAACAGGGAAGTTGATCTTATGTTTGCTGCTTTTTGATAAACACATAAGACAAGGGGCGAATTATTTTGCGCGCAAGTATTACTAAATATTCATATTTTAAGGTAATCTTTCGCAAGAAACCTGCATCGTGAAAGATTAATCAGAGTTCTCAACTCTTCAGTCTTATAAGAATTCCAAATGTGCATATGAGTTATAAACAGGAGTAAATATCCCTTTTAGAAACAGCCATACATGTTTTACAGAGTTGCAATTTTACATAGATAACTCTGGCATACGTTCATCGTTCTTATCAGCTAGTGTAGTTTATTTTGAAAACCAGTCATTTGTGTTTTTTTCTGTCTTAAACGTACGAAGATTGCACTTAACATGAGAATGCGCCCTATGGTAGCCTATCTTAGTAATAGTGATAGAGGCGTGTACAGCACACAAAGTATTGCGCAAAAATCTCCACCCCCAAGCTGTCAAAATAGAAGCGCTTGCAGAAAGGAGAACGTCACATCCCCTTGACCCTCCAATCACCTCGGGGTCCCATTTGATTGGAAGGCGGCAAAGGCTTTAATCTCGGACTAATTCAGATGCTTTTGAAGTGAACATTTCTACCAGTTCTTGGTTTGGAAGGACTAGCGCGCGGATCTACGAAGAGAGACAGCGCACTATGCCTGTGGTGCCAGACGCAGCTTCGGATCGGCGATAGGTTCGCACTGCACCTCTACTGCTGACTGACATCGACCATACGGATTATAAACTGCAATGACATGTTTTTATTCTTTATATGGACATTTATTTCCAAATCTGATAAATGACTAATCGGGAGAGAATTGGGTCATGATCACATCGCCCTCGGTCTCTACACCAAGAAATACTGATTCAAATTTAGTCTGGGAAAACAGTAACTTACGGAATTGCAACTCCGCGAACGCCAGTAAGCCTTTCATTCACTCGGCTCCTCCATCTGACCCTCTACGGCAAGCTAGTCGACTACCCATCAAGGTTTTGAAAATGCTTACGGCACGATCGGGACACATTTTGCACCCAGAGTATCTGCAACCTTTGCCATCCACACCGATTAGTCCAATAGAGGTAAGATCTCGATTTCACAGTCATATTTATTATCATTCTGACCTTTCATTCTGATATTTCCTAGGCTATTGTCTTAAGGTCTGAACTGTTTGCGTATTTTGGGAACCCATTATATCTCACCCTCCGAAATTTAAGCATATCCTGAACATGTATAAATAAATGTATTACAAAGTAACATAGTATATCCTACTCGTTGTGCATAGGCCTATTATGAATATATGAACGATAAGAAAACACTGCCGCAAAGCTCAAACCCGTCTTTAAATGACGAAAAAGATCGCGAACATTTGATAGCCTTGTAACGTAGTAGATCAATGTTTCAGACTGACTTTGACTATGGGTGAACCGCTGTATAAATGTATAGATGTATTTCAGTGTTACTGTTACATATTTCGGGAACTTGAATATTATGTTTTCTCCGCAGCTTGACGCCAAGAAAAGTCCGCTGGCATTGTTGGCGCAGACATGCTCTCAGATCGGCAAACCGGACCCTCCACCTTCTTCCAAACTTTCATCAGTAACATCTAATGGATCTAGCGACAAAGACTCAAAGTCCGGTCCTCTAAAAATGAGTGACATTGGCGTGGACGACAAATCTAGCTTCAAACCTTATTCTAAACCATCAGATAAAAAGGACGCGTCCTCGGGGGTTTCAAGTGGCGAGAAGTCTGGTTTCCGTGTGCCTAGCGCCACCTGCCAGCCATTTACTCCAAGGACTGGCAGCCCGAATTCCAGCACTTCAGCATCTCCGATGCCATCCGAGGGAAAAGTTGGTGATAGAGAAGACAAGAAAGAATCTGATTGTAATAAAAGTGGCTCGTCTGATGTATTGGGATCAAATGGTGTTAACTCTAGCAGGATAAGCTGTTCTGGAATAAACGAGGGCAACCACCATCAGGACTCCATGGCAGGATCAAAAGTATCAACATCGGAGTCCTCAACAGTAACATCTGTCTCCTCTGCATCTGTTTTGGGGTCGGGACTAGTAGCCCCAGTTTCCCCTTACAAACCTGGTCAAACTGTTTTCCCCTTGCCACCTGCTGGTATGGCCTACCCTGGAAGTTTAGCTGGGGCATACGCTGGCTATCCACAGCATTTTCTGCCCCACGGTGGGAGTCTGGTTAACGCACAGCTCGCCAGCTCACTTGGTTGCAGTAAAGCAGGATCTAGTCCTTTGGCCGGAGCATCTCCACCTTCTATAATGTCTGCCAGTCTCTGTAGAGACCCATACTGCTTAAGTTACCATTGTGCCAGCCACTTGGCCGGTGCAGCCAGTTCCGCCTGCACACATGAATCGGCAGCGGCGGCAGCTGCCTCTGCCTTGAAGTCCGGATACCCACTGATGTATCCAACACACCCCTTACACAGTGTGCACTCTTCGCCGCCATCTTTTGGTGGACACCCTTTGTATCCTTATGGTTTCATGCTTCCCAACGACCCCCTTCCACATATCTGCAACTGGGTGTCGGCTAATGGACCCTGTGACAAGCGTTTCTCGTCATCCGAAGAACTGCTTAATCACCTGAGGACACACACTGCTTTCACAGGAGCCGATAAGTTGATATCTGGTTACCCTAGTTCATCATCATTAGCCAGTGCTGCGGCAGCAGCCATGGCATGCCATATGCACATGCCACCTTCAGGAGCCCCTGGGAGTCCCGGGACATTGGCCCTAAGAAGCCCGCATCACGCGTTAGGACTAAGCAGTCGCTACCACCCATATTCAAAGAGCCCATTGCCAACCGGCGCGCCAGTCCCAGTCCCTGCTGCCACAGGCCCCTACTACTCCCCTTATGCACTGTACGGTCAAAGACTTACCACAGCTTCAGCGCTTGGATATCAGTAAAAAAGACTTTTGTCAAATTTATAGATATACAGATAAAAAAATATAAAAGACTTTTATATCAACGCTCCACCGAAGGACTGGATCCGAGGACACTGTATTTATTTATGTCGGCTTAAAGCAGACAATAAGACAAAATTAAAATATTTGAGCAACTCAAAGTGCATTACGTTAAACTGAGCTCTGTAGGTAAAGTGAAACATGTAGAAAACTAATAAAATAGGAGCGTTTGGTTCAATGTTGATTTTGAAATTGCTATGATTGTATTGTACGTTCTTATTTAATGTCTCTTTGAGAGGATATAATTTACATGCATGTTTGTTTTTAAATCCAAAATTGTCCACATAATTTTAAATTGCCGTTATTTTTAAGGTGTATACCATGGAAAGAGAATTGGTATTTTTTTGTATGTATTCTGGAAAAATAAGAAACAATTCTGTTCCATGTCTGGTGTTAAGCATTATTTGAGAATTTTTTTCAAGCACTCTGGATTTAATAGTCTAGCCGGAATTCAATAGTTATTTCTTTAAATCACTCTTGAGATACTTTATACAATTGGTTATTGACCATTTTATTGGTCTGTTGATGTCTGAATGGTTTTTGGGGCATTCTTTTTTTATACGAAGGTGTGGTAGGCTATCCCAGTGAAAATTTGCAGACAGCAGCCTAGTGTATCGTAGCCTATGCTTTTTGCGGTATTATAGAAGTGTGATCACTACACGCAGTATCAATATTATAGAAAACATTTTAAAAAAAGGGCAGACCAAACTAAATGAGAGCTAATACCAAATTCACAAAGAAATGTTTTATTTTGAATGCAGTTATGTTGGCGGTTGGATTTTATATTGCGTAATAGTATTGGTTGAGATGCATAGAAGCACTTAAAATCCTCCCTTGCAATACAGGGGGAAAGGCATCCTTCAGACAAGTAACTTTCTGACATGACATCTTTCAGACAAGCGAGTTGTCAGTGATTTTATCAAATCTAATTTAATTCTCCAAATAACTCTGACGATATCTCTATAACACTAGCCACCCAGGGAAAACTAGATTTTACGCGAAGTTGAAACACTTTCGATCGCGAAATTGAGAAAACAGACGATAGCCTACTTTAAAATATCGCAGTTTAAGGTAACCCAATCTATTTAGGCTACTGGGGCGTTACATTTGTATGTGAAGAAACCAGTGTAGCTTTATCGGGTACATGTCTGCCATACACAAATATGCTTCCAGTTGACGTTTTATCAAAATCTAGTAAGCAAAACTGTTGCTCCTAACTTGAACAACTTAACAATGTTGTGTGTGTGTGTGCGCGCGTGCGTGCCTGCCTGTGTGTGTGTGTGTGTTCGAGAGAGAGAAGAAGGGAGTGCTTGTAGGGCTGTTCTCAGGCTATATCATCGCTTATTCTCAGTTTTGGAGATTTTACCTGCACTGGTGTGTTTTACTATTTTACATTTTAGTAATTGCTATTATTAATAATAATAATAGGCTGTTGTTACTTTTATTATTGCTGTCATTCAATTTACAATTTAATCATTTCTAAACGAATTGTTTTGACAGTATAGGCCTAGAAACAGATTGGTTATATTAATTCTCGTAATATAAATCTGTCCGTTTCTTTTTTCTAAGTAATGGGCAGGTGCCTATTTGGCTATGGCACATTAAAATACATTTCGCGTGAGGCAAGACTCGCAGTTGACAAACTTGCAGATACTTTAAGAAAGCAGTAGCATATTAAAAAAACTATTTAAAGCCAAGTTTATCATGAATTATGAATGTCCTTTTGTAGTGTTTTGCAAACAGCAACTTGTTCAGAATTATAAAGACATACGAAATAAGCATCACGCATCTATTGGAAGTAGGCTAAAGAAACTTCTGTTCAGTGGTCACGCGGGAAACCAGACTTTTATTGTATGATTTGTTTGGTTGATTTTCCTTTTTTGCCGGGACACCACATGCAATCATTTGGAAAAGCAAAGCTCTCAAAAATATGCTTTTCAGTAACAAGCAACAGTTGTTCACCACAGAGTATTTCCACGAATTTCATTAATATAAGTATTTAAATGGTCGGTCGTCCGGTATGGTACAGCTTTGACTACGTTGCATAACAAATATGTTTTAAAGGTTTAATAAGGAACAGTGATCATATCTGAAAATATTTTCAGCGGTCCCAACACCGATTATTGTATAATCCTAGAATTCATTCGCTTTTAAAAATAACCGAGTTTTTATTGTCAAAAGTGTGAATGTCTGAAGACCAAAAATTTAGCAACACTATTTTGTTACCTTTCATTCAAACATTTGTCAGATAGCACATATGCCTACACAATCAGAGGTGTTGGGTCAGTAACACCGATTATCCACAGAAATTGTATTTCTACATGTTTAATATGCATATACTGCCACTTTAACTTCGACCAAGTTTAAACACTTTTACCAAAACATAGGCATGTGCCTTTCAGCTTGAAATCGGTTAAAGTGTTCCAGGGGCCCACACAAGCTTTCAACTGATGTAATGATGGTGAAAGAGAGCAATTTCCATTTTTACCCACATCATGGTGGCTGTGTAGAGGTCCCCAGTGGAAAGCAATTTATCATGTGCCCCTCCTTCTGGGCCTGTCATCAGAGGAGCATGCAAGCACATGTGTGCATAAATTACACTCTCTCCACTGGTGCTCACAAGCCAGAGAATACAAAGAGAAACATACCAAGGTGCTGCCTCAGTCCAGGGTTACATCTTTACAATGGACTATTTTAAAATATATATATATTTTTTAAAAAAAGCAAGAATGATACCCTACTTGGAAAGGCCCATGCCCTAAATAGATGTGACTTTCACAATTCCAAATTTAAAGTTTTGAATGTTTTTAAATTATATGACATTTAGCCTATCCTCATGATGCACCTTGTGAATGTATATTTGCTCTTGAGTCAGATATTCAGTATTTGAGCTGCAAGATAAGCAGCATTTTCACACGAGTATAAAAGAGGATTCATAATGGTGGGACCAATATGACATTAGTTATCTGAAAAATGTGCTTTAACTCATTTTATTTAGTCAAGGCTACCTGATATGCCACATGTTAAGTGCAGTGAGGTGTTGAAATGCTAGTCTGCATCCACTTTTTCCCTCTCAGTGACACCTCTCAGAGCAGGGGCATCCTTTCCGATGTCTCACTGTATTACATGGGGACACTTCCTACCTGACAGCTGTACAGAAAATCTCAAGCAATGACTCATGTAGTTAATAATAACAGTTAATAATAATTATAGTTGTAATTAGATATGTTCTGTGATAAAACATATACAGTATGTTGCCTTGTCAGACCTTCAATCATGCAGCATCTGTATCAATAGGTGCCACCATGATAGACTGGTAAGACTTTGTAATAGGCCTACCAATACGAAGACAGAGGGCTATTTTTTTTGCAGAATGCTGTTATTGGTATTTACCAAACTAATAAGCCAATCAAGCAGAAGCATTAAAAGGTGACATGCTAAAAATCCATGATGGCTACCACAATCTATAAATTATTATGAGACAAAATATGGGAATGTATGGCTTTTGTGATGGCTGTAATGAAGTCATAAACCAAATAGCATGAAATGAAGCAAGACCTTCCGATTTAATCAGCTCATAAACAGATCTACTGCATCAAGCAAATGACATTACTACCCATCCAAAGTAAATGTACCTAATCCCAGGAGACAAAATCCCCATCACCCATGGTCACATGTCATTTTCATCAGTGCTAAACCGTCCCTTTCTGACAGGTTTAATACTAGTCGTGTTTCCCTTGGAGGGTGGTAATGGAGGCTGAGGCAAACAGTTCACTCATTGAACAAGGCAGCTTCAAGTCCTTCTCTGCTCTTACAAGCACTTTCCCTTCATTGATTTTCAAATTCGAAGTGCTCGTCAAAGTGATGCACAAAAAAGAAAAATGGTGTCTGCGACAGCATGTCATTCAGACCCTCTACATGTAAGCCACCTTACACTGTTCTAAATATCTAATTGAGGTCATTTATAGCTATGGGCCTTCCACAATGATATCACAGAAACCGGTTAATTTGCACATTGTTTGGTTTTTGACAAAGAATATTTTATGGAAATGAACCTCTCACATGATAATGCTTGTCTAAGTAAAATTTGCAGGTTTCATTCTGAGTTTCTGTCAGTAATAAATGTAAGAAAGCTAAAAAGGTGTCAGAATGGCCTTCTAGATCTGAAAGTCTTAGATAATTGGGAGCATATTAAAAGGCTCTCATAAAGCAACTAACACAGAGTTGTGTTTGAAATACCCCTCTGGCATTTGCACATTTCTTTTCCTCAGGTTAGGGAATTTATGTATATGGTTGGATTTGGAGAAACTTGGTATCCCACTTCCAAAATAAGTCTGAAGACCTCTAAAGTAAATTATAATTACTCTCTAATGTGTAACAGTAGGGTAATATTACCTGTATCCTATAATATAACCTCCTATAATACATGATGCTATTAGATACAACTCCTATATGTGTCAGTGCAATTATTTATTTATTTATTTAGAATCTCATACATTGTGTTTTGTAATCCTGTCCATTTACCATCTCTTCCACCCTTTTAAAAATCTCCACCAAGTGCTTGTATTACATAGTCTGTGTCCAATAATACAGCTATACACTGATACTTCTATAAGCATTACCAATTTCAGACAGATCCTGATACTCATAATATCAAGTATCAAAACACCAACCTCAGGAAATAATGAAAACACCATTTTCATTATTTAAAGTAGTTTAATGTGTAGTCTTAATTGTGAAAGTGGAACTGAAATAACCTATTTCTGTTTAGTTCTATTTTCTTTTCCACTGTGGGATACATACTCTGCGTGAACATTAGGACCAAGCATTATGTTAACAAAGCACTTAGCACTATTTTAACAGAAAATTTAGCCTCTAGAAATGGCATGTGAAGTGCAGAAGAAGGAACCAGAATTGCATTATTTATCTTCCTCAATGTGATTTAATTGAGACAGCTCTGTAGGGGTGTTGTAAACGTAATGCAAATGAATAAATGGCCCAGTGCCTTATATGTGTTTCATTTGCACGATAAAGAGAGAACACTCTGCAAGCATACTGATTTTCCAAACACTCTTGCAGAGAAGACTGACTGTTTGTAGACTGACTGAACTAGTGAGAAAATGATTCCTGAAAAAATCAACCCCCTACTGTCAGTCATCGTAATCAAATGTATGTTGTGTTAATAAGTAATAGTGTTGTGTGTTAATAAGGGATGACATTTACCACCTATTGCATGGTTGCAGACTAGCAGCTCTTGTTTCATCACTAGTGCCAACTTACACTAACTTTAATTTTAAGGCCCAACTGATGGCAACAGTTATGGTTTCAGCACTACATAGACAAAAGTATTGGGACGCCTGCCATTACACCCACAGGAACTTCGATGACATCCCATTCTAAATCCATATATAAACCCTTTACAGCTGGAACAGCTTCCACAATTTTGGGAAGTATTTCTACACAAGTTTAGAGTGTCTGTGGAAATATTTTCCCATTCATTCAGAGGAGTATTTGTAAGGTCAGGCACTGATGTTGGACAAGAAGGCCTGGCTCACAATGTTTGGTCTAGTTCATCCCAAAGGTGTTTGATGATGTAGAGAACCCTGTTCAATGCAAGCCAGTCAAGTTCTTGCATCACCAAAATGACAAAATCTCATGTACTGGAACAGTAGTGATGTCACTGCCTGACAGTGGCAGTGGTCTCTTGACCCATGTTCCATTCCTGAACCCGCTGTTTACGAGCCCATGTCACTTTGGATAAAAGCGTGTGCTTAATACCACTCAACTTGAACTTTATGTTAATAGACAATAGAGATATTGTCTGGAGTCAAGCATCTTAAATATACACTGGGTTGAGTTGTTGGCATGAGATGGAAATGGGAGCCATCGTCATTACACTAAATTCCGACCATTATTCATCTATCCCCTGCACTTACGGTTAGCCACAAGATAAAGTTGCTTGGATTTTAACCTTCTTCTGATGCACATACCACCCAAGACATGCTGCCAATGGCCATGCTGCAGCTCGCCGCTGAGACATGCTGGCTAACATAATGAATAACTTCTGGTCAGTTTTGACACTCTCACCACCACACCCACTGGCAGGGGGCCTTGTGAAAATCTGTGCTGTTTTTGAGAAATTCAAATTAGTTTCGGTCTATGTAGCAAACCGTTTTTGACTGGTTGCTCTGTTAGCCATTTTAGTAACATTTAAAGCAACACAATGCTATTCTTTTACCTGAAAATAACGGCTTCAAGCCTCATTCTGATGCTACATTGACTTTTATAGGGCTCTATTTTGGCGATCAGAAACGGATGGTCAGAGACGTAAAGTTTATAGACATTAAAGGTGTGGCCAGTCCACATTCACTAATTTAATGGCACGATTATGTGATCAAAAAGGTTGTTCTTATGCTTCTTAA
Source organism: Alosa pseudoharengus (assembly GCF_046254945.1). Classification (NCBI taxonomy): domain Eukaryota; kingdom Metazoa; phylum Chordata; class Actinopteri; order Clupeiformes; family Clupeidae; genus Alosa; species Alosa pseudoharengus. The sequence continues at coordinate 28,908,398 of NW_027468620.1, read as the reverse complement.
TCAGTCATGGGTGTGTTTTGGGCATAACATCCTTTAAACCAATAAGAGTGACATCTGTCATTGCCTTTAACAGCAAGCAGCGCAACTTCAAACAGCGCATCAGTATTTTGATAGTTAGCGGTGCATTTGAAGGAATCTGCTTGCACGCGAGGCCGTATGGAATAGGGATTCCACTAAACCTTGCTTTACTAAAAACCTGTTTGTGACTAGCAGAGTATAGCCTACATGCATCTGCACCGTGGTCTCATAGTCAGCGACAAAACAGTTAATTACTTTCACTATTGACTGACAAGGTTACCATTGAAAACACCACCTGAAAAAAGCAACACTTACCCCAATAATGTTCAAATGACTGAATAAAAATCCTAAGGATATTTATCCTGCAGTTGCTGCTTACATCTCGTGACAGTGTGTCTTCAGCTGTGCTTTATATGCGCCTTTTGCTATAAACCAGGTTTTTCTTGGTCAGTGGCGTAATCATTTTTAGAGGGTAGGATCATGACCCTTTTAGTCAGTTTTGATTTTGCTTGGCCCCCTAATACATAACTTTGGCAAGATTGGTTCTCACACCCTACTAACATTCACAAGCATAACTGCCACTGTTGAGATGAGTTAGCTAGGTAGGATAACTACTGTAGGTCAACTGGCTTAAGACAACTATGACTATGTTATGCACTATTTTAGTCACTATACTTGATATTTTTGCTGGTAGTGCTGACTGTTTCTCGTGTTACAGCGGTACGTGGTCACTATTTAGTAACATTCTGTTTCATGTGGGAATGAAGACACAGAACTTTGCTGTGATTGTATCCTATATATCTCCTAACAACACTCACCAAATTCCATTGCAAGACTGGAATATTTAATTCAGAGCAGTGTTTTTTTGTACTGTATAGGGTAACTGATTATATTGCCCATGTACACTAGGTCTACATTTAGTTAAGGACTCTACAATCATATAGCTGACTATGGGAGAACTGAGGTGGTGCTAGAATTTGGAAACATTCAAGGCCTTAGCCTAGACCTGTATAGCCTAGAAATCTAGACGCATCCTAGCGGCAGCAAATGTAATTTGCAGCCAGGGTTGTCTAGCAACTCTCCGTTGGCTTGCAAGCTGGAAAAATCAAACTTTTATCAGGCCAATCACTTTGTGTATAGATACGGTGGGCGGGCTTAACATAATGATGCCAGAGTTGCGACGGTTCTGCTTCAAAACAAAGAAGATGGATGCTGCTGCTGGCGAACAGCGCGACTCGAGTTTTTTTTAAGTTGCCAAAAGTTTGATCAACTAGCCAACTAGCTCCGCTGGTGAGAATACGCATGGGACTTATGAGTTGTAGCGCTATCTTATTGCATGCAGAGGGAATTTGAAAGACAACCATTTATCCCACCCCTCGGATTGAGCACTGCCAATGGTGAGTTCCCAGACCCTACATCTTGATATCATACATTGCTTGTCTACATGACTTCTTTGCTCGGTTATGACATGGGGCATGGACATCTCCATCTCCAATTGACTTCTTGCATGTTTCTATTGTGATTTAGCCAGATCTGCACATCGCTGCAAGAAGTCAAACACACCTACTGATTTGACACAAGAACACAGGAACACAAGGTAATACACTTCAAAAACAGTCCTTATATATAACCTCCCTGTACACTTTCAAAGCTTTTATTTGTTTGTAGGGACCCTCTCCACACTACCACTGTCAGTGGTTTGAAAATGCAAACAATGGTGTAACTCAAAACTCATTTGATTAATGTAACTTTTCAACTTGTTATCATCCATAAATATGACCCTTGTGCGTACAGAGAACCATCCCTTTAAGGCAAAACACGGAAGAGGCCCAAACTAGCACATCCTGCTACACATCTTGCCCACAGGTACAATAAAGAGGTTTGTTCCTAAATAAGCAGCCTAGTCTACAACTAGCAAGCTAGCTAGTCAACTAAGGCATGCAAAACACCAAGAACATTCAGGAGAAATTACTATTGGCAGGTTGAGACATAATGTAAACATGAATTTGTTATGACCATATATATATGTGTATATATATATATATATATATATATATATATATATTGACGCACATGAAATATCTCTCATTTGTTCATTTAACATTTGTTCATTGTATTTTCTGTCAAAAAATAATATAACAAATAATAAACAATTTGTGTGAGGGGTGAATGGGTGCATTTCAGTGTTTAAGTCACTTTTCAAAAGCTGCTAAAAGTTGCTAAATAAATGCTGAATAATTGCTGGGGTAGTTGAAAAGTTGCTAAATCTAGGAACAAATTTGCCAAGACTGAATTTGACTGTTAGTTATGGAATAGAGATGGGTATGTTGATTTCAGATAAGGACTCACAACTACCACCAACTACAGGTTAATTGTGATTAAATTACAAGGGAGATGTCCCGCTCAAACAAGCTCTTACTGACTTGATTAGGTTTCAACAGAACACATTGATTCCTTAAAGTGCACCTGGAGTGACTATGATTTTTACCACAAACTTCCATTATAGCTGGAGAGAGTGATCTTCCACCAAATGTCATCATATGTAATTTAAGCAATATGACACAAGTGGGAGTGGTGTTTTTGGTAAAGGATATCACCACGGCTGTAATTCAGCCGTAGGTACGAGGCTGAAGGTGCAATATGCTTTACCAACACCACGGTCATATTGCTTTCATACAACAGCTCCATTACCAACTAATTCAGCACAGTACAGTACAGTACAGTAACACTTTATTTGTCCCAGAAGGGCAATTATTTTGCAGAGGTAGCATGCAAGGTTACACACATAAACACACACACACACACACACACGCTTCCACAAGATAAGTCAAAACACAGAATTAAAATAAGTCGAAGCACAGAATTCAGTAGGCCAATAAAGAAACATAATGTTGGGGGTGCTGTGGCGCAACTGTCTATAGTGCCCGTACCATATATGGGTTCAAGTGCTCACGGGGACCCAGGAGTGGGGATGTCCCGGGGTATCGCCACTTGTGATGACTCATAGAATGCCTCTCGTCCAATCAGAAATCAATAAATAGTTTGACCTAACTGTTGTATAGTCCAAAATGGATTGTTTATAATTAGTCTCTACACATTACTTGTGCCACTGGCAGAGCTGTTTAATGCTGGCTTGAGTTAACTGATCTTAACTTATACAAGACCCGTTCTCACTTTTAGCATGAAGAGTGTGATTGCTTGTGTACAAGTATGTGATGGATGTAATATAAGGTGCAATTTCCTCTGAATAATTGAGTCATGTGCGTGGTTTTTCGGATGCTTAGAGTGCTAAGGAGGTAAAACATCTGTGATTGGTCCCTATATGTGATGAGAAGAAAACTATGCCCGTCACAGTTACATTGTGTAAAATATATTAGATTAAACAGTGACCTCAGACAGTATGTACTGTATGTAGCCTACTGTATGTACGTATGGACAGTACAGTACAGTATAAGGGCTTTCAGATATAACCTCCAGAGTATATGCGGAGGTTTGTCAAACGCTAATAGGCTACTTGAAGTAGGCACGTAAGTGCACATACTTGAAGCTGACCTACAGTATTTGTATGTGTGCTTCAAATAAACACATTTATCTGTTTTCAACGTTATGTAGCAGAATTACTTGGCTATGGAACCCAAATCTGGTTTGCGTTTGAGAGAGCATGCACGAACTTTACGGTACCAGCCAATTCAGTAGGCTAACTCAAGACTTCAAGGCCATCATATACAACGTTTTTAAACAACAAACAAAATACTAACATAACAGTGAAGTGGTTTGTTTTTTCATGGTTTATTTTTCCAAAAGCACCCTCTCCCCATGTGTCTATATTGCATTTACGTAAGGAGCTTGGAACAAAATTGGGTTTTCTTCGTTTTCATTTTCTCTAGGCATATTTATTCTCAACAATATCGGGCTCAGCAGTGAGGCCATGAGAAGGCTATCAATGAACAGAAAACCGAAAGCCGTGTTGGCTAACAATTTATTGAATACTCCTGTTATTGTCGTCAACGACGTCGTTGTAGGCTACTGCCTTTTCAGCGCCTTCTGCTTATGATGATTTGGTCTTTTGAATTCCTTTGGCCTTGCGATGCGGTTGTAGGCTACATCAACGTGTCTCTTGCCATTCCCTTCACGTGTTCTATCACAATGCTGTCTGCCCTCATTGACAGTAGCTTCCTGATGTCTGCATCTTTTCAGGTCGGAGATTTTCTGGACAGCACTATGCCACTCCCTCATGACACTGGCATTTATGGCCTTAAGTCAGATTTAAGTGACCCCACCACATAGACGCACGAAAGAAACGTCATCAACACGCCCTCTCACTAGGTGTGCATTTTAACCGCATGTTCTACGCTTCGTTCAGACACAGCACATTTACATAATGTCCGGAGGAAATAGGAGGGGAGCAGAACAACAACCGGCTAAGTTCGAACTTCCATATGACCGTTTATGTTGTTCAGATATACGGCCCAACCGTTTAACATCCGCAGAACCTCTGGTCTTACACGTATGTCTGAAAGCCCTATATAAATGTGTGTGTGTGTGTGTGCGTGTGTGTGCCTGTACTTGACCCTACATGTATATTTCTGTGTTTTTTAATATTTGATGCATGATTTATCTTCAGTGTTCACAAGGGAGAACCATTATAAAATATGAATGGCTTTGCCTTCTGCAAATGTTTGCTTTTGTCAGTCTAAATGCCAGTTCAAAGAGAAATATGGCCACTCTGTACAGAAGTCCAGTCTTTGGTGTGCAAACAAAAGCATTATTACATTATTCATTGAGAAGTCATTTATACTCCATTTCATAGAGACCGCCAATCAAAAGGAATTGTTTTGTCATATGACATCTACTCAAAGCTAATGTTTAACATCTCTGGTGGGGCTTTCAGATATGAGACGTGTGGTAATCGCCATGCTGTATCAAGCAAATAATCTTGAAAGCATTTGTTTACCATATAGGGAACACCTGCTGAATTGTTTTAGGAGGTATATGTATCACCTATTCTTGTTTGTGGTAATTCTGATCACATTTTTTATCAAGGACCTCATTAAAAACAGGCTGGATTTACATTGTGTTTAGCCTTTGTGAGTCACTCAAAGCTTATGATGGAGTGCGTGCTGAGACACACGCAACAGAGAGGCATTTAGATAGACTAGACGAGCTTGCAAGCTTTCTGCCAGTAATCAGTTTTAAAGCAATCTTTTCCTCATCTTACATCCATTGTCAGAGAGCTGATTTGACCGCTATTAACAAAGAGGAAATTAATCAGGAAGTCTGCTCTCAAATGTGAAATGGATTTGTGGCCGTGAATTTCAAAGATATGATGTCAAGGTCACAGCATTTACAAGTGGCATTTCGCTGGTGCGACTCAATCGAAACCAAATTCATGTGAGACAACACTGTGGCAGGTGCACAAGTATTGCAGGCCATTGGGAGAGAACAAAACATCTAAATCTGCCCTGCAACTGAACAAAAGCACCACCAACCACCTTAACTCTCCCACACCACCAGACGGGCAGTGTCTCAGGGCCAATAGTGTGAGGACCACTCTAGATCACAGTCTGGTTATCACTTCTGTACTTCAGATAATCCAGCTCCTCTTTTTTGTGCAGCATGTTATTAATTACAGTGCATGAAAATGCACTGTACTGTTCTTCCTAGGCAACAACTTATTACAGTGCATGAAAATGCACTGTATTGTTCTTCCTAGGCAACTTATTACAGTGCATGAAAATGCACTGTACTGTTCTTCCAAGGCAACAACAACAACAACAACTTATTACAGTGCATGAAAATGCACTGTACTGTTCTTCCTAGGCAACTTCTTATTATTATTCCGCTTACCACTTTTTCTATACGCAATTTCTCTTGAACAGTTTAACTTAGAAACTTCATTCAAACTTTGTAACGTAGGTCTTCAAACAGATCGGGTTGCTATGTCTTTTCAACTTTGAAACTTTTATACTTTTTAAACTATTAAAGAAAAACTTTTTAAAAATCCCCATAGACTTAACATTGCCGATTATGACATCATAATACGGCCATTAAGCAGTTAGAATCCTATGGCAGGTGTTCAGGCCACCTGCAGCCTCAGGCTTTAAGCATATAATCTGGGTCAATTAAGACTACACATCCTATTCAACTGTGTCCTCTGCCCAAAACTGTTTCAAAATAAAAGTCCTCACTACAATAATCCACTGTTAAACAATGTAACCCATTAATCTACTGAACTTTTTACATTCAATTTTTAAACGGTCTACTTTTAAACTATCATTAAACTTTTAAACTATCTACATTCAACTTTTAAACTTTTAGCTAAGTCATATGGTTAGCATAGTTAGCATGCCAGCATGTTAGCATGCTAGTTAGCATTTTAAGCAAAACTGCTTAAATTGATTAGCTAGGTTAGCTAAGTAACATGGTTAGCATAGTTAGCATGCTAGCATGTTAACGTGTTAGTTAGCATAACTGCTAAAAATGATTAGCTAAGTTAGCTAAGTCACATGGTTAGCATAGTTAGCATGCTAACATGCTAGTTAGCATTTTTAACAAAACTGCTAAAAATGATTAGCTAGGTTAGCTAAGTAACATGGTTAGCATAGTTAGCATGCTAGCATGTTATCATGCTAGTTAGCATGTTTAGCAAAACTACTAGAAAATGTTAGTTAAGTTAGCTAAGTAACATGGTTAGCATTGCTAGCACTACTATAAAACATTAGCTAAGTAGCATGGTTAGCAGATTTAAAAATCTTAGCATAACTGCTAGCAAACATTAGAGCCGTTCCAACTTTCAGTTATCGTCAAATATCTACCTATACACAGCCATTAAACTATTTGAATATCAACATTCATTAAACTGCTAGAAAACGTTAGCTAAGTAGCCTGGTTAGCATGTTAGCATTGCTAGCACTGCTATAAAACATTAGCTAAGTATCATGGTTAGCAGATTTAAAAATCTTAGCATAACTGCTAGCAAACATTAGAGCCATTCCAACTTTAAGTTATCGTCAAATATCTACCTATACACAGCCATTAAACTATTTGAATATCAACATTCATTCAACTTCCAGTCTGTCAACAACTTTTAAACTATTTACCTTCAACTTTTAAACGGTCTACTTTTAAACTATCATTACACTATTTATTAAACTAGCTGTCTATCAACAACTTTTAAACTATCTACTGTCTAGTTTAACTTAGAAACTTCATTCAAACTTTGTAACGTAGGTCTTCAAACAGATCGGGTTGCTATGTCTTTTCAACTTTGAAACTTTTATACTTTTTAAACTATTAAAGAAAAACTTTTTAAAAATCCCCATAGACTTAACATTGCCGATTATGACATCATAATACGGCCATTAAGCAATTAGAATCCTATGGCAGGTGTTCAGGCCACCTGCAGCCTCAGGCTTTAAGCATACAATCTGGGTCAATTAAGACTACACATCCTATTCAACTGTTTCCTCTGCCCAAAACTGTTTCAAAATAAAAGTCCTCACTACAATAATCCATTAAACTACTGAACGTTTTACATTCAACTTTTAAACTGTCTACTTTTAAACTATCATTAAACTATCTATCTATTAAACTAGCTGTCTATCAACAACTTTTAAACTATCTACATTCAACTTTTAAACTTTTAAACAATATACATTCACTAGCTGTCTATCAACAACTTTTAACTTGTCATCAACTATGTCAACACTTTTCAAAACTGCTAAAAATGATTAGCTAGGTTAGCTAAGTAACATGGTTAACATAGTTAGCATGCTAACATGTTAGCATGTTAGTTAGCATAGTTAGCATAACTGATAAAAATGATTAGCTAAGTTAGCTAAGTAACATGGTTAACATAGTTAGCATGCTAACATTGCTAGCATAGTTAGCATGTTTAGCAAAACTGCTAGAAAATGTTAGTTAAGTTAGCTAAGTAGCATGGTTAGCCGTTAAGCAATTAGAATGGCAGGTGTTCAGGCCACCTTTAAGCATACAAACTGGCCTTATTAAGACTACACATCCTGTTCAACTGCTTCCTCTGCCAAAAACTGTTTCAAAATAAAAGTCCTCACTACAATATTTCACTGTTAAACAATTTAACCCTTTAAACTACTGAACTTTTCAACTGTTCAGCTATTGTAACTGTTACTTGTCATCAACTATGACTCCTACCCACTGTAGCTAGTTAGCATGGTTAGCATAGTTAGCATGTTAGTTAGCATTTTTAACAAAACTGCTAAAAATGATTAGCTAAGTTAGCTAAGTAATATGGTTAGCATAGTTACCATGTTAACATGCTAGTTAGCATAGTTAGGATAACTGCTAAAAATGATTAGCTAGGTTAGCTAAGTCACATGGTTATCATAGTTAGCATGTTAACATTGTTAGCATGTTAGTTAACATAGTTAGCATAACTACTAAAAATGATTAGCTAGGTTAGCTAAGTCACATGGTTAACATAATTAGCATGTTAGCATTGTTAACATGCTAGTTATCATAGTTAGCATACCTACTAAAAATGATAGGCTAGGTTAGCTAAGTCACATGGTTAACATAGTTAGCATGTTAGCATTGCTAGCATAGTTAGCATGTTTAGCAAAACTGCTAGAAAACGTTAGTTAAGTTAGCTAAGTAACATGGTTAACATAGTTAGCATTGCTAGCATAGTTAGCATGTTTATCAAAACTGCTAGAAAACATTAGCTAAGTTAGCTAAGTAGCATGGTTAGCATGTTAGCATTGCTAGCACTGCTATAAAACATTAGCTAAGTAGCATGGTTAGCATAGTTAAAAATCTTAGCATAACTGCTAGCAAACATCAGAGCCATTCCAACTTTCAGTTATCGTCAAATATCTACCTATACACAGCCATTAAACTATTTGAATATCAACATTCATTAAACTTCCAGTCTGTCAACAACTTTTAAACTATTTACCTTCAACTTTTAAATGGTCTACTTTTAAACTATCATTAAACTATCTATTAAACTAGCTGTCTATCAACAACTTTTAAACTATCTACTGTCTATCAACAACTTTTAAACTATCTACATTCAGCTTTTAAACAGTCTACTTTTAAACTATCAACTTTTATTAAGCTATGCAACCACCATGTCTATCCTAGCATCACCGTAGTAACCATCTCTGTATTATCTGTTTTAACTATACATGATATTTTACATCACAACTTTAGCATTTTCATGCACTGGTAATTCCTTGGAATTGCATTTCTAGTTTAGCATGTTATGCCGCTCTCCATGGCATTGGCCAGTGGTACTCCGCATAATGTAAGCACATTATTATTCCTCAGCTCTCTAGGCCTCAGATGGTGCAGTTGTGTTAAAGTTTTACCCTGTTGGCTCCTTCAGATGAGAATTCTGAGAAAGTTTCAAGTGCTCTGTGTTGAATTTCAGATACCTTTCTCTCTGTGAAAAAACACACTTTTGGTAGAGAATTTGGCTGCTATCCCAAAAAGTGTAGTAAGCATATTACATTTTGGTGGTTGTTGCTATTTTTAAGTCCGCTAACTGTGTGGCTTTTCATTGGAAAGCGAACCAGAAAGGAGATATTTTCCATAAAGAGTACCATTTATATGAGGCCATGCCGGGGCCCAAACCAAACAGTTAATAACTCACACACTCAGGCATCAGCTGCTTCACATAACACATGACCGAAATTATCAAAAATATCAACCTTGCTGCAATACCTCGGAATGTCTACATTTGTATTTGTATATGTTTTAAGGGGCAGTTATAGATGTTGTGATCATTTGTGAGTCTTTCAGATTTTTTTTAGGAAGTTTCAATCAGGAATAAAATCTACAAATCCACAAACTACTGACTTGTAATAAGCAAACTGAGGATTAAGCTAGTTCAGGGCACTAATGCTCCGTAGCAGGGACTGCCAAAGAGCCTATTCCCTATTCTGGTTGTCTGTTATTGCAAGACTATTCCTTGCAGTAACAAGTAGTCTGGAGGCCCATCACTGATAAGAGATTAGCCAAGTACTTTGTCTAAGGAGCCAGTCATCAAGATTTGAGGAGTGTTTAGGTCCTTATGAAGTGCAGTCATTTGACATATGACACATATTTGACCTAACAAACACAACAATGGTGATGGCAAAGGAGGTAATCTGTTAGTGGTTGTGTGGATAAAGCCATGCACACCTGAGAAGAAAGTTTTTCCTCGTAGAGGAAGATGTTATGGGTCTTATTCATATAGCAGTGGAACATAGAGGAAGATGTTATGGGTCTTATCCATATAGCAGTGGAACATAGAGGAAGATGTTATGGGTCTTATCCATATGGCAATGGAAGATAGAGGAAGATGTTATGGGTCTTATCCATATGGCAATGGAAAATTGGATTCATTAACTGCCTGCGTACATTACTTGTGTGAGATCTGTTTTCACTAAAGACAATTATTCTGTACAATCTGAAAATTAATTCAGATTGTACAAAGTACATTAATAATTACTTTAACAGTTTTGTTAAGTCAAGGCATGGAATACCGACCTAGACACAAAGAGCAGTGTCATATGTGGCTTATCCTTGAAGAAGGCCTATATGGGAATCAGTTGTACATGGCTATGCCTATTTAATATCTGTCAAAATGAATCCAAATATTTCATACATCAATAATTTTTAAAGCTGACCTATTTAGGCTAGTCCCAGTGAAAAGCTGATGTAACCTAAAGGGTGTGCCAGGCAAATAAAGAGGCAATGTTTTGTTTTGTCCAAAACTAGACAGTAACTACCTGACAGCCTGTTGACAACAGCAACAGCACAGCTGGCGCAAATAAGGAAATGTAAAGCAAGCTTACTGGCACAAATAAAAGGTAGTGTAAAGCTAGCTTACTGGCACAAATAAAAGGTAGTGTAAAGCAGTGGTTCTCAAACTGGGGGTCGGAAGACATTTTCTGCCTCTGCTTCCAATGCCCATCTCACAACATTTCGAAACCAAATTTCGCCGGAGGTCGAGATAAAGGGGTCACGAGATTTGGCCCATGTTTTTTAGGGGGTCGCCAGACAAAAAGTTTAAGAACCACTGGTGTAAAGCATACAAAGCATGCAAACTGGCACAAATAAAAGGTAGTGTAAAGCTTGCTATCTGAGGTACTTGGGTGATTCTCTGATGATGCCTTGCTGTAAACTTTTATAAGTATAAGTATATACTCGTTTGATCCCGTGAGGGAAATTTGGTCTCTGCATTTATCCCATTCCGTGAATTTAGTGAAACACACTCAGCACACAGTGAGGTGAAACACACACTAATCCCGACGCAGTGAGCTGCCTGCTACAACAGCAGCGCTCGGGGAGCAGTGAGAGGTTAGGTGCCTCGCTCAAGGGCACTTTAGCCACTTCCTACTGGTCGGTGTTCAAACCGGCAACCCTCCGGTTACATGTCCGAAGCACTAACCAGTGGGCCACGGCTGCCCACAAGGGATTTTCACAGGGATTCACGACCAGCCGTGGCCCACTGGTTAGCACTCCAGACCTGTAAACGGAGGGTTGCCGGTTCAAGCCCCGACCAGTGGGCACGGCTGAAGTGCCCTTGAGCAAGGCACCTAACCCCTCACTGCTCCCTGAGCGCCACTGTTGTTGCAGGCAGCTCACTGCGCCGGGATTAGTGTGTGCTTCACCTCACTGTGTGTTCACTGTGTGCTGAGTGTGTTTCACTAAATCACGGATTGGGATAAATGCAGAGACCAAATTTCCCTCACGGGATCAAAAGAGTATATATACTTATACTTATACTTATACAACCTGAAATGTATATTGAATAGCCTGTGTGGCCAGTGCATAAATGACCACTTGCCATAAAAATGCATTTCAGGATGTTATATAAACTAGGTACTTATACAATCACACCTGGAAGTCTGGCACACGTTGTATTTGAATTTGGCTAACAACCACATACATGTCCAATCTTAACCATCAAGTGGTTGGTTCCAGTGGTAGTCAATCCTCAAGGAAATTACATTCATAACATGTTTTGTGATCATTTCAGTCTGAAATTTAAAATCGTTGGTGAAGGGAATACATCATCAGGTAGTCTGAAAGCCATAAAAATGAAGATAACTAATAATACTCTAATTTGAAGCAAATACTGTTGCTATTAATGCAAATCAAGGAAATGCCACATCTTTAATTTCTAACGGCATGCCTTTCCAGTAATTTCCAGTGAAGTAGCCGCATTGTGTATAAACCGCAGGGCAGTGTATTATGCAAATAATAATTAAAAAAACATGTATTAACCACACCCGTGTATAAACTGCAGTGTCCAATATCCCAATGAGTCAAAATCAGATTGTGCTTTAATCATAAGAATAAGAAATGCATTCCCATGTATAGCCTGCCCCTCTTGTATTAACCTCATAGCTGAAAAATGTTTGCAAAATCAATGTATAAACCTTGGTTAATAGTCAGGAAAAAATGTTGCTCTGTATTACTTCTGCTGTCTGTCAAAGCGCACAGGCCAACATATTACACATGAGCCATATTACATACAGGATATTTACATGTAAATATCATTATTGAGCTTTGATGAATCTCTAGCCACAATCCAGTGTTGTGTTTAAAAACACTGACAGAAATCTGCCAATTTCTATAATCTAGTATTATGTTCTGGTTGAGGCATGTGCTGTGTATATGTGCCATGGCTTTGTGAGGGACAATTAATTGAATTATCCTACTGTATCTCGACAAAAATGTCAGTATAAGAGTCTAACACTCCCCATGGGTGCACTTGTCCTTGACCCCTTTCCTAAAGGTCTCTTGTACTAACCCATACTTTATGAACATGTAACTTTAAAAAGACCTTTGGCTGTGCAAACTCCTCTGTGGGGGAAAGTGTCACGCTTCTCCAAATGGATCAATTTGGAAAGTCTCTCATATGATGTAATTGCTCCCTATTTCATAAAAAGGATTTATTGAAAATCAGATTCCAGGTTATGGGTTTTTCAACGACAGCAAAAGAAAAATCTAGAATTTACTGTCTGCTTTAATAGCAGGAATTTCTGAAATAATTGTTGCAGGACATGATGGTAAGTTAGCAGTTATAAACCTGCCTTCCACATAAATTACCTAATCAGCAGATCCCTGTGGTTATATAAATTGAGGCAGCCATTCGTCTTCAATGGCCTGCATGCGCATATAAAGCAGTGATGATGGTCATATACTTCACTAGAAGAGGGGCCCACATCGGTGTTTACAGAGGTGGGAGGAGGTACCAGGGTGAAATGGATGACTTTCCGCACGCTCAATCAACTGTGAAATGTGTGTTTAATCATCCCAAGAAACCCCCTTGGTTTATTTGTGTTGCAACAGGGATTTACATTTCTAAACATCCCCCATATTAATCATTACTTCATCACTTCCCCTCTCTGACAGGCTGAATAAACTCCTCACTGTGCCAGGCTGTGTGTGTGTGTGTGTGTGTGTGTGTGTGTGTGTGTGTGTGTGTGTGTGTGTGTGTGTGTGTGTGTGCGTGTGTGTGTGCATGTGTGTATGTGTGTTCCTCAGGGTCAGGGGTTGGTTGTGGGTGTAAAGAACCACACAGAAGTAGGTTTCTTCTAACCTGCATGAACCTAAGCTATATTTTGAACTAAATAGCCACTTGAGTCTTGCCTCTTTTGTAACTCTTATGCCCCAAGGGTGTTACAGTCCAAAAAAGTGACCTGAAAGAATTGTTTTGGCTTAAAATGTTCAAGGTCCTGGAAACCATCTGTCATCAGCATAATACTTCATATAACTCCCATAACTTGACAAAACCAAGTGATGAGACAGCCACTCTTCTGACTCCTGACTTGGAGGGCTTCTCAGTGATGTATGTGTTTGTGGGATTACTCTTCACAATGGGACTCTGGGTGATTTCCGTTTGCACACCCCTCTCTCATCATAATGACATGCAGAACACTTTGCCATCAACAAAGAATCCTTCATAAATGAGTAAAGTATAACTTCATCACCTGGATGAGGAACATGTTACATTTGCCACTTTAAACAAGATGAATGGGTCACTCAGGCATTTACATTCTCATACATTTTTATGACTTGAGCTATGAAGTGAATTTGATATATCAGTAACAAGATAAATGATGGGCATAAAGTCTTGGCAGCCATGACTTTAAACAATCTTTCACTGGATGCCACTTTTTGTTCATTTAACGTGATCCTCAGGAACGGTCTGTCATGCAATCTCGCGCGCACACACTCACACACACACGCACACACACACACACACGCACACTCACACGCACACGCACACGCACACACACACACACACACACACACACACACACACACACACACACACACACACACACACACACACACACAGACCTACTAAAGGACCACTGTAGCAGAGATGAAAATAGACTTGATTTGAATGTAGCAATTGCTCAGCGTATCTCTTGCTGTTTAAACACCACAGAGGCACATCGTACATTGTACTTTTTATACACAAATTCACAATATGACCTGCTTTCAGGTCCACTGTTGAACAGTGTAATTGTAGTATTGTCACTTTCAACATTTCTACCACAAAGGTCCGTGCGAGAGAAATATAATTGAAGACTTTAATCCTGAATAGGATATACAAACAATAAGAAATGAGAGATGAATAACAAGTTAGAAGAGAGTTGGAAGCAGAACTTTTAAAATATGCATGAACTTTCTGTTGATTAGCAGCAATTACTGTAAATGAATGGCGTAGGCAGTTTTACTTCCTAGTACCGCTGACACCTCATCTATGATTGATTAGGGAGAAGTGAATGACATGGCAACTTGACTTCCTAGTAGTAGCCCACTTTCTCCTAAGCTGTAACTGGTTAGCGTGTTATGAATGAAATATGTGACTACAAGAACTTTGCTAAAGCTATCATTTCATTAGAGTTTTAGATGGCCCATTAGTCTCACTAACTGTCAGTGAGAATTAGGAATTACTAACAAAATTTGTCTGCAAATTCATATTTTGAACAAATCCAGTATTGCTATGTTAGCATACACCACATTCTTTAGCCCTATTTCCTGTCTATTCAATTATTCTGTTGAATCTGTCAAAGACACATTGGGCTCTTATTTCATTGACGGATGATCTGGTAATGAGCAGAGCAAAAAGCAAAGTCCACCACGTATGAACAAATTAGTAAAACTACTGTGTATGGGATTTAGGATGATCTATTAGCAGAATATGGATATGGTGTTCAAAATTATGTTTTCATTAGTGTAGCCTAATACTGTACCTCTAAATACGAACCATTGTGTTTTAATTTGGCTTAGAACGAGTCTTCTATATCTACATATGGAGCGGGTACCCCGCCAAGGAGTCCACCATGTTGCACCACCATCTTGCTACAGTACCCCAAGGAGGACAAACCACAACACAGGCTCTGGAAGAGGGCCTTTCACATTTTTATGTCATGCAACAGTATAACAGCCATATTTTTCCCATCGGGTTGCAAATGAAGTGGTTTTCAGTTAATTGCAATTCAGCAACTGCACCACTAGATGCTAGACACTGTAGCTTTAATAACTTGAGCAACTTGACTAACTTAATACCATGATCTACCATGATAGCAAGATCTTACGCACAAACATGGGTGGGTCAACACAATGCTCCCACACGTCACACGCAAGGCATGAACTAAAGCTTGTTCCTGGCTGTTGTGTTCACTGCTCGTTAATGATTTGTTTAATCATCATTTATATGGACACAAACAGGAGTTGTACATGTTGATGTAATTGATACAAATGTAGGTGATTATTCACCTACATAGTGAGCTGCAAAACAAAATACATAGCTTTGAGATATTGTAAGCCAATGGCATAATTACCTGACACAGACATTTCAAGTAAGCTTGTATACCATGCACTTGGTCTGTTGGGAAATTCATGTTTGACTCAGGATATATCCCCTGTCATAGACTGATCAGGAATAGTAAATGGAGCTGTTGGAACATCTGGAGCAATGGCAGTTGAAAACTTTTTCTCTCTTAATAGATTTACAGCTCCTGCTGGAAGGAACCACTAAAAAAATTCCAAGAGATTTTATCTATGCCAGACAGGTTGACAGACAAATTTTGCCCATCTTGATTCCAGATTAAAAATGTCCATGTCAGGATTCAAGAGATGGATTATGACTTATCTCATCACCCTTATTTGAAATGACTAGGGTCTGAGTCATTTCAGAGCCACCATCACCAGAAAGCACTTAAATACAGCCGGGTTCTTCCAGAGTAACAGTGCTTTTGTTAGGTTACTGTTTAGTTTTGAACTTTGGCTCATTGACTGACGTGATATTTTGCATTTGGAGACATTATGCAGGCAAAATACCCATCAACACACAATGTGTGTGCATATATTTGTGTATATGTGTGTATGTGTCTGTGTGTGTGTGTGTGTGTGTGTCTGTGTGTGTGTATATGTCTCTGAGTATGTGTGCGTGTGCATGCATGTGCATGTGTGTAAGCTTTGTTTAAGGGGTGAAGTCATCTTTTGTGCAGGGAGCCCAGACAGAGACCAACAGGGAGCTGAGCAGTGGGGCCTTGTCTGTCAGGCCTCCTGACAGACCCTTTCATTTTCACTCTAATGGCGAAGCAAGGCACCGCCAGGCCTCTCAGGCCCTTCATGGAAAACAAAACTTTTGTTACTTGGATGGAGCTGACTGCTCACAGCTCCTATGATTAATGACTTGTGGCTACATTGTGTGGAAGCTGCTAATTAACTGCAGACTGATTAAAGACATGTAAACTTCTGCTGATAACCTGCGATCCCCCCCCCCCCCCCTTCTCTCTTCAGCACAGTCTTGGCATGTGGAAGCTCTTACTGCCAAAATTGTAAGAACCAGACCAGCGTTGAGTATGATGAATGTATCCTCCAACAGGCGTATACAGGCTCTAATTTAAAGCTATTTAGCGTGTGACATATTGGCAGTGCAGTCCTTCTCTCTCCCAGTCTTCTGTTCCTGTTTCATGGAAGAATCCAAGTTTTTGGGGTATGCTTTCAAATGTAAACTTGACGGATTGTTGAATAGAGTTGTGTACTGGCAAAAACAGCTTTCTAGCTCTGTTTCTCGCTCTGATTTGTTTTTGTCTAAAGAAAAAAAACATTTGACATTTGTATTGCATTAGGCCAGTAGTAGTCAACTGAATGAATAAGATGACTTATGTGTTCCAGGATCTCTTATTTTTTCCAACTTAGAACAAATCGCAGGTCTGGGTGGAAGAGTAGGCAGTCCGTCTCTAAATTTACCTGAAGCCAAACAACATCTAAATAGTTAGACAAGCGTAGCAATGTCTCATTCTTCACATGCAGAGGGCAAGATGAATCACTGGGATCCAAAGGCCTGTCACCTTGAGTTTATGAAAGGAATCATTTTTCTAACTCAAACTGATGGAGCAGAGAGTGAAGGAATGCTAGCGTCAATCCAGCGGTGTGACTCTTTTGACAAGGCACTGAAGACAACTTCCAACTAATTCATAATTTTTAAACATGCATGATCAAACTGAGCCCCAGCTCATCCAGTTTTCCGATAGATGTCTACATCATCATCTTCTCCATCATAATCTGATCTGAGGAGCTCCAATGTCACATCACGTTCCTCTCCCTCTGTTGCACGGACTGAAGATCAGTTTGTGCTTCAGCAAACGTACATGGTTGGGGGTATTTTATTCAGTTGCCATCACAGACTCATTAAACCCGTAACTGACATAAACATCAGTGATGGAAATTAGTCAAACTGTGACATTTTCAAACCAACAACAGTCATTTTTTTCTGGCAATTAAAGTGTCTTAGCTGCTGTGGTGCTGTTGCCGCAGATCAACCCTACATGGCACTGAGAACATGGGACATCCAAGGACACATCACACCATATTAACACACATAACAACAATTCCACAGAATTCTATTTTGGCTATCTATATGGGTGGAGCAAGTTTCGTCATAGGGGGTTTAATCTGGTAACCTAATTTGAGCTAAGAAAAGAATAATGCTGAGATTCCTGTGTGTTTTTATGGAGCAGAGAGGACAAGAGCTACAGAAAGAAAGACAGAGATAGAGAGAGAGAGAGACGAAGGGAAAAACAGAAGGGTGTGTTGGGGACATGAAGAAGCACTGTTCTGGTGTGTTGGTGGTGGTGGTGGTGGGGGGGGGTACTGCCTTGGGGGCCATGTGATTGGAGAGACACGGGGGGGGGGAGTCACCGCCTTCAGTGGCCTCCATTTTATCACCACCCTCCTATAATTAGGTTGGTTAACATACTGCCATGTATGCAGTCATGTTGACTGGGAACTTAATCAAGTTACTATTGAGTTCTCTGTCCCCTCTTGCCCACGGTGACGCTTTTAGTTGCTGAGTTATTGCTGTGACCTATAAGAGGAAATTATCCACGGACACAAGTTTGGTCTTTTCCACCTCCTGTGTGAAAATATTTAGCAAACGGGTGACAATTATGAGAAATAGAGGCAAACAAACTGTTCTACATGAATATAAAACATAAAAAATGCAGCAAGGTCTCTGCATGGTACTGCATACCTTATGTTCGCTGGCAGTCCATTAAGGGTGATAGACATTTCACTTACCTAAGTCAAATATAACAGTCTAGTATTCATTAATATAAGGAGGGCGGTTGCTGAATCAAACCTACCATCTGGTTAAAACGACAGAATAATCTACAACTCATGATTAGGTCTAAGGAGTGGAATTTCACTTTAATCTTTTTCAGGGCTCGAAATTTCCATCTGCACAGTACGGCACATCATTTTTCTTCAAGACAAATGTGCTGTTTTTCATGTTCCAAAATTAGATCAGAAGAAAACGATTAATCATGTCATGGCCTGGGAAAGGAAACAAAGATCTGATTTTTCCCCCTTCTCTCTCTCTCTCTCTGCCTCTCTCTCTCTCTCTCTCTCTCTCTCTCTCTCTCTCTCTGCCTCTCTCTCTCTTATTCCCTCCTCAGCTCCAGCCAAAAAGCATGTTCCATCCGTGCTTTCCTATATTGTTTGTATTTGTTTTCTACTAGTCACTTCTCGAAGATGAGATATGTGTGTTGATGATGTGTCTTCAATTAGCATAGCTATTTTTCCTCTCCATGCAACCCCCTCCAGCACCCAGCAACAGATGGTGACCTGTTTGTATGTGACACCATAACCAAATTCTAAACTCAGAGGAAGCAAGTCACCGGGGCTGCAAATTAGTGAGACCACACAACTGTCAGGTGCTGGCCTCCTCTGACAGTTGTAGCCCATTACAGGAACATTGATGTTTTCACAGTGTGACAAAAAGGAATCCTTTTTTTTCTCCCGCTCTCTAACAGAAGACCTGTCTGTCAGCTGGCTCTCAAGTCATAACAAATCACTGGCACTCAGCTGAGGCTGAACATTCGGAGCGTCAGGAGGAAGATAAATGACCTGCAGGCCTTTGAAGTGCTTTGGCAGTTCAGATGGGTCCGTGGCGCTGACAGAGAAATATACACAACAGCGCAACCAATAATGAGAACATTAAGCATTCCAGCCTCCCTGACAGGGCTGACAGAAAGGCCTAGCCTGACATCAATCATCTCCCGTGGCATAACCTTGACAATTAGTCTCTTCTCCCTGATACTCAGCCCAAACCCTCTCTGCTTGCCTCTCCTGCCTCTCCTTCCCCCCCCGACATGATCTTTCGCTCCTGGCCACAGCAGCGATGCGGGAGACCAGATGAGGTTTACTCTCCTTTTTTAACTCGTGCCAAGCTGGGGGCAGAGGGGACAAAGCCATCGCGGAGGTGACAGCTCAGTGGGTGCTTTGGCTGGTGCGCACTCTCCCCTCACACACCAGCCTAAACCAGTTTACACCGTCACCGTCGCCCGGAGTGTAATTAAAAGTCTGGTCTGCATACGGTTTACATTTATCCTTCCCCCACGCTGGTTTTTATCTCAAGTAAAGTGAAGCACATTCCCTCTACTCTGGGCACCACAGGCCTGTTCATCTTGCAGCCATAAGCAACGATGCAAATATGAGGCCATTAGCCAAATACCAAATCTATGGATGGCCAAGGCTCAGTAATCAGAGCTGTAGCCTCCATGCATTTTAGATTTCTGAATATGGGTATTAATGATGCCCTTCAGGCATTTGGGAATCATATAAATATTTCCATTTGAGACGCCCTTCACATTTCTACTGGTGACTCAGAGGGGAAGAGAGAGAGAGAGAAGAGGAGTGTGTTCAGCTAAGGCAACAACACATCACGTCAAAGGCTTTAAGAGCGGAATTACAAACGCAGTACATTTTCATGATACCGTCACAGTAATGATGACAAGTGTAGTCTAAAGATAAGACACTGTTTAATAAAGTATTCTTCTGAGTTTTCTACACATCTCATTGCCAGTAAACATTGGCAAAAGTTCAATCTAACCATACATTTCTCTGAACAGTGTTTGGCTTATCAGGCACAGTTGTATGCCCTTTATTTGTGGACTAAGTGCATTTCGCTCCAGTTCCCTTGGGCCTAAGGTATTCACTATCCAAATGTAAATCAGTGGGGATGGGCTGACACCAAGTGTGTTTCGCTCGCAGGTTCTCTGCGCTTGTGTGGCGCTCCTGCTCACCATTTGGTTACGGCATGAAAAATGAGTTGTGTGGAATGAAGACATTTCCCCTTTGACGAGCACATTTGCAACAAGGTATGTCAAGGATGTGAAGCAAGGGGTATGGGCAACCTTTCAAGAGAGTATTTTTTACCCGCTTATTGGACGAGCAATAAATATCAGGCCGACAGGCCCTTCTCACTGTTACAAAGCCTACCTGCAACTGAGCTGGATAATTAGCAGCCTTGAAGATGATATATGACTTTCATTACCCTCTGGGACTGGGGAGACTAAATGAGGACAGAGCTAATTGCCGTGCAAAGCAGTTTGGCATGAATGAAAAAAAAGCACGCAGGCACAGTCTGGAGCCAAAAAAGGGCCCTGTTGCCGCTCTGATCTCCGGCTTGCTTTTTTGCCTGCAGGAGTTCACTTGGTGTCCATAAATCACAGGCTGCTTACAGCTCAAAGTGCCCTGAGTCATCAACATGCAATAAGCTGAGTGACAGATACCATCCTGACTACATTAGGCCCCCCAGTTCAAATGTAGCTGCACTCATTCCTTCTGTTTCTTTTTTTCCCTTTTGTTTCCTCCACTTCATCTCTTGTGCCCTCACTTTCTCTCTCTTCCTCACTCTATCTCTCTCTCTCTCTCTCTCTCTCTCTCTCTCTCTTTGCCTCTCTCACTCCTCCTAACCACCTCCATGTCTTGCACTTAACTGAAAATGAAACCCAGGCAGACCAGGGTGGATTTCAGTGTAAAACAAAAGCAGCCGTAGTCACGTGATGGTCATAACCGCCAAGTGGGCAAAAGAGCTGGAAAGTAAAAAAAAAAGTTTTCTCGGGGTGGGCGTGGGGGTGAGTGTAGAGGGGAGGAACTGAGGTAAGTGCAGGCGGAGAGAAAAGTGCTTCCAGGACTTGCTCTCTCATGAGTGCCAACAGTAGAAGCTAATGCTTAAAATGGTAAGGTTAAGTATGTTGGCATCCAGAACAGCGAAAAGTACTGGTCTCCTGCTGACATGTCAATTCAATTTCAGCGAGCTCCTTCGCTGGTTGGGGGGAGTAGATGGGGAAGAAACAGGGGGGGGGGGGGGGGGTGCAACTCATTCCATTTTGGACTGGGTAACCCACGAAATTCCAAGAGGGATTTTACAAAACCCTCCTGACATGGTACTTCCTCAACTCCACAGCCCTTTTAGATCAGTTCAGTTGCAAAATCTCACTTGTTGCACTTGCATGACTTCTCCAGTGTGCTCAGAGAGCAGAGGAATGAATCTGCCTGAGATTTACTCCTTTGGGCTGCTTTGCTCTCCTCTCACAACATGAGCAATCTCTTTTCCACAGACACTGGACACATTAGAGCCTTATCCCCGGCTCTAAGAAAGACAAAAACACGAGACGGGGGTAAGGCTATCCTCTTTCATCTTAGAGTTAGAAACTTTTGGTTTGAGCATTTTTCGTCTTACTTATTTGGCTTTTTGCAAACTTTTTCCCTCCATAAATCAGCATTCACATATGTTTTCTCATTAGCGAGAGTATAAGCACGAGCCTTCTCTATCATTCCGTTAGCTAGCCATCTTCCTATGCACATACTGTAGGTAAGAAACAATGAGGAATCACGGGGAGACTGTTAAACTAAGATATTTATACAGGATAACCTCATCTGAACTACACAAGATCCGCCCTATATTTCTTCAAAGACAAGTTAACAGCAAACACACTGTTGGCATTAGTTAGGCGTAGTTTGGCATTTGTATTCAAACCAACTCGGTATCTGAGCATTTTATCTTGTGTATTTCATACCTTGTGGGTAAGAACCCTCCCCAGAGCTTTCCCCTCAATAAAAGTAGTGTTCATCATCTCACCCACTCATGGAGGCCAGCCCGTGCATGTGAGGTCATCCTTATGCCCCAGTCCTGTGTGCCAAGGACTCATAAAGGTTTCCAAGGTTCCCCTATCATTGAATGATTTTGTCAGCCATGAACTTAATTTAGATCAAATCCAAGCAACGATCCAAAGCCTATTACTGTGTTCCTGGCTCCACGACAGGCTCTTTGAAAATATCTCACCTATTACTAATGAAGCAATTGTTTCCCTTACAAAGTGTCAGCTTTTTGTGCCTTACAGACTTCAAATAGACACAAAAGTCTTTTGTGCTGTCAAAGGAGGATTTTGTTTGTTTCTTTTCTTCATTCATCAAGCCCTTTAGGAGTGTTTGCCAGTTTCAGATACGAATGATACACATTCAAACAAGGGATATAAATGCTACTGTGACAAGCAAAAAACCCCATCTCCATATGTACTATATAATGCACCATAATGGAAATAACTGCATGCACAATAGTGAGTGCTTTAAATGTTGGATTGCTGTGGTGTTTTCTTTTAAGGATCTTATTTGTCTGTCACTAACTTGCAAAATGTGCTATGTTGGACGTGATTGTGATGCATTTAATTTAATGACTTGTATGGACAGTTTAATAAAATGGGATGCTAAACCCTTCTTAGAAAGAAAGCACATTGTGTCATTTTACTATTTGCCTTTTGTTGTATCATATGAGAGGCTTCCTTTTCATGTTTGCTTGTTGGTTTACAAGCAAACAATACAACGTGTCCTCTACTCCACTTGGTTTTCTTTGAACAGGCGCATTGTTTCTTTTCAGGGCTATTCTGCCAATCTAATATTTTTGTGATTTTCTTGCCTTTTCATTTTGATGATACACTCATTGTGTCGCCTCCGCTAAACAAAGCTGCTACACACAATGTACATTATGGTCTGCAGATGAGCTAATACTTTTTGAGGTAGTGGTGCCTAGAGAGTGTGCGATTTGCTAGAACAACAGGGTACACCCCAGTGCAGCTCTGTCTTCCTCTAGGTGAGAATTGTTTTTGTTCGCACAATTCACACAAAATCTCTTCCATTTCAGCTTTGAGGCCAAACATTAGAGAGCTCAATTTCAGAGTGGAGAAGAGAGGGAGTTTGTTCTCTTTTGAAAACAGAAGGGAATATCTTTCCGGCAAGATACAGTGGGGATGTGTTTCTTAAAAATCCCAACTGGCCGACTGAGCAACAAAAAAAAAGGCTCCATGTTGCATGCTTTGTGGCTGCTGATTTCTCCATAACTCGTGCAAAAGCAGGAAGCTTTGTGACAATAGTGTGCTCGGGCTTTTGCACTCCGCCATTTTCCTCTGGGGTAATCATCAGTCCTATTTTCCCCAGTCATTCTCCATTAAACTGATTAATACTGAGCTACGCCATGCCCAAGTGCCTGTATTTACACCAAGAGTACACTGGCACTGTTATGCCAGCATAGGGGCAATTTGCACGTTGTTACTCAGTACTCATACATGATTAAGCTTATAGACACCGAGCATTATATTATATTATGTATATTGCTGAACTATACTGTAGATCAGTCTTAAGCGTGGAGCCTAAACTATAGGCCTAGGTGTTCTCCTGCTGGCAATGGAAACATGTTCTTTAGGGCCAAGAGTCACAAGTTCAGCATGCCATAACCATCTGGAATCACATCACATTATCATGATCTGATTCATTAGACTATCTGGACCATAAAGCCTTGTATTCAAACAAAGTTTCTTTCAAGACTTATCTAAAAGATAAAAAAAAGGACTAGCCTATATTTAAATTATTTCCTAAAACAAGACCATTAACCAAGGCAGCGGTGTTTCAGGCACAATTGGTGTTTTCCAAGTCAACCTTCCCAAAAACAACTACCCTCCAGGTACACTTTTCCGCAATCTGATCATCATCTATAAGGCTTAGATTTACTTACGCTCATATTTCGAATGTTATTAATGTCACATACTGTATGCTGAGACAACATGCTATAGTTTTGAGACCCTGCTCATTGAAATCTCTTGAGCTGCACAAATTACATGCAGATAAAGTGAACTCAATGCAGATGGCAGGGGAAGGTACTCATGTATTAAGCAATCCAATACAGCAGAGGCCAATGCTGCAGTGTAATGATGTGAAAATGACTGTGTTTTCCAAACATCAAAACTTTGCAGTTAAAATTTTTTGGGGGAAAAAAAGCAAAGGAATGGGCCCAGTGCTGAATGGAAAGTAGTGGTGTTCAAAATCAAAGCTGACAGGCACCAATAAATCAAGCTAAATCACGAATCGATAACAAATACCGGCTAAATGATGACTAATGGCACAGCAGTCATAAAGTAACACCAGCACAACTCAGCAGGCTATTAATTTCATGGCACTGCAAAATAAACAGACACATTTCTTTCACGGCCCCAATAAATTTACCCTGGAAAAAAAACTCAAAGAGCAGTCCATCTGCTTCAAATAATTTTTAATTTCCTTTTCTGTCCCATTCCCATTAGGTATTCCACTGAGATATTTGCGAAATTCTTTCATTTACCTCCCCCCATCTGCATTCAATTACTGTATTCCCAAACAGGGTTGGCGTTTTGTTTCTCTCGAGCACACAGAGAAAACCCCCCACCTGTACCTTAAGCAAACTTTATGCTTGTTTTATTAACTGCGAGAGTATGTGAGTCATTCCAGCTCAATCACATATGCTGGTGGAGTTGGACTCCAGTCTGGTTTTGATGTTTTTTGGCTTGGGCCAAAAACACCTGCACCTCCTCCCAGGGCTGATCTATTAGCTGGGTAAATGGCTGAGCAGATGTTCTGAGATCAGCAGGGACCCCCAGGTCTGTCTTTATGACTGCTTCCCTCATAAGCCTAAAACCTGAACTCGGAACAGAGGATAATTATATGTGCGCCATAATATAATTTCTTTTTTCAATTATGTTTTTTTTTTTTTTGTAAACACAGCCTCGGGGGGTGATCTGTATTACATCTGAAAACTTCCTGGTCGTTTCCCACAGATGTAGCAGCCATCCTCTCTTTTCTCTCCTATGTACTCTAACCATATGCAGCGCTCTCCTTACATGCAGTGTGTGCTTCCACAGGGCATCCGTAGAAACAGGCAGACTGTCCATCCAAGGGGCAGACAGATTGTCCATCCAAGGGGCAGACAGATTGTCCATCCAAGGGTAAATAGATAACTCTTCAGCCTCGTCCCCCCACCTTTTAAACACACATGGCATTATGAGCCAGTGCAGGAGACACCCATCTCCACTGGCTGCACTTGTCCAGTGAGCGCCTCTGTGGATCACGTTGAATTGTAAATGCAATCACTTGAGCGCTAAGTGTGAATTGTGCCTGGTAACACAGGAGGCCAGCAATCTCGCCTTCACACCACCACGCCTGTCTTTCACGTCTCCCCATGATGTGCGCTCAGCCCAGCGGGTCACTCCTGATCAAAATAGACCTGATGTGTCCACAACAATGTGGCAGGGCTATAACAAATGTGATCTGACAATCTGACACTCGAGAGAAAATGGCCTCTTTAAAGTAGGGCAATACGAAGGTCTCAGTGACAGCGACGTACTGAACGCAGGAGTGCTTTCAGAGTGCAGTGGCACTGTGGCAGTAGCAAACCAAGCCCTTCATATCACAATAACAGCACTGGTATTATCTTTACTGGTGGCTGGTAAAACAAAACATCATTGTTCATAATTTGGTTTCTTGTCTCTGAAGTGTAATTATTTGCACATGTTTTCTAAATTGCTATAATGACAAGGTATTAGGCAATATATAATTCAATAACACTGTGATTGTCTTTGCAACCAATTACAATGGCTAAGGACTAAAATACAAATGCGAGTCAATGCAAGCTCAATATAAGTAAAAATAAGACATTAAATGACCACTGTTTTGTGGCCACTAATAATAGCCACCTAAATGTACTGGCATTCTGCTGCTCTTTCATGGTGTCAATGGCGTTTTCATAAATCCTGCCCAGAGGAATGTGGCACCAAAACAGTGGAGAATAAAGGGCTCTGTGGGCTATCAATAGCACATCCGTATGACCGTGATTTCCTCTGTCACCACCCCTGGACTGCACCAACCTTGAGTCGCACAGGAAAACAGTGCCCCCTCTGTCTCACCCCAATACTGCACCTTTAAGGCAGATCACAGAGGGCATGACGGAAATCAGGAACAGGCATGCAAAGCACAGTGGAAAGCAGGACTTCTTGAACATTATCTGATGTGCCAGGACTGGTATGTTGCCTCCAAAACACATCCTGCACACTGAGATTGCCTAAAATAAGATGTCAGACCACGCAATGGAGTTTATAAGATTATTAATTATACAAGATGAAACAGAAGAAGACTAGGATGACATTGCTGTCAAAAGAAATGATGAAAGCAGGTTGTAAAAAGAGGAGCTTTACTCCTCAGTGAAATTTACTGTTCCGCGGTATGGTGATGCCCTGGAGGCCAAGGCATAACCTACTCGTGAGTCGTTACACTCTCATTGACCTCTGAAACCCAAGAAAGGGCAAGCGTCTTGTTTTCAAGCTGTTCATTAAGTTGAGTCGAGGTGTCTTGAGGCATACTCCGGTGGTGGTTGAGTGAGTTTGTCTGTGTCTGTGCATGGCATCTGTGGGCCCAAACACGGCTGGAGGCCATAGTCCAGGGTCCATAGTAGCATGAGGCCGTTCTGTTGATGACCACAAACTAAACTATTTCAAAGTGGTTGCTGGTTTGATAATAAAAGCAGAAAAGACTGCCAAATGATCCCATGAATGCGCTTTGGCAATGTCTCTATTTAAAGCTCATGTTAACAAAGCCCTCAAAGGTTGTTACATGGGTAACAAAGACACATGGGCTTTGATTTCAGTCCTTAACGAAAGACATGACACATGACATTTCTGGCAAGTCCAGTGGTGACAACATAGCCACCTCATCCAAAAAGCTTAAGACCCAGTGCCATATTGTACCAGCTCGTAGGCTATTTTCTGCACAGCCACTTGGGAAACACAACAGAAAGAAAAAATAAACATTAGACAATGAACTAGATGGAAAGGCCTGCCGTGGGCACGACCTGTCAACATCACTTGTCATCAGATATTTACAGTGATGATTTTTACAGGGCATGGCTGCTGACAAGAGCCCCTCAAATCAGTCTCCTCTTCTCTTTTGTCCTCTGCCCTCAATGAACACGTTCAAAGGCATGAACTGTGTCATGGTCTCCACCCTCTCCAGCCCCTGAAGTCACCACCCTACTATAACCCCACAACCCCACACACACTGCTCCCCAGTCTAAGCTCCCAACCACCCTGAAGCTCCGGCTCAGACCAGGCAGCCCTGCTAATCCCAGGCCCCAGCATTCCTCTCTACTTCACAGCACACTTGTCAGCTCCCAGAGGTGAGGATGCTTGGCTGTCAGAGCCACTTTTGGATGGATAGATGGATAGATGGATGGATAGATGGATAGATGGATGGATGGATAGATGGATAGATGGATGGATAGATGGATGGATGGAGAGGTTGAGAGCGACAGCCTTGCATATGATCCCTGCTTGTATTACAGTGGAAAAAAACAAAACTTAATCTGCCCTTATCCTGCTTTTATGCATCTCTTGGGAACGATCAGGTTCAGTAATCTCAGGAAACACCGGTGTGCTAAGTGTCTGTGTCCAAGCCATGGAGGTCTGGAGTAGATATGTGCTGTTGAAGTTGTTTACAGGTTTTTATTTAGCTGGAGTGGCTGGAGGCCATTCTCTCAGCAGACTACACTGGAGTCTGTAGGGCAATGCTTATTATAGCAACATCACTGTTTAATGCTTTCATTATTTCATCTTGATAGATTTATGGAGAAATTATGACAGAAAAATGCTTTAAAAGTTTAGTTAGAATGCAGCAGGAGAATCAGAAATCCTCCCCACGCACATGTGACACTGTAAAGAATGATATAAACTGCCTCCAAGCTTTGCCTATGCTGTATGGGCAGTGCCAGTTTAACAGATCAATATCATGGAAGAGAAACAGCAGCTGAATGCTCACATAATTCACAACCCAGAGACAAATGACATTTTAGTTTTGTTTTGCTTAAGGCTGTGAACATGACTGGATCACTGAAGCCAATCTAAGCCCAAGTGTCAACAAGCCCACACATGCCTACAGGTCCAGCTTTATGGCAGCCACAGAGCACAGTTCAGGGCCCCCCTACCCCCCCACCCCAAATTAAAATGGCTCCTTTCGGTTTTTATCTTTCGTAATGTTTGTTTATTGAGGGTTATTCACCATGTCTCCAAAGGTTAACAATACTAATCTCTTATCTAAAGTATCAGTCAAAATAGCATCGGTTGACGTGACACTTGAAAGACCCAAGCACATGCCTGCCCTGGGATCTGGTTTCTGGGCTGCATGACTTGGACTGCCAACATGACAGTTCCACCTGCCCTGGAGTGGACAGCCAGCTGGCTGCGCTGGTGATTTATGGCCTGCGTAAACTTACTCAGCGGGATTTCCAACACATTTGTGCATTCACTCACACGTAGGAGTGTTACATGATGCTAAGAGGCATTAAAAGCAGGGGCCACCGCGGCTGAATGACAGCAATAAATGTTTAGAGACGTACTTATCACTTTCAAAAGAGCACCCCTTTGTCAATGGTGCAGATTGGGGAATCAGTGAAGCAGATTTATCCCATGCGTGGGATATTACCCTGGATGTTAGATCTGCGTTGCATTCTCATTGCTTAACCCCATAAAAAAGCAAATGACATCATAAAATCCAAACCCAGAACTTGATATCAGGCTCCCATCCGTAATCTCTTTGGGTTTTTTGATACCCTTTTGATTTTTCATTTTTCAAGGCCAGTGTATTAATCTTTTGGCAAGGTGTGAAACCTGGCTCCCTGGAAGCACGTTAAAAAGCTGCAACACCTCTGGCTTTTAAAGGCACAAGGTCTTTGATGTAAAATATTAACAGTCGTACAAAACCACCATCACATCACGTTCAGATGAGAGGGGTTTAACTTGTGTTGAAATTCTACTGCCTGAAGCAACTTCAAGCTACACATGGTGAATGCTGTTTTTCCAAATAGTGAGTTTGTCTGACTTCTGAGGTTATGTTCTGAAAGGTTCTTGTGGGTATTCATATCATCTTAAAAGCACTGACTACTTGCCAGCCTTTAATGCTGAACCACATTCTCCCATGAAGAGTAATTACATTAATAATCTGTGAAGGGTGGTCTACCGCATAACATATACATATATTTTATTTCAGTCATTGCTTCATTAAAACCACATAAGATTCTTAACAGATTATCAGATAAAAATGAATATTTTCACTTGTAATCTGATCGCACACTGATAATCTAACATGGAATTTTCAGAACTGAAGACAAAATAAACTCTATATGCAGTAGCCTCAGCTGTAATTAATTATCATCTGTTTGTTTTTACCCTTTTATGTAAGTTCAAGCTTTCTTATTACATTTGTCATGGAACTGCTTTCCAGTTTTGTAAGTATATTTGTTATCACGCTAACTGGGACTAAATTATTGAAGTTAATGATATGGCCTCCAAATATGTTGTTCTTTTTTTTTCCACCACCAAGAATCAATGCTGTACATTAAGAGTATAAATTAAGTAATACTTTACCCAGGCATGTTACAGCATTCAATATGTTCCCACAGCTGAATGCTCAGCAGGCCTCCTGGGAAAGGATGATATAGTTCATTCTAATGAAAGAGCGTGCGGCTGGTAATGACTTAAATTTGCGCCAGGGAAAATGTCTTGGAAAGATCTGGCTGAAAACAGGAACAATCTAAGGCTTAGAGTGCCATTATGTCACAGAGGACCATTTTGCTGGGCTTTTTGTGTGGCAGTATATCACTGATCGCAAATGTGCATTTTCACATTTGGGATTAGCATGTTAAAAGATTCATTGCTCTTTTGTCCAGTCAAATATATCAAACCTGATAGTGAGAACAAGATGTTTGCCCATTATATTAACAGTTCCTATTGCTTGACCATCTCATATTTTCAGTGATAGAGAAGAGCTTGACTTGCTGATGCCTTTTCTTGATTGTTGTTCAATATACCTTTAAGGCCATGGTACATAAGAAAATGGGTGAAAATTACTACAGTGAGTGACTGTGTGCTTAAAATGATGAGTGGACCTATTTGTGGAATCCATCGCATTAGTATCAGCCCACCAGATCTCAAAATGGCCTCCAACACATTCAGGGCAAAGAGCTTTTACCAAAGGAGAAGATAAACTGTGATTACCCCTCTCTGTTCCATTCTATGGACATCATCTATTACAGGGCTCCCTTGTGCGAATTACATTAAGGAGCTTCATGTTAGTGCTAAAGGACAGTTAAGGATGTGCCACAGGCTGCAGAGAAGGTAAAGGAGCTATGACTTATGGTAAGCCTGCTCAGAACAACACCAAAGACATTTGTTTTGGTGAGGTAAACATTTGAGAGGGTTTTAGCTTGTGCTTCCTCAACTTCAAGATGTACCCAGGATAATCACTAATTGTGTGATTGCTCTTGTCTCCATCAGCTTCAAGCAGACAGGTTATTTCAGCTTGTTATCGGCTAGGCATTTATCCACTTGGAATTATTACTTTGCAAAGCCCTCCCGCTGCAACATCAACAAGAGTGAATCTGGGAGAGTTATGGTAAAGCTTTTCCTCATTAGACGGGCAATCGACTGGTGGGGGAGAGGAGGCTCAATTCCAGCCTTTATTGAGTATAAAGGAGACCCAGAGTGACATTTACATCACCCGCTTCTTCATGACTGGCTGGACAGAAAATGGCTTCATAGATCTCGCTTGTTTCAGAGGGCTGGTAAAGCAAAATTCACACCCCTGAGTTATCTTTACTCGCTATAAAGCCGGGGTGCCATTTGCATATTTGATAGAGATGATGTTATAAATGTCAGGGCATTTATACACAGTATTCTCTGATACCGCTCATTATTTAGCTCTTGTTAACGCAAGTGTGGGCTTGAAATGCACATCACTGAATTGTTAAAGTCCAAACAGTCTTCCCAGGAGATCCATATCTTCTATATGTGACTATGTCTATTCTATACCAGAATCAATAGGCTTGTTGGCTGTGTTGTGTACACCCATCCCCCGAAGAGGTGTTCTCCTCCAGTGGTGTTAGGCCTCATTGAAACAACGATGCACCTTAATACTCATATTCCTCCATGACAGTTACAGAATTCTACCCAGGGCAAAACCGCTCACTGTAGCCGCCAGTCTCTGCTTCAGTGCGCAATGCATGCATCACATAAGGTGCTCTTTTCATTCAACCGCAATTACACCTCACACTTCCAGGGAGAGGAAGACATCTCAGCGCCTAACAATGTCACAGAGGAACTCTTCCACTCCCGATCAAAGCGACCAAATTGGCTGTGCAGCCGCGGCCCAATTACACCTGAAATATGGAAACTGCCACCGCCATTACCCTGCTCCAAAAACAGGTTGCTGGGGAGGGGTGGGATGCCTGAAGGTTATGGGGTGGATTTGCAAGAGTGATGTGTTGTGTGCGCACTTGTGCTTAGCCAGCAGAAAGGAGCGCAATGACGAGGGACATCGGAGCAGAGCGGAGGGATCATAAATAAACAGCCCGAGATGGATCAGTCTCCCGAGGACATTTATTACTCTATGCAGAAACACAACGCGAATGATCAGTGTTTCAGCGAATGAACACTCACAGCCAAATCAATGGATTCTTCTGCACAGCCCTCTCTTTACAGCAAGCAGCCAGGGAATAATGAAACGTCTCACGTGGCAAGGCTTGGTGAAATATGGGCTTGTTGAGAAATATAAAGACCTGATGAAAACCATAAAAGTGTATGTTTGTAATTGAACAGGTCTCGGTCTAGTGAGAATGTCTGGTTGTATGGAAAAGGTTCACTGTAATGCTTTATCAAATTTGTACTTTATCAAGTTTACAAAACAGTTTTTAGATGTTAAAGGGTACTTCTATAGCTATTGTGATATTAAAAACATGTAACATGTAAAAACACTGGTTATGTACCAAAATTCATAATTATGGATTTTTAAAATTATACTAAAACCTAGAAGCTCAATAAACCCTATACTGTATGTAGCCTATGCTCTGTATTGCAAGAGAATGTATAGTATAGGCTGCATTGCACTCTTTGATCTCTAAACTATAGTAGCACTTGGACTCAGGAGAGATTGAAGGCACACATCTGTCCTCCATGTTGCCTGTTAACCTCCTCTTGGATATGGATAGCAATATTTTCTGTGTGATTTTGTGTCTGACATTTAGGTCTGCTCATTTGCCCA
This sequence comes from Alosa pseudoharengus, assembly GCF_046254945.1. Classification (NCBI taxonomy): domain Eukaryota; kingdom Metazoa; phylum Chordata; class Actinopteri; order Clupeiformes; family Clupeidae; genus Alosa; species Alosa pseudoharengus. The sequence goes on along the minus strand of NW_027468620.1, from coordinate 28,875,650 downwards.
CTATCAGCAGGACAAATCTGTATAGCCCAGAAACCTAATGCACCTAAACAAGGAAAAAAACACTTCCTATGGTTCAAGCAATGACAGCTCCCTTAAAAAAAGCAATGATGGTCATAGAAATGATCTTCTAGGTTAGCTCCCATAATGCATTCCTGCTCATTGACATGATGATAGATTTCCAGAGCTCAGACAGGACTGTAGCTGTATTTTAATTGACAAGAAATGAATTGATGGGCCTGGTGGCAGAGAGGGGAGGAGGTGCAGAGGACTTAAATTCCGTGTGATCAGCAAGGTCTCAAACAATCATTGGCAAACTGAAGTGTCCACCGTATCTATAAGTCATTTTGTTTTATAGGCCATTATGGGATGGCAGAAAGTCTGCATGGGGAGCGTGCCTTTTTGTTGAAATTAAAATGTCAGTGAGAAAGAAATAGAACAAAACAGGGAATCTGCAATTAATTACACGGCCATAAAAATTCAATAATCAGGAGGCGATGCAGCTTTCAGCACAGCAGTTTCTGATCATGGGGAAACTGAAATAGAATGCATTAATCTCTCCAAATTAGATTTTTAATCTGGATGCATGGGGATTGTCCTTTCCATTCCCTGAGCAGGGAGCCCCTATATCTGAGAACTGTTTAAGCCACACACAGCGACATTATATACTACAGTTCAACACATGAATCCTAAATGGAACATCTAAACCATTTAGCACAGCTTGTGACCCAATTTACCACAAGTATAAGTACACAAATATAATGTAGTAACACATACAATGTAGTTACAATACTATGATACATACTTACAAATAAAAAGCAACATATGCCAAGATCATTCAAGGCCGAGTGTGTGTGTGTGTGTGTGTGTGTGTGGGGAGGAGGTGGGAGGTGTGTGGGTGAGAGGCTTGGGGATAGGCTGCCAGCACAAAGCACAATATGGCGAGAATGCGAGAATATAATTCCTGAAAAGCAGACAGTAGCAGAGATGTACTGTAACTCTGTGACTAATTGCTCATAATGGTTTTTCCAAATACTCTGCCTGGAGGATATCAGTAGAAATCCAATAGTGTCATTAATGCGGGAGAAGAGACAGTGTAACGTGCCTTTGATTGACAGCTCCATCAGCCTGGGCTGACCGAAAACTGCTTACCACAGCACTGCTTTGAAAAGAGAGGAAAAATGAGTTGTAGTTCATCAGAGAAAAAAGATGAGCCTGTGACAGATGGGGACAGCGGCATTTATAGCCTCCCACCTGAAAACCTAATATTTCCATATATGTCCAGGTATTTTCATATGCTGTTCATACTGACACCCCATCAACCTATATGAAAATGAAATACACTGTGATACATTAAAAATTGACAAATGGATATATTCAGGATACGGCTGGAACTTCCATACACTGTATGTGGGTGGATGAATAAAACCCACTGTCACAAAGGCGTAATGAATTAAGCAAGGCCAAGATTAGAGTCGCTGGCTGCATATAATTAATCAAGATTGGGCTCTCGGATTCAAGAAATCTCAATTCCTTGGTCTATCACTTACTCTGCTTCCCAGCAGAGCAGATTTCAGCCTATCCACAGAAAAGAAGGATGGCTTTCCTCATTTTCAACTGTGGTAAGGTGGGGGGGGGGGGGGGGTTATGCAGGGACGGGTGAGATTTGATTCGTTGCAAAACCCTACTTCGGCACTTCCCATAAATATTCCTAACATAATACATCAAAAGGCCTTTCAGTGTCAGGTGGGGAGAAAATGTGCAACGGCATCAAGAGGAGTGCCTGCTCTGTGAATTATACACAGTAATCTGCACAAATGATTGCAGGCTAACCGCCCCTAATGAATCCAGCCTGATCAAAATGGATTATGGTCCCAATGAAAGCATCCATTTCAGGCAGAGGTCAGGTCTACTCTCCAGCACGAGACCAGTCCTAATGTCTGCAAGTGCATTCTGCGTTCCATTAAATCTTTCGCTTAGCCGTTCAGTCTGAAAACTTCACCGTAAATTGCCATAGTAAATGCTACACATAGGGTTCTCCGTGCCACCAGAGACATTGGGTCTTTGAGAAGGAGAGAAAAAAGGGCGACAATCACTTGGGGTTGAGGAGTGCTGTATATCTTCTTTAACTCACAGTCATAATAAAGAAGAAGCCATAACGCCACCAGCTAGCACTGAAAGTCACTGACATTGCTAATCATGCTAATTAGAGAAATCCACCCACCTGTTCAGGCATATTGTGTTGTTTGACAATTTAAGTTAACCACTACAGCATTCACTTCTAGGACAGTATAGTATTTTCTATTATTGAATATCCAGCTAGAGTATGCATTGTTCTCCTCCTGAAATACACAGGGCCTAAGCATAAGGTAGAGGGTGAGACATTCTTTTTTATTTTCACTTTTTGTTGTAATCATAATACTTTATCCAAACCAAAATGCAACTTAATATTCCATTTAATTTATTCCAGAAGACATCACAGAGCACCAAAATGAGATATTGGATTTCACTCTATTGATTTTGAAGTGCATTCTCAAGAAACAGCACTTTTCAGCAGTCACCGGAAATGCTGCAGGTCAAATTCCAATATATGTTTTTGATCAGCAGTTTTTTTAAATAAAAATTCTGCAGATTCAGTATTGTGTGGAAGCGGGGAATTTTAAAGTGAAAAAGATTGTAAGTACGGTAACATAACACATCTCTTGTAGCATATAGACCCTTATTTCAAGCGTATTGCATAGTCTCCATCAGGCTTGGAATTTCACCATTCTGGGGGCAAGGCCACTTGGCCTTCAGTTGGGCATATTTGGTGGGGGCACAAAGGCCACATGTCAGGGCACCAAGGCCAAAGTTAACTATACAGTAGTAGGCTATAAAAATGATCAAAGTTGTATTTAGCCTATTCACTGCAGTAGACCTGCATCACTGTATGAAACATTACAAAAACATGAAACATGACATATTACATAGAACTGTAAATCATCTGATCATGTAATATTTACAGATATCTAGGCTATATATAACATTTATTTTATATTTGGCCTGTTATGAAATCATGTATTGAACAATTTAAGCACAGCTCAGCTTTAAGAGATTCAAATAGCCTAGATGCATGCATTTTGTGATCAAATGCTTTCACAAACTCTTAGTCAGCTGTCCTATGATTTACCAATATCTAGGCGATATTTGTAACATTTATTTTGTATTTGGCCCGTTATGAAATCATGTGGAACAATTTAAACACATTGTAAAACGCAAAGCCCAAATTTGGAGACATCCATGCATGTCGAAATTTACTGCAAATTCAAAACTAGATTACTCTGGAACGGCTAACTGTACAGGGGACTGCTTTACACTTTTGTGTTCGGTAAGGTCTGCTGTTTATTCCGATATATGGTTTGTTATGTGTTAAAAGAAGGGTTCGTGAAGTATTCCACCGAGATGAATGGGTAGGGAGATCATGGGACGCAAAACCTTCAGTAGAATGTATGATTAAATTGAATTATATTTAGGCCTACTTTTCTCGCGAACCGTTCAACACAGCAATTATCGGCTAACATCGTTTAAAAGCTGAGAAAAGGCTCTTTCATGTGATACTTGTGATGTCTGTGTGATGTATAGGCTACTTCGCGAGTAGTTCAACTGAGAAGAATGGGTGAATTGGACGCACTTTCTTGCGCTGTCACTTTCTCCACTGCGTAAAAGACTAAATTAATTTGCGCTGTGAATGCTAAGATTATTTTGACAGGCCACAGGCTAACTAAAAATCGCTATTAGTAGGACGCAAAGCAGAATATTGAAAGAATGGGGCACCAAGGCCACCGTGGCCTGTAAACCTCTGATTTTCAAACGGGCTTCACGGCCAATGCAAGGGGCTACGACGGCCATGGCCGTCGTGGCCGCCGTGAAATTCCTACCCTGGTCTCCATATTACCTCTATTTTTCCTACAGGTACCAGTCTTGCTTTGAAGTGGACAAATGCTCTTTGGGGCTGTGGGTTCCCATCTGTACTGGCGGTGCTGTCGGTAGGAGAGGGAGAGGAGAGGGAGGGCCAGAGCCCACAGTCTGCGGGGCTGAAAGAAATGAACTCTCCCCAGCTTAGAGCACTGGGAGAGACTTTCATTTGAGGAATGCTGCCACCACTATATTTCACCCTATCCTGTTGTCTGGCATTATCTTTGGTAAACATCCCAGGTACTAATTTGATATATTGTGAAGCCGGGTTGTGCTTTATCCTGTCGCCCCGCATGATTGATGGATGGCTTCAAGATGAAATGGCGACGGGGATTTATAGGCTGCCGGCACATAGAATATGTATGATTATCAGCTGCACGCTGAAAGCTACTCCTGCCTGAGTGATAGGCGGGAGGGAGAGAGTGATCTCACAAATGACTCCATTCCTCCAGTGGGAGGCTGGGCTTCGTCTAGTTTAGACCTACACGCACACACACACACACACACACACACACACACAAGGACTTGTAACTGGACTAGAGGCTCATCTAGGTTCTCTCTCCAGTTGTTCCTGGAAATTGTTTGCAGTTATATCCTTGCTCTTCACCACAGAAGGCTAATGCTCACGCAGAGCAATAACTCCTTATTGTAATTCTCTCTCTCTCTCCCCCCCCCCCCTCTCTCTGGTCCATCTCTCTGTTTTAGATTTCGAGCTACTAGTAACAAACTGCTGTAATTTCACCCTGGTTATTCGCAGTAAAATGCCTCCCCATTTGGCGGGAGCAATCCTGGAGATATGGTTCAGGCCTCTGATTTAGTTATAATGCCCATTGGCATTCCTGAGCACTTAAATAGTCTGTTCCTAATTGATTGAGGGCTCGTCAACATAAATCCCACAAAGAAGTCTGGGTGGGTTTATTGATCCTGCAGGAGCGCTTGTGCCTCTCAGCATATGTCACTTCAGCAGCTCATATGCGCGCTAAGCACCACGCATATTTTACAGTCAGCCACATTATCATATGCAGAGTCTGACCGCTGTTATCTGCATCAGTGATTTAATACAAGGCAGCATTACTTCCATGGCACCCTGGAGAGGACTTGATTTGGTGCGTGCCTCAATTTATATATTTACATGAAAGCCATAAATAACATTAATGTACGTTGGCAGTCTGCTGAACGTGATTGTTTATCCACTTCCTGCCGGACGGGCTTGACAATCTCGTTGATTAACGACCCCCAGGGTTCTGGTTTTTAGGAAATTGTGCGGCCGTGGAGGGAGAGCGCTGTGAGCGGGTGGAGGGCCCGGCCCTCGCGGGGTCCTCTGTGAGCGGGTGGAGGGCCCAGCCCTCGCGGGCTGCTTCTGGGCTTTGCTGTGATGGGAGCACTCCAGGAGGCCAGCACTGCCCCTCGGCCAGCCCAGCCTGAACACACTCCACCACCAGCCCGGGAGGGAGATCTCCCCTGCCGCCCCCACACTGGCTGTTATGCCGCAGCCCTCCTCTGATCCCTCCACACATCTATCACTCAGCTCCGACGGGACCCGGAGCACAGGTGCGCGGCTGGACAAGAAGATCATTCAAGGCCGAGTGTGTGTGTGTGTGTGTGTGTGTGTATGTGTGTGTGGGGGGGAGGTGGGAGGTGTGTGTGTGTGTGGGGGGGGGGGGGGGGGGCTTGGGGATAGGCTGCCAGTCTGATCCGCCTGTCTGTTCAAAGAGCAGTGTCTGCCGCGGCAGCCCGAAGCCTCCAGCTTTGCAGGTCTGTTTTGCTCCGAGACGTGACTAACGCTGTGTTCATGTGACGGTGGGCTGGCGTCCAATCGGCGCTGCGAGAGGCAGAGCGATCACGAAGACATGTCATCTTCTAATTGTGATTTAATAGAGATCTCGCGCGCTATCAGCAGGCATCCTGACAGCCGAGCTCTTCCGGTGCTTGTTAATGCAATTGTTCTGGTCAGGCGGCCTCTGTTACAAATCACCGTCCAAGTTAGGTGACAGGTAGTGGATGTCAACAGACACTTCCTGCACGGCTCGGGAGAATGGCCTGGAAGGGCTCCAGAGAGCCGCGGTGGGACAGGCAGCTGCGGAGCTTTATCAGGCCGAGCTGCTCCTGCCACTTGTGAAACAGGAGAGGAGGCCTTTCGGAACAGGAAAAACAAGCAGAGAGTGGCGAGAGGCGAACGTTAAACCACCACACTCACTTTCCCCTACACCAACAAAAACACATTCTTACTCACCCCTCTGTGGCACTTGACGGCCAAGACGTGTTGTGACATGAAACAGGGGCCCCCTGGCGTGAGACGGACTGGACGTCATCAGGTGTCACCTGCCTTTACGCAGCCCGGCGAGTGGACATACTGCAGGTGGTTGCAATCAGCAGGCGGCCTCTGTTTTTGGAGACCCCTCAAAGCCAGAAGCACCTCCACAACGGGGTAGAAAGCCTGCGTGCCCCAGCAGTCACCTTACCCCCTACTATTGATGTATTGCTGTTGTCTGACAGGGAGAGCACCAGTAAAACCTTTGTACATGCCAAAATACATTTTACAAGCAGTGCCCTAATCAGCTTCCAGCCAGCTGCCCATAAATTCTCCCGGTGTCTGTTACACTCGGTCATTGGTAGGAGACTGGATATACAAGCAAGCGGGTGGACCGCCTGGGCTGGCCAAGACAAGGCAGCACTGCCAGTGATATTTGTGACACAGAGGACAGGGCAACTGACTGGCTGTGTCAAAAAATATGACAAGGTGAGGTAATTTATGCAATGACTTAATCCAGCTGAGTGGATGCATGCAAATGTTTGCATAGTGTCCCGGAGAGTGTTTTATGTCATACTCGGGCACAGACGCGCGTCCTCTGGAGGAGAAATGTTTGTCTGATTCACAGGCGCTGCCATCGCATCTCATCTGAGCTGACAGTCTGTGTCAGCACAAGTTTTTGGGGGAATGTCCAGAGGATACAATCAGCATCATTATCCAGGAGATATAACAGTGGAGCTGGGTCTTAGAAACATTCTCTCTCCCTCCCCCTCTCTCTCTCTCTCTGTCCATCTATCTGTCTATCTGTCTGTCTCTCCCCCTCTCTCCATCTGTGTTTCTGTTTAACCTTGTGTCTGTTCCCTTGTTCATTTGAGAAACACTATGTTGTTGTTTTTTACCATGAAATGGCGTCAAACTCATTTTGATGGGACACTGACTTGAAATAGGGAGATTGCTGTCGTTTTCAGTGCGCACCCAGAATGCAACTTGTACCATGTGTACCGTGCAGAAATATGACCCTTTTGTTCATGTTGTTACACTGGTAGCCCTTTAGCCTCATTTCCCAAATGTTGAGGTGTACCCAGTGTGTTGAAAATTGATGCCAAGGGATAAATACCAATTCTTACATCACTTTAAGAGATTTAAAGCCACTTCTCCCCCCAGATGACCAGGGTGGTAGTTAAATTATGAAGACTATCTAAAGAATAAAGAGAATGCCTCAACACAGATGATCATAAGGTAATTCCTGCCCAGAATGTTCCCCTGTGGCCACTGATGAGCTTTCCACACACTCAACTCTTAGAGATCTTTCCATGTGTGTTAATGCACAAACATGCTCTCTGTCTGTCCCCCACCATCCCAACATGTGGCTCTTGGCCCAGCTCCAGCAGGCCCCGAGTGCGCTGAGCACACACTGGAGGTATGCACACCGCTCGGCTAAAGCACAGAAGCAGGGCCAGCAACTCTATTCTGTCCACAGGATTTAATAGAGGCAGATATGCATTCTTACCTCATTGAATCACAATCATAATCATGAGTGCCCCATAAAAGTCCCTTCAAATGGATTTTTACAGCCATAATTGTATAATTTAGGTAGATATGTGAGGGGAACATGGTTCAGGCAGAAAATGGAATCATGCGAAGAATGACAAGCATTCGATGAGCACATCTGCACAGCATTTCTCTGAGCCATACTTCTCCACATGATGTCAAAGCCAGGGCATTCACTCTGAGGTGCCGAGAGCCCCAATGACATTTCATGTATGCAAGCAGTGACACATACAGGTATAGCTCACAACTATGATCTAAATAGTTTACATGCAAAGGAGGTTTTTAAACAGGGACTTGATTAGTGTGTACACATCCCCTCACAGTTTATGGCCAAGTGTGTGTTCTGCCGGATCAACACCCCACGTCCATTAGATGGCAGCACTGAGTCATAATGCCAGATGTTTATGAAACAATGTTTTATAAAGTGTGGAATGGGCAACAATGACTTGTATGTAGGTAAACATAATATATTATTTAAGAGTATGTATTTGTTCACTACCATTTCATTAAACATTGCTCAGGTGTTCAATCCAAGAAGATCAAACCATTACAGCTGAAAAATAAAGTTCTCACACAGAGGGTTACTGTGACAAAACAAAATAACAGAGCACAACACAGAAGCCCTGAAGATGTCTGAAGTCTGAAGGCTGTAGTGTGCACCGTGTGCATACACAAAGTCAAGGACAGTAAATGATATACTCTGCATTCATCCGCACTCCCTGTCTCCTCTCAGAAATCCCCATCCATACCTATGGCACAGAGCGAGCGAGTGAGAGCTGGGTAAACACCGTGTCAGCACTGTAGCATTGGTGTCCTTCCTGGGGAAGAAAGGGCATTGTCTGGATGCACAGTCCCCCTCTTGCCTTGCTAGTAATCACGGCGGGGCAAGGCTTGGCGATAGCCGCGTTTATTTACAGGACATTTGTTGCACTTGACATTTATCATTGCTGCAGGGCCATGAACTTCATGCAAACAGCACTGAAGCATTCAAGACGAAGGGCTCTCAGCCTCATCCTGCCAAGGCATCGTCACAAGTCTCTTCACGCTATGATAAATCACTTCCACTAGACCGCGAGAGGGGGGGGGGGGGGGGAAAGAGTGTGTGTGTGTGAGAGAGAGAGGATATGCCTTAGGTAGTGGAGAGCCCTAGAAAACAGAATCATGTCCTCTGGGTCAGTCCGCTATTATTTTTTCTCCCCTTCATTAATTACAGAAGCGATCACATATAGATATCACCAACCATTATGGAGCAGCAGAAGTTCTTTGGTAAATAAACTTCAGCTCTTCCGGAACGTTGATTAACTGACCAGAGTCTTTGGAGAGATCACTGCCATATGAACATGCTTAGCTGACAATGTCTTAAATTAGTGTCCTGTGAATCCAAATTGATAATGTGATGGAAGCTTCTTTAGACACTGACTCCAAGACACGAGTATCAGAATGACAAGATGCCATAAAACAGTAGTCACTTATCTGTCTATGTCTCACAGATACATATGGACATATTCAGGACACAATTAGGCAATAATTAATATAGTAGATTAACACAATGGTGACTGTTGTGACTAAGGTGGCAACTTTAGAAACTGTACATGGCAAAAAGAAGTGTGCCTACTTGGGAAAACTCAGTGACAATAGAAAACGCAACATGGCCATAGAGTATGTGAAGAATCAAAAGACAGTCACCAAATAAACTGGTCCTGAAGAGGTAGAGGTAGAAGTGCATTTTTTTTTTCTAAAACCGGTTGATTTATGTTGTTCTGTCAGAGCATAGTGTCAGTTTCAGTGAATATGATCAAAAAAATCTTGCCAACTGCAGCTTTAAAGGAATGTGCAAAAACAACATGGGTCTATTTTCAGAAGCTAAGAGGTTCAAACTGTTGTTTGAGAGCATAATTACATTAATTGGTGAAGTTTTGATCAAGAACGTCGTTTGCATTAACCAAATTGCGAACCGGGCATAGGCCTACACTCACATTAAAAACAAACTATTTTACACCACTGAAAATGTTCAAAATATAAAGTGAAACTTATGTGGTAGTGTAATGAGATTGTCTACAAACAAATCAAAGTATTGTAAATGTTGCAGGTGTTTCAAAAGGTTATAAAAATGTTATTTTATGAAGGGTGTGATTTTAGGATACCCTTGCGTTCACTGACTGCAGTTTGCGCCGTTTGCGCTACATTCGTTAATCGACTTGTTAAGCCTTTCCTTTAAAGGGACACCAGGCAACGTTTTCGTGTTAATTAATCATCTTCGTAAGTCGGTATATGGTGACTCATTACAGGGCGAATGAAGACTCTCTCGCCCGCCCTTACTGCCTGTCGGAAGAATATCCCGCTTGCAGGTTCGGTGTATCCGACCCGCCGACCTGACGGTGGTCATGACAGGAAGACAGCTAAGGTAGCCTAAAAACATACCCTTCATAAAATAAAATTTTTATAACCTTTCGAAACATTTACAATACTTCAATTTGTCTGTAGAAACCTCACAACACTACCACAGAAGTATCATTCTATTTTGAACATTGTCAGTGGTGTAAAATAGTTCGTTTTTTATGTTAATGTATGCCCTGTTCGCTTTCACTGTAAGACAATTTGGTGTTAATGCAAACGACGCTCTTGCTCAAAACTCCACCAATTAACATAATTATGCTCTCTCACAACAATTTGAACCTGTTAGCTTCTGAAATTAGACCCTAGGTTGTTTTTGCTCCGCAACATTCCTTTAAGCTCCCCCCCCCCTCCCAAATGCAGAACACAGACAATAGGTCCAATGCTAGAAGTCTCAGTACATGATGTAATAGTCACAGGCATTTAACATGTTAGCAGTGAGAAGTGATGGATGGGCATAAAGACCATACCAAATTCTCCTGGCTCTGGAGGCCATATTTCTTACCGCAGCCAGCCCAGAATTATAAATCACGTGTCTCTCAATTCCATAAGTGATTCATTATTATTTATTGACGATAATTTACAGAAGTGGTTTCAGATGCTCTTTACTTCATGGCAGTAATTTATTTCCAAAAGGAAAGAAAAAAAAACAATATAGCTGTATTTTTCTCCTCAGTGGCAGTGCAGTAAGCAATCTAAAGGATAAATTCAATGTGCTTTGAAAGCTCATTGATTAAAATGGTTGATGCCTTTGGTGGGGTGTGAGGATGACTCAGCCTCCCCCAAGGGAGGGATCTGTCTGCTCCACGGCTCCTACACAGCCACACCACACGCTCATACCACACGCTCATACCACACAAGGCTCAGGTGAAATCAACAGGAAATATTCTTAAAGCCTTGTGGTCCGAAAGTAAGTGACTTCACCTCAAATGGTCGTGAGCGCAGCCTACAGTTTAAAATGATGTTCAACACATGAAAGTCATCACTTCTGGGACTGCTCTGGACATCGTAAACTTGGCTCCGACCCTAACGACGGATGCTTTGTTTAATCGTGTCTATCCATCACGCCTGCCTGGCCCACTTTCTCCTGCACTCATGCGAATATGCAAACAACATGACCATTCCCATCCCAGTGGTTTGCACCAACAGCTACTTATGAAATACCTGAAGAGTGTTTGGGTTAGCGTGCTGGCTGGTCTGATCTGCAGCCGTGGAGGGCAAGGTGGCCTCGTCACGCAGACTGGTTGAACCTGCTGCACTGCTATTTCTGGAGCCGTGTGGTGACAACGCCAACTGGACTAGTCTTCCCACGTCACAGCAAAGGTCAGGCCAAACGAAAGGTTACGCGGACGTGTAAGAAACCCCTGTCCTCATCCATTAGCCCGTGTACTACGGGGCGTGTGGACTGATGAGAGCTAACTGGCTGATGAAGGTCATTATTTCTTCCCCCTGACTGCTTAACTACTTCGCTGTGCAGGTCCACGGCAGAGGGGACAGGAAATGGCCACAGAACACTGAGCCTCTGTCCCCAGAGTGCAAAAAGATTTTCTTTTCATAATGTAACTCAGACACTCATGGGAGAATGAATTAATTAATGACAAATCTGGCTCTGTTTCAAAGGTAAATATGATTTAATTATATTCTCCACATCTTTGTTAAGGAGCCAACTGTCAGGCGTTAATGAGTGGGGGGCTGATTGCGGAGGGTGCCTGGGGCTGACACTGGTGAGAACGGTGCCCAGCCAAGCAGCAGAAACTGGAATTAACAGGTACATGGAGACGGTCGGCTGCTCGACAGGCAAGAGGCACATCACCAACGCTTCCAAAAACTCATTTTCATTCTCACTCCCAAGAGAAACATAATTGCCTGTGTGTTCAGAGTGCACATGTGTACTGGATGTTCATGGACACACTCAGCCAGACAAACACACACACACACACAGAGAGAGAGAGAGAGAGAGAGAGAGAGAGGGGGGAGAGAGAGACCATAGCCACCTTGTATCACAGACTTTATTTTTGTTTACCCTCCCATCACTGTTGTGAGGGGAGACATGATGTGAGTGGGTTGAGCTCTCCGGTCACTCTACACCACCTAACGCCATCACCTCAGACTGGGCACTGACATATTATTGATGACACACAAGATGTAATAGGATTGTCTGTGGTGACTGAATGTGTCTGCTAGCTCTCCCACCACTTCATATCACAGGTCCTGTGTGTGCACACTGTGCGAAAATTCTCACTTTATATGAACACACACATGTAAAGCAGCACTTAACACAATCCATAGGTTATGTAAATGAGACTTAGGGGGGGCAGGGGACCCTCAATTATGTGCAGTCATGTTCCTCCAACAGTGCTCTGACATTAGCCTGGGCCTCTGGGGAGGGAAACTCACCATTAAGTCCGTTACAAAGGAAACACACTGCACCCAGAGAAGAAAACACACACGTCTTAACAGATGTGATTTTGTCTGTGAATAAACGCAGCTTTGTTACAGAAGGGACATAATCACTAAATCTACTGAGACTACAGATTGGTGTGTCCTAAACTTTAACACAGAGGAAAGACTGTTTATTGTACCAAACTATGAATAAAGCCTGCACTGAAAAACAATGAGCAAATGCAGGATAATTGCAAGCACGTTCTCAAATTGAAAAATAGGCACTTTTAACTATGTTAAAATTGAAGAAGGCGCCTCTTCTACTCTGTAAACCAAGATCAAATAGAGGCTCGACAATTATAACATACTGGATCCAACATGGGGCGAAAAAATCAATAGACTAAGGACAAAGAACCTATAGCCATCACTTAATTCTCTTATCATAGTGATTTAAGGGTAGAGGAGGATGTTAAATAACTGTAAATCTTTATCTATGACTTTGGGGGTAGTTTATGGCACTTCTAACAGCGGTTCTGAGACAGAATGTCTATACCTTCTGCAGGACATACAATTTATAGCTTTATTACCCTTTGTCTTAAAGAGCATGGGCGGCAGCACAGTGGAAGGAGATAGCAGCCAGTAGCCGAGTGGGGAGAGGGGCGGAAAAAAAAGAGAATCGGATGCCATCATCACAAGAGACATATTTCTATGGCAGGTTTATAGTCAAGAAGCCAGGCTTCTATTTTGGGCTCCCTCTTGCTCCTCGCCTTTATGAAATGAGTGAGATTCAATTTTCTGATTTATCTGACTAGCGATCAGATTTACCTTAGCATTCTCACACACCCCCCAACCCCCAAGTGGAAGCCGAGGTCAGCACGAGGACTAAAGACAGAAGGGTGTTAGTGTGCGTGTGTGTTAGTGTTAGTGTGCGTGTGTGTGTGTGTGTGTGTGTCATGAGAGTCATGAGTTCCTGTGCCCCAGCAGATGCTTCCTCATATTTTCTAGCTCTGCTGACAACTGGCTTATTGTTTCCCTTGATAAGGGTACAGTGTTCCCAGTAATGGGAATTAGGGGAGGCGTAAGTCACCGAGACATTGGGTGCGACCGAATCAATAGATAATAGCAGATTCTCATGAATGCTAAAGGGCCCATTATTATTGGGGCCATTAAAAGAGCCGGCCTTGTTTGTCTTCCCGGTCTCCCCCCCAGCTCAGCTGAGAGTGCTGAGAGATACATCCAAATATATCAGTGCTGTTTTCACACTATTGACAGGGGGGGGAGGCCACTGCTCCAAGCCATTTACGGGGGAAAGTTTACTCTGCTGTGACAGGACATAAAACTTCAAAACAACAAAAAGTCAAACAAAAAAAGGCCTCACGAGTGGGATGCTAGCATGTTGGTATTTTTTTTTTTTAATTCGAGGGTTTGGACATATTCATGGTTAAAATAGAGGCAATTTTTTCTGCTTCTTTCATATGCATGAATTATGGCCACCAGCTGTCCAGACGAAGGTCGGACTGCTGCCAACGCAGGCCAACGAGGGAAGCACAGGAAGAGCTTGAGATCACTGTGTCATAATAAAGAAGACCCCTCACACACACACACACACACACATACACACACACACACACACACACACACAAGAGTCTTGGCCATGCTACACTAGATGTGGGGTGGTGTGTGAGGTAAGCATGTCTTCTCTCCAGGCCTAGTGTCCTCTGCAGAGGGAACAACATTGCATGCAAACGCGCCTTTCCAGGCCATCACTGGAGAGAGGAAGCGACAGCTTAGTCAGCCCGCCACCCCCTGCAGCACTGGAATACATTAGCGGCCATCTTAGGGGTGTTTGAAATAATTACTTACTGAAGCCATGTGACACTTTGGATAAATTAAAACCTCCCCTTAAGTTTTAAAGGCAAACGCATATTGTGGCCATCACTTAGTGACTGCCCTAACCAGGAGTATAGATAATTTGTTGTAACAATGTGTTGCTGGAACTTGGTAATGAGACCCAGCAGCTGACTGCAGTCGAATGAGCAATGTGCCAATAAAACAGAGAGAGAAAGAAATAAATTAGTGTATTAATGGCAGCACATGTATCTTCACAATTAATAAATTCCACTCCATCAAGCTGTAATTTAATTATGAATTATGTATATGTCTGCCATGAATCATTCATGCACTTTATTAACTAAATTGGGAGATAGAATCTAGGCATATCATGA